>NC_043704.1:16985289-17098358 GCF_006229205.1 Suricata suricatta | reverse complement strand
CTGGTGGGAGTGTTGGGATTGTAAGATAATAACTATATCCCCCCCATCCCAATTTTTTTCTCCTTTATTTTACTGTCACCTCAAAGCTATTTTATAATCATGGGAGTTAGATAAAAATGAGTAAACATGTTTTGGAAATAAAACGGTAAATTCATATTCAGGTTCTGGTTCCTCTATCAAACTACAGATCATTAATTCTACTTTTTTGTATTGACATTTTTTCCCCTCTGGGAACATTAATGGTTTTCCTTGGCTCACGGATCATTCTCCACAGGATTCATGGCACTCTTGGCAATTCTCCAGATAATTTTTCTGTTAAAGTTTTGCAAAATCTATTTGGATTTTATGGTTTTAATTCCATTTGACATACATTAGAAATTAAGTCAATTTAATTATCTTAATCCAATGAGACTATTTCATCTTCATTGATCCTTAACAAGTTAAGCAGGTGAGAGGCTGCTTTCTGGCTCCTGGGTTTTGATCCCCCCCCCAATTCCAACCCTTAAAGTATGGTATTCTTTAAGCCTTCATGAGTGGGGGGAACATTCCCAGCTTTATACCTAAAATCATTTAAGTAAGCACTTGTTTGTTGGGTAAAGGATATGATTGAGTTTGTTATGCACAGTTGCCAATTCTCAAGCCATTTGGTTAAGGTTGCCTCTGTCGGGGGCAGTTGCCTGCCACTTCTTTCTGTCTCCAGGGCACAAATGACGAAGAAAACAGGACAGCGGGAATGGAGAGGGGAAAGCTCACACAGGAAATTACATCTTCAAGCAGGTTCTTCTTCGCATGCTTAGCCGAGGCATATATAAATTGAAGCCATTCTGCAGCAGGAAGTCTCTGTATTGAAAGCAGTGAAAATGCTTTATGTAGGGAAGGCACAATCCATTCTGCAGAGCAGGCCTTCTTCACAGTCAGCGTCATGTGCTTTCATCACATAGTAATGGCTCTTGGAATTTTACCGACCATCATAATCCTCTACGGAAGAATAAAAGTTAGGTTACAAAGGCGTATGAAGTGCCTTGTGGTTGTCACTATTTGCTTGAGGATAAACTGACTTGATTATCTCTACAGGAGCCTTAAAAACTTGCCAAATGAAAACTAAATGATGCCAGGTGATTATTGCTGGCCCTCCTCTCTGCAGAGTGTCAGATTTAAATCCTGCCGTGCACCCCGAGTGACGTTAGGCCAGCGATGCTTCCCCGCAAATAATCTCATTTCAGCCTGGCCACGATTATGTGAGCTCTTACGTTTCCACTTTCGAGATGAGAAACCTGAGGTCAAATTTTGGTCTAAATAAATTTTCTATTTCTGACTAGGTCTCAGATTCTGAATCTAGGCAAATTTCTTCCCTTACACCTTCTGTGAAGCCTATGGCCTGCTTAAGTTGCTTTGGTAGGTAGAGATTTTTTGTTTCTGGTTTGCAAGGTTGCCATAGTGTGGTTATAGAACAACCTTGCAGAATCTGTTCCGACTTTCTGATATCCATTACGCATTCTTGCGTTGTTTATAAAATGGAGCTATAAAGTATCTCTTTGGTAGATCCTCTATCACCAGTTTGACCCCCTAGATTTTTCTGTTGCTTTGCCAAGAATGTGGACATGTTCAAGCATGTAATTCGTGTGGCTTCTATTTTCCCAGAAGCCAAAAAAAGCCCTGAGCAAGAATAGCCATGACAAACATTTCTCTTGATGTCTCTATTAATGCAAACTGCTGGGCAAGAGACTTCGGGGGTAAGGTAGGTGTTAAAATGAACATCTCTTTATAATGTTCATTTGCGGGCCTTAGGCCTCAGCCTGGGGGCTATGGGTAGGTTGCTTCTATTTTATGCAGATTCCTTTCCTGGAACATGGTTACTAAATTCTCTAGGCCTATTAGAGGCAGTATTTGGGCAGAGCGGGTGTAGTACACCCAGTTCAAAGAAGAGAGGCTCAGTTCTAGGTCCACTTCTAAGAATGAATGAAAAATCACTACTTTTCTTTAGGCATCGGTTTCCTTCTATTTTCAAAAGAAGTAATGCCTGACCTCCTTCTTTGTTCTGAAGGATGGTGTGAGTCAGCACCACATTTGTCTTAAAATTTAACCACATTGTTATGCTTTGGAGATCATCGTTTGACCTGTAGACGATCCAAAGCTAAGCTGTAATATGGTCTTAAGTGCACTGGAAGGAAGAATATGCTTTTGTAATCAGGCAGGGAGCACACTAACAGGCACATTCTAACAAGTTCCTTACGGGACTTACAATGTGGAGCGTGGGTATTGGCATTAGGTTGGCCTGAATTTGGATCTCAGCTTGACACCTACCAGTTTCATGATTGATATTATTTGCTCTTCCTAAACCTCACTTTTCTGAACTGAGAAGTGGAGACAGCAGTATCGATCTCACATTGTTATTGTGGGAATTAAATGTGATAATGAGTAGGTATAACGCAGTGGTTGGCAAAATGATTGCTCACTTAATGTTAATTTTCTTCCCTAGCGAAATTGTTTTTTGGATGAAGTAGTTAAGAATTAGTAATTTATCTTTCTATGCACAAAATGACAAGAGAAGCATCTTTTTGGATTTTTGAGTTAAGGATAGAGGTTCTGATGCTCTCTTTTTCATTAAGCTAAGGTACTTGGAAAACAATATGACTTTTTTTTTTTTAAGTCTAATTGAGCAATAGCTTCAGTCCTTCCTAAAGTCCTCCCATCTAATCTGAGAAGACGGTGACAGGTGTCTCTGTGGTACACACTGAACTGCTTTTTCTCAGACAGAGTCTGGCAGGTCCAGAAACCGATGTCATCTCCACATATAAACAATTTCCTAGCTTCCGTTGTGTGCTGCAATATCTCGTTATCTGAGCAGTCTCTTCTGAAGTTTCTTCTGGATCTTGCATCAGTGTATTGCTGAAGGAAAATGAGAGAAAATGGAGAAGCCTTAGCATTCCAGTATTCTGCTACCCTGGCCTTGAACATCCACCTGGAAATGCAATGAAGAAATAATCCCATAGAAAACACTGACCATGACTGCATTTTCTCTCAAACACAGGCTGTAAACTTCCATATAGTTGGCTGTTGGCTGCCGTGACCACACCAAAAATATACATACAGATATTTTACTTTATTTATTTTTTTAAGAACCCCAGTAGTTGTCTAACAAGATGCCTTGTTGGAAAAGTCTGGACACCCTTGAGTTGCCTCTCTTTAATATTGCTTACATTAGTAAAAAGGACTTAAATATCCTTCATTTCGATGTTATATAAGATATACAGTAAAATTACTAGTGTTGACTCTGACTATAATGTAGATACTATAGAAATGTCAATTCTTAAAATATTTTAGGGGCGCCTGGGTGGCTCAGTAGGTTAAGTGTCCAACTTCGGCTCAGGTCATCAGTCTGTGAGCTTGAGCCCCGCATCGGGCTCTGTGCTGACAGCTCAGAGCCTGCAGCCTGCTTCGGATTCTGTGTTTCCCTCTCTCTTTGCTTCTCCCCTTTTTGTGTGCTTTTTTCTCTCTCTCTCTCTTTCAAAAATAAATAAACAAAAAACCATCTTAAAAATATTTTAAATTCTAAGATAACAGAATTTTCCAAAATTGCAATTATCCCTATGTATTTCCATTTAGCTTTAACAAATTATATGTTAATTTTGGGACATTAAAATGCAACATAAATTTGAACCAGATACGTACCCTCTACCCTCCCCCTAATAAAGATAACACTGAGATTCAAGGAATAAATAAAAATTCTGCTCAGCAACTGTAGAATATTTAGCTTCCTAAATATATCTTCTGTGTGGGTAGCTGGGAGAGGAAAATTAAATTCTTACACTTCTTGAAGTGGATGGGGCCAGTAGTATTTGAAGAAGCCAAGTAGAAAACGGAAGCACTTCAGTTGGCTTTGCCCCCTTGCGGAGAGATGCTTGGCTGGGTCCCGTCCCACGGGGAGCTCTCCAGAGGACATTTCAGGAGGAGCTCACTATAAACCGGGCAGAGTGCAGAGATGGGATGGTGTGGCTCAAGCCGGCATTCTTGGAAGAGGAGCTTGCGGTTTCTCTCTTACTTCATCTTGTTAAATCTGTCCTGGTGATTGGGGTGGATACTAGGGAGAGTAGTGGCTCACTCACTGCCCATGTAATTTAAAGCCCTTATAAGCTTCATTCTCAGGCAGCAGATGAGGCTGAGGTGGAGGAAAGGAGGTGAGAAGGAGGAGCCCACTCCCAGGCTCTGACCTCATCCAAACTCCAATCTGGGTCTTAGAAAAATGTGTTTCAAAGTTGGCTTTGAGTCGCTGTTAGGAGAATATCTTAATTTAACCTTCTTAGAACTGGCTGCATTGTGAGGAGACTAGTACCACGGCGTTGAGTGAGTCTGAAGAGTTGTTTCTGTGATCCCACAGAATCTGTTCTCTGGTACAGGAAGAATATCTTTACCTTTTCACTTTCAAATCAAATATCTTTGGACTCCTTGTCTTTGGAATGAGATATTTCATTCTTCAGGCAAGAGTGTGGGACAAGTGTATCCAGAGTGTGGGAAGACGTAGCATAATTATGGAGAAAATAAAGAAACCTTTTTTCTCCTGATGTGAAAAGAAATTCACTGTCAACACGAAGCATTTATTTATTGCTCGCCTGTTCCCAGCACAGAATGATGACTACAGAACCCTCCTGGAAGAGAATAGTCAAAATTAAGCAATGAGAATTAAAGCAAAAATAATGTGTTGATTTTTATTCCAAGAAGCGAAAAGATTTTTCTCACTTGGTTACCACTGGCATTCTTTTACATTATCGTTTCGTTTTCAGTGTGAACATGTGTTAAACCCTCTCTTAAACCCACGTAGGGCTGATTAATTCACGAATGTCAATGTTTTAAATGTCACACGATAGAAGCCTTATGACATATATAAGCTCCATTTTTACACTGGAAACCTGATTATTGTGCTTGAATTTCAGAAATCTGTTTCCTCAGACAAACACTTTCATTTTCTTCAATGAATGCTCTTGGTCATAGATTATCTCTTATTTTGAGGGGTTATGAGAAGGTAAGAGAGAGTCACCCTAAGTGAACACCTCATCCTGCTCCCGCCACACAGACAGTGTTCTGTGTCGTACAAACAACATCTCATTACCTGTAGTTCTACTTTTGGGGGGGTATAAACCTAAATATCTTAAAACCTTTTATTCACTAGAATTGCTGTTGAGATGAGAACCATATGTATTTCAAAAATTCTTTGCTGAGTTTCTTTGCCTGGGAGAACTGTCAAATGCCTTTTAAAGACCGTGGGTCCTGCTGCTGTTTTGTGTGTGTGCGTGGCGGGGGGGGGGGGTGTTGATTTGTCTAATGATGTTTAGGGTTTGTACTGAACGGCTCTGGATATAAAGGGGTGAGACATTTTAAGCTCCCTGGAGAGAAATTTGGGAAGGAGAGAGCATTTGGGTGCAGGTGAAGTGAGCTGCAGATAGGGAATCTTCATAGCAATTCTTAAATGAGTGAGGAGTAGCAGAGAGATCTAATGATATTTTTTTGCATTGTTTTAAAAAATTTTGGAAAAAGCACATAACAATTTTTTCCATCTTGATAATTTTTAAGTGTCCAGTTCAATAATGTTAAGTATATTCACATTATTGTGCAACTAATCTTCAGAACTTTCTCCTCTTGCAAAACTGAAACTCTATACCCATTAAGCAATGCCTCATTTCCCCTCCTCCCAGCCCCAGCCCCTGGCAACAATGGAATGATTTTATGATGTTGTAGTGGGTTACGCAATATAACTTCCCTCCTTGCTTAAAAAAAAAAAACGACCAAAACACGACTATATTGCTCTTTAATGCCTTCATGCTAATTGTGAGAACTTGAAGTGGTGCCCAGTTATATGCCAGGTTGGGTGGACAGAGCTTGTGGGAGCTAGAGGCTGAAGTAGCACCTGGCATCCTTTTACACTTTGAGATGCTGGACACTAAGTATTTTCTGCTTGTCCCTTTTTAATTGTGAGAAATCTTGAAAACAGCGTTATGTGTAAGTAGCATGGTCACCCTGCTGAGAGCATGCGAGGGTACTGACTGTGTCTGGAAATACTCCCTGTCCTCATATACCCCTACAGCATGATCCCACGATTAAGAAGTGCCGGTAAAAAAAAAGAACAGAGGAAGAAACTTCCCACATTAATAAGAAGCACTGCAAGGTAGCAAGCTAAGGGGGAAAAAGACCCCTCTGTTCTTAGAAAACTGTGTATATAACTTTCAGTTTCGCTTTTTGATGATAGCCTCAAGGGATATTTCTCCCTTTACCTGGCTACTCTCATTTATTTCCTCTTAGGACATAAAGCCTTTGCACAGAGTCCTCGAATATTTTGGCTGTCACACAGGTTAACTATGCTGAATTTGTGGCTCAGGGATCTCCACTCCCAGTGGTGGCAAGTTATGGCATGGACTGAATATAGTTTATGTGATGTTTGTGAGGACAGGAAATAGGATGCATAGAGTCTTAGAGCCTTCCAGGAAGGACACAGGACACAGATGATTTAATAGCAACTTGGCTAGGGTGCCCAGAGTAAATTGTTTTCATTCTACTTACTGTTCTACCTGGTAATTTGCCAGGGTAACAGGTGAAAATTGATGAGGGGGTGGTGAATTCTAGGACATAGACCAGAGGAGCCAGGAGTTCTGAATTCCTTTGGCAAGGGCTTTGTCTCATGGGGTGCATTAAACTGTAATACTACTGGGCAGTACTTTTCAATTTATTATCATAAAGAAAGGGATAATGATTCCAACAGGCTGAGTTTATGCTATTAATGTGTTTATGGGGGAGTAGGGAAAAATGCTACATAATGTAATTATTGTTAGATTTTTCCATGAATTTGGAAATAGGAGATGATCCACATGAAGGTAAATTTCATGCAAATCTGTTTTGAATTTTATTTCCTTTAGAAGACCTTTACTCAGAGGCCTCATGATAAATAGGAGGGGCCATCTTGTCTATCAGTCAGGCTTTATAGGATTTTGTAGAACTTTACAAAATTTTTATTACATCCTGGGTGGGGTTGCTTAATAGAACACCCAAAGAAACCTTTGTCTTTGAAGAATATAATGAGAGGAGCAAGCAGGAAGAAATGCATTACTTCCCAATTTCCTAGTATAAAATTAGTGAAAATATGACCTAGTCAGACACATACTTTCATATATAGACTATTGTGAGAAAGGGATTAGACTGAAAAGCCGATTTAACAGTGAAGTTGTATTTCTCAGATTTTATATACTATTTTCTATAAATAATTGAAAAGGGTAACTAAAAAACTCTTTAAAAGACTATTAGCTAGTGTTCTTTAAAGGAATGTTTTTAATAATGTGTTGCTAACTAGAAATTAGAATTATAAACTCAGGGAAAGCCAGTTCTTTAAATAATAATTTCTAGAAAGAAGTCAGATATTCAACATGTTATGGGTCTATGGGTTTGCCCTGCTTGTCTTTGTTTTCCCTGTAAATGGGAGAAAAACAAAGACATGAATCCATGCTGTCTTTGAACTCACATGTTATAAGCACTGTTTTACCTGGGGTTTGGTCTTCCATGGGGTTTGTTAATCCTTGCAAGCTTTATTTCCAGTCTAGCATCGTTTCTTCAGTTTGGATGCCTTTCTTGTAGGGTTACTCCATTCCATAGGATGAGATTATGCCTCTGGGCTCCCAGAACAGAAAGCCAGGGGTAATTAAAGCAGACAACTGAACTATTTCCCCACCACTGCCCTTCTCTAAAGTAGAGTTTAAGATTTCTGGGGGAGAAGTACAGAATTATTAGAAGACCCGTTTTTACCCTAATACATGGCAAATAATAGACATGTCATGAACCTCCTGGATCTGGCTCAGGCCTGAGAATGCCCAAGAATGACACTGGAAGATGAATGTGGGGAACATCAGCCCACCTCCCTATTGTCAGTCCAGCAGAATCAACCAGGCCCTGTCTAGTGTTGACTGTTGATGTTATTTTCATGCTGAAAATCTCTCTCTAAAGAACATCAGTAGAGCAAAATCATCGATCATTTATTCTGATGCAAAGAAAAGGACTGATTTCTTCTTGTTGTTTGTGAAGCCTCTGCCGCCTTGTCACGACTCCCTGGAATCCATGCAGGTGTTCAAGCAGCACTGCCAGATAGCAGAAGAGTACAATGAGGTCAAGAAGGAAATCGCTCTGCTTGAGGAAAGGAAGTAAGTACCGTTCCCCTGAATACTCTTACCTCCGTGTGATGTCTCCTGGTCATGGACTGGAGGAGGTAGGGAAGGAATGGGCTGAACACGAGGGTCAGAGGGAGGGATGTGGACAAGTGACATTCTGTGGTTCAGGGATTACTAGGCAACTTCATGTTTTTTATCATGTCTGATTATAGAAAGGATCCAAATGGACCTGCTGATTATTGAAAGCTTTACTTTACAGAGTACTGAGATGAATAACAGTAGTACTTCCCACCCAGACTTAATTTTTTCATAATCTTTTTTTAAGTTTTTTTTTTACATTTATTTATTTTTGAAAGACAGAGAGAGACAGAGTGTGAGAGGGGGAGAAGCAGAGGGAGAGGGAGACACAGAATCTGAAACAGGCTCCAGGCTCTGAGCTGTCAGCACAGAGCCTGATGTGGGGCTTGAACCCACGAATGGTGAGATTATGACCCAAGCCGAAGTCAGATGCTTAACCGACTGAGCCACCCAGGAGCCCCTTAATAATCATTTTTAGATCAGGAAGTTAAAAATGCCGAAACAGCTACCCAGTGTCACACTATTTGCCTTGTGAATGTGCCCAAAGGCCCCAGAGCACTTTGGCTTGGGGTGAATTTTAATTAATGGTTACACGGGGAGTTCCCATGTCAAGTAAAGAAGCCGCTGAGACAGATCTTTGGAATAATGTAAATGTATTAGCATTTTATAGTCCAGTAGCCTGAGGACGTTTTTTATCTTGATAGCTTTTATTACCATTCCAGTTCTGCTGTAGGGAACTTTGGGGTTCTATTAATTAAATTAATTAATGAATGTATTCTAATTTTACTCATACTAAGCTTTTTCTTTCAGAATTCTCATCCTTTTTAATTACACTCGATTCTGCCACTGTCTACCCATGTGACCCCATTTTTTCATACTTTCAAAGCATCAGACCCATTTCCACCCTAGCACTAGGTAATTTTGACTTACACATTTATTAGTGGGATCTTTTGGTTAATAGTTGTGTCTCCTACTAAGTGGTAAACTACTAAGTACTTTGAACCCCTGAAAGCAGGGCAAGTCAGTGTTACTGCTGTATTTCTGAAGCTGGGCACAGTACATGGGGTGTAGATGCCGAATCCATTTTTGTTGAATGAGTGACCCATAATCAAAACCTATTTTGATTCTTTAACTTACTTTTTCCCCTCTTCCTCTTACTGATACATGATATGTATGTATTTCTTAGTTTTTAAATCAAAGTGAGTGAAATATGTTTTGTTTTGTGAAATTTATAAAATTCTTGGGACTCTTGGAAGATCCCCCCACGCCCCCTAAATGGTGATTGGACAGTAGGACATGGTGGGAGCAGTTTGGGTTATGGGGTCAGACATTGCACTTACCGTAAGACCTCAGTTAACAGACCTTTTCTTACTGTCTTGCTGTGTGTGCTTCAAAGGTAAAATCACACCTGTACTTATGGCCAAAGGGGGTTAAAAGATGTTTAAGAGGAGATCAGAAAAACACAACTTCTCCTTATATATATCTGAGTTTTTTGGTCTGAGAGTTTTCAGAAGGTGGTTGGAAGGCTAAGATTGCACATTTGCATGCAGTCTGAATCCTAAAAACGTTTTCTTAAAAGAACTGAAAAAGCTTACTTATAATTTGACCCATGGTGAAATTAAAAGAGAATTTGTAGATAATCAATAACCTATCAATGCGCCTTGGTGTGTGTCTGTTTGTGTGTGTGTGTGTGCGCGCACATGACCTATGCTGTTGAGGCTGAAAAAAAAAACCCAGGTAATTCTGTATTTATTTGTAAACTTTTCAGATTGAAGGTAGTAGAGGACTTTACTTATTTTAATTAACACATGTATGGCTTTTTTTTGGCAAAGCAAAACTAACCCACTAAATTATCTGTTCTGTGAGTATATATTTTTTGTATGTTTCATTAAAAAATAGGATAACGATCAATGTAAGAGTGACATATCTGAGCTTTTATTGAAACATAGCCCTGCTGTTTCTGCATTAACTAATCTTATTTTCTCCCTAAGCCCATTTGAACTTTGGACTTTTCTTGGAACTAGGATATTATTTCCCTCCCCCGCACCCCCACCTCCCACCCCCCACTTTCTTCCTAAAAATTGGCTGCATGCATGATAAAGGCCAAATGCTTTGGTTATTGCTTTTCCTTTCTTTTTAAATAAAGTCTCTCAAATTTCTTTTTTTTTTTTGCCATTCCTGCTTGTGTTGTTTGGGATCAGGACTTGCTGCTTAACATCTGGGTCAATGGAATGTTATACCCGGTTTCCCTGCCTATGGTTTCTTATTGCTGGAAAAGGACACGGAGTTCTTGGCCTGGTTTGCAAGCTCTAGCCCCTTGTTGGCCTTACCCCCCCCCCCCCCTCCAGAATGTTCTTTCAGCTCCACTGGCCTCTTCACTTCTCCCTGCCTTTGCGCCCTTGTTCACAGAAGCCTCTAGGTCTGCAGCACTCATTCCTTCCTCAGATGCTGCCATAGAGGAGAGCTTAGCCAACAGCCCTGCCCAACTGCTCAATGGGATTCATCTCTCTTCCTGCGGGAGAGCAAATACACTGCAAGGATTATTTTTGACATTTGTAGGTTGGGGTTATCAATAGTTATCCTTTGAACTTTATGTCCTGACTTTCTGACTGTGCATAGTTCCCTACAAACGTGAATACCTTTTAACATCTCTTTGTGTCCCAATCACTGAAGCAGGGACTCCTGCATAGGGTCAAATGTGAGTGAGGGCGATTTCGAATGATCGATTGTAGGACCTGTATACAAACAATGGAACAAATGCATCACGTGTAATTTATATGATCCATATTTAAAATACAGAGTCTGGGGCTCCTGGGTGGCTCCTTTGGTTGAGTGTCTGACTGGCTCAGGTCATGATCTTATAGTTTGTCGGTTCGAGCCCTGGGTTGGGCTCTGTGCTGACAGCTCAGAGCCTGGAGCCTGCTTCAAATTCTGTGTCTCCCTCTCTCTCTGCCCCTCCCTCGATCACACTGTCTCTCTCTGTCTCTCAAAAATAAATAAACGTAAAAAAATTTTTTAAAATAATAAAATAAAATACAGAATCAATATTAGCAATAAGGAATTGCTAAGATAAGTTATTAAAACAGGAAATGTGGTTATATCTTATATTTATAGATAAATAATCCTGGTTCTCCAAGGATTATTGGTGATCCTTGTTTCCATTAACGCTTTACAGGAGCAGATATTCATTATGCAACAGTTATTTTTCCAGAACAGTCTTTGTGTTCAAGCAAGATAAATTAGGCCAAATGGATCTGACCCCACATAATTAAGCACTCTGCATTTTGATGATTTGGATAAGAATTTCTTTCCCATCATTTCATAATGTGTGGGTGATAATGTTGTCTTTGCTGATTGGCAAGTGTAAGCTAGACACAGAGAGAGATATTAACTCAGGTATTTTATTCATTTATTTATTTTAAAATATTCCTTTTTTTTTTTTTTTTTTGAGAGACAGAGCATGAGTGGGGAGGGGCAGAGAGAAAGGGAGACACAGAATCCAAAACAGGCACCAGGCTCTGAGCTGTCAGCAGAGACCCTGATGTGGGGCTCAAACTCACGAACCGTGAGATCATGACCTGAGCTAAAGCTGGATGTTTAACCAACTCAGCCACCCATGCACTCGTCACTCAGGTATTTTTTAAAGAAGAGTTTTTCTTTCACAGAGTCAGGCAAGGGCAGATTAAGCTGAACTTCTCTCTCATCTCCAGAGGGGGTCACCCTGGATCAAATTTGGAAGACTGCAGAGGAGAGAGAAGAGTTGATTATAATTATTATTTTAAATCATGTCTCTTAGATAGATAAAGAGAGTCCAACATTTTCTAGGACTATAAACTCAGCATGCAGTGAATTTAATTTAAAGAATCACTTCTGGCTTATTTGATATATGAAAAGCTTGTTCTTACTTTTATTGGATTTTTTTTCTCAATTGCCAAAAAAGGACAATTTTATTTAAAGCTTTAAAAACTTACCAGGAATTCTGACATCTTTCCAGGACTCCTACTATTATTTTTTTTTGCCTCTTTCTAGGCCTTTTGAATGTGAATATTTTTATAGATTTGCATATATAGTAAAATGATACGTATACATGCTTTTCTCAACGAATCGTATAAACTCTTAAAATATAACACATGCAGTTTTTTGTGGATGTAATGGGAAGAAGTGAGAGGTAGACATTGCATGTCTTCTGAAATTTATCATCCATATTTTGACAGCGAGTGAAAGTACATGATTAAGCTACAATTAGATCTAAAAATGAGATTTACAATTAGTAAAGGTTGCTTTGCTCCAGATAGGGTGTTTTATCTTGTTCAAAGGAGAAACTGTTTGTCTTCTCTGCATATGAAACATTGTGCCAGGAGCTGTGGTGTTTAAAAGATTGACTTAGAATGTCAGAAAGAGAGAGAGATTCTTAGGAAAGTCAGGATGAAAAATGTCACATAATTAAAAAAAATAACTGTGGTTTTCAGTATACTCACAGCGTTGTGCAGCCATCATTGCAGTTTAAGAACATTTTCATCATCCAGAAAACAAACCTTGTCGCTCCCTCTTCCCTCACTACCCCCAACCCCTCTGCTACCACTCATCTACTTTCGCTCAATGCATTTGCCTATTCTGGATATGTCGTATATGGAATCATATGGTACGTGGTGTTTTGTAGCTGGCTTCTTCCACTTGACAGGGTATTTTCAAGGTTCATCCACATTGTAGCATGTATTCCTTTTTATTGTTGAATAATATTCCATTGTATGGGTAGTCCATACTTTATCCATTCACCAGCTGATGGACATTTGGGTTGTTTGCCTTTTTGGTTATTATGAACATATGTATACAAGTTTTGGGTGGATTTATGCTTTCAGTTCACTTGGGTATGTACCTTGGAGTAGAAATGCTGGGTCACATGGTAACTTAAAGTGTAACCTTTGGAGAAACTGCCAGGCTGTTTCTAAAGTAACTCTACCACTTCAAAATCTCATCAGAAACATTTGAAGGTTCTGATTTCTCCTTATCTTTGCCAACACTCAGCATATCTTATAGCCATGCTAGTGAGTGCAAGTGCAAAATGAAGTCTTGCTGTGGTTTTGATTTATAGTCCCCTGACAGCTAAAAATGTTGAGCATCTTTTCATGTGTTACTTGGCATTTTTATGTCTTCTTGGAGAAATGTTCATTCAGATCCTTGCCTATATTTTAGTTGGGTTATTTCTCTTTTTATTACGGAATTGAAAAAAATGTTATATAATTTTAGTGAAATAAAACATTAGAAAAGGATTTTCATATGGGGATAACACAAAAATGTCAGACCTATATTTTCATATCTTTTAAAAAGACACAAAATGATGATTGAAGAAGAAATATCTCATTGAGGGGATGGGGGGGAAGGGAGAATATGTAATTTGTAATAGCATAGTCTGAAAATAGTTCTGTTCTGATTTGTTTACTTACAATGGTGGCATTTAATTTGTTCTGAATTTTCCAAAAACAGTAGATTTTTATGTTTAACCAGAAACATTTATTTCTTTAGGACATTCCTGATGACAGAGATTTTTAAGCTGTATTCCGGGGAACCTTTCAAAGGCTGGGGATGGAGGAGGTATCAGGCAGGGACTGTCCAAAGCCAACAAGAGAAGGTCCCATTATATCTGTTTTTTTTTGGCTTTACCTCAGACTAAGATTTTCCTTGAAAAAAGGTATCACAGCTAGAATACATTGAAAACCAAACCTCACTTTTATATTTATTTTTGTATGTATTATATATTTATTATATTTATATTTATTTTATTTTTAGCATTTATATTATTTAAAAAGTGTTTATTTTGGGAGGCAGAGAAAGAGAGAGAACACAACCAGGGGAAGGGCAGAGAGAGAGAGAGAGAGAGAGAGAGAGAGAGAGAGGGAGAGAATCCCACTCAGGCCCCATACTCAGTGCGGGACCCAATGTGGGGCTTGATCCTATGACTGTGAGATCATGACCTGAGCCAACATCAAGAGTCAAATGCTTAGCTGACTAAGCCACCAAGGTGCCCTATATTCCAAGCAGTTAAAAAAAATTATTACAAAACACTTACACAGCCCCCAGAGATTAGGTTTCTGCTGTCATAAAGACATAGTAAATGGAGATATTTCTCAATAAGTGTCTGCAGTATAGGCAGTACTGGGGGAGAGTCCTAGCCTTCTCCCTAAGACATCCTGATGTGGGTATTCCTCTGCATAAGGTATAGGACTTACATTCATTTTGTAATAGCGGAAATATGATTCCCGAGACCAACTTGGCTAGCAGGAATTGAGGAGAGAGCCTGGTTTGGAATAGGATTTCAATAAATACTTGAATGGATGAATGAAAGAACCAAAGAACTGTCTGGGCTCTTTACTTTGCTCCAGAGGTATAGCCAAGGGAATTTTTTTCATTTTAGGACTTAGCTTTGAATGAATTCCCAATGTTCCAAACTTCATCAGGCTTTGAGATTACACTTTCTGTTAATGCCCTAGTCATAACAATTTGGATCTTTTATGACACCTAATTAGATGCTGTTCAGTCTTCTAACTGGAATCTCATTCCTCAGTATCTCTCCATCTAATCTCTGCCTAAAAGCATATTAAAAGGGACAGAATATTTACCACTCCTCAGTGAGTGTGCCTTTAAGTAGGTCTCCCTGGCTAAGGAAAGAGGCTCTAATCTTTGGGGGAACAGAGTGAGGAAACATTTTACCTTTCATCTGTTCCTATTCCAGGATTAACTCTTTGTGGGATGATGGTTGGTGGAATTCTCCATTTCATCTGGAATTAGTGGTTCTTAACTGGGCCAACTCCTCAGCCCCCACGCTCCGGGATATTGACAATCCCCAGAGACATTTCTGGTTGTAATGACGGGTTGGGGGAATACACTACTGGCATTTAGTGAATAGAGGCGCAGGATACTGCTAAATCTTCTACAATACCAGTGGATATAGGACAGCCACCAAGAGCAAAGAGTTGTCCAGCCCAAACAATCAGTTGTGCCAAGAGAAACTCGAGAGCAAATCTCACTTCTTCCTGCAAGTGAGTGTTGTCCTTTGGCTCCCAAACGATATAATACATTTATTCCTTGTGCATTATGCATTTGTAGGGCTTCAGTGCCACAGTCTAGACTGTGCTTTGCAATTCCATTTCAACACCATTTATTATTTCCCCACCTGCACAAAATGAAGGTGGACTTTCACATACTTTTTGTCATCTTGAGGCATCTGTTTCTTCTCTCCTGTGTCAGTGCTTGTACTAGACACACATCTTTTCAGAACCACCAGCAATACAGTTGACATCACTGTTTAAAATAAATTCTCCCCAGTATTTTATAACATTATTACCCAAAACTCTTTAGCCCATTATGTCCAAACTGTCTAGAATTTTATCTTTTCCAAATGAAAGTCTTAGTTAACTTTGAAAGTCTAAAAAAACCATCGTAGTGGTCTTTCCCAGATTAGAGAAATGTTTGTCCTAATGATGAATTCATGTCCCAACCTCCTACAATATAAACCATCTACTTAATTCTGGAGTTGGTTTCCACAAAGTTTCAAAGTTCTCTTCACTTGGACTTTCTCTTCCCCTATTTGTTGTAGCAAATAAAAACTTTTCCAGGCATATGGCTTATGATGGGAGTGGCCGAGAGTCTATGATGGACCCAAGGTTATGGTCTTTTTACTATTGAAGTACATCATATTGGAAACTGTATTACAGATTCTTGACTTCAGAAATAGGATTCCTGTAATTATGGTCTTCTACCTCCATATCACATTACACTGAAGGGAATGATAGAAATGATAAGCACAAAATCAAAGGCAAGATCACATTCTAGCCAATTATAGATATTGATTTGTTCTTCAGATCATCTATTTGCAAGATTATCTCCATAGCTTGATGTGCCAGGTTTAATTATGAATTGCTAATGGATGAACATAAATACATCTATATAAATAGGTCTTGGACAGGAGACAACAGACATTTTGACAGTATTCATTGAATATATGTATAGTTGCTTATCAGATACATCAAACTAATTTAGAAACCTATCAGTTGAGTCCTCTTGATTCCAGTAAGGAAGAAATTATTATTGATTTTTTTCCAACACAAGAAAACTGGACTAGACAATCATGATCATTCCTTTTAGTTGTAAAGTCTGTGGTTTTCTGATTTATCTTTTCTACCAGTCAAAACGAATAACAGATGTCTTCAGGAGTTTTAAATGAGGTCAGATATGGAACCAGGATGATCCTGGTACTGCCAATTCCCAGACCATGATTTGAAAGCAAAACTCTATTTCCATTTGAATTACTTGTGTGAGACAGTTAATTTGAAAGGAAAAAAAAAAAAACAAGAATAGACAATCCGATGGGTGGGGGATTGGGAGACACATGTCCTTTTTACTTCTCTGAGTTTTAGGACACTTACCTAAGGAGCTTTACCAATATTAAATTATTGACATTTATTGCTTAAACTATGCTTAGAGACAAAGAGCCATAAACATTTAACTAGAAGGATAGGTTTGATTTCTGGCTTAGTCTTATTAGTTGTGGGACTTTTTCAATTAAGTGAAGCCCTTTGCATTGCTTTTTCCTCATCTTTAAAATGCATGTGATTTGTCTCTGAGATAGCTTACTCTTCAATTATTCATTCAGCAAGTATTTTTTGGGAGTCTTGATATTCTAAATACCATGGTAGAGTCAAAGATCAATAAGAGCTCAAAGGACCTTTGTGTATATGCATATCAGTGTTGCAGCTTGCCTTCCCTTTGTCCCTTCTGGGCACTTTCTTTCCAGTGCCTGGTTTTGCTCAGTAGTCATAAAATAAGTGCACAAAACAGTCCATTGGGTGGAGAAAGACAATCCTAGAACTTTCATTCTGATTTGTGTTTTGTCCTTTTCCTAGGACAGAACTGTTTATTTTGACAGTTTCAAACTTACAGACAATTTGCAAAATGTTGTAAAGAACTCCCATATATCCTTTCCTGGATTCACTGACTATCATTATTATAATAATATTATTAAATATTTATTATTTACCTTAGGGAGAGCACAAGATGGGGAGGGGCAGAGAGAGAGGGAGACAGAGGATCTGAATCAGGTTGTACATTGACAGTCTGACAGCAGCCCAGTCCTGACTGTCTGACAGCAGTGAGCTAGTGTGGGGCTCATACTCATAAACCATGCGGTCATGACCTGAACCTGAACCTGAAGTCAGATGCTCAACAGACTAAGCCACCCAGGCATGCCTGGATTTACTGATTATTAAAAACTCCTCCAGTTGTGCTTTATTCTCTCTCCCCCAACAGTGCACACTTACCAGGGTTCTCTCTCTTTCCCTCTCTCAGTGAGATGAGGTATCTATCTGTCTATCTCTCTATCACCCATGTAATCATGCCTTTTTGTTCTAAACACTTCAATATTCTCTCTCTCTTTTTTTAATTTTTAAAATATTCACCTACTTATTTTTGAGGAGAGATTGAGCGAGCAAGGGAGAGGCAGAGAGAGGGGGACAGAGGATCCAAAGCAGGCTCTGTACTGACAGCACAGAGTCCCCTTTGGGCCTCAAACTCATGAACCATGAGATCATGACCGGAGCTGAAGTCAGACACTCAACTGACTGAGCCACCCAAGTGCCCCAGTATGTTCTAAGAACAAGGACATTCTCTCAGTTAACCGCAGTACAATCATTACACATTAAGAATTTTAGCATTGATACAGTGCTATTTCACAATCCACATTTGGATTGCATCAATTTCCGAATGATGTTCTTCGCAGCAGTTTTTGTTTCCAGCCCCAAATTGCACACTGCACTTAGTTGTCATTTAAATGTTGAACCATTCAGGCTAGCAGTTTGAAGAGTACAGGCTAGGAATTTTGTAGAATTCCCCCCAATTTGAAGCTGCCTAGTGTATGCATTTTGGCAGGAATAGTAGAAAAAGGATGCGTCCGTTTTAGTGCGTATGAAATTTATTTCCTTACTGGTGATGTCAAGGTTGATCACTTGGTTAAAGCAGTCTTCCAGGTTTCTGTACCTTTTTGCCTACAGAGAAAAAAATGACACACGCTTAGAGGCAAAGAATTCTGTTAGATCTAGTTTAGGATTCACTGACCCACGTAAGGGGAGGGGACCTGTGTTGGGTTGTCATGTTTGGTAAATCCAGCCATCGACTGGGAATCTTTAGCTCCTTATTATGTGTACTTATATCAATGAATTATTGACAGATAATTACTGAGGACTGAATTTGCTTAAGACTTTGTCACTCCTTATCTCTCCAATAAACTTAGCCTGCTCTCTGAATTCTACAGTCAGGCCAGCAGGAAATGTAAATACATTGTTTTGTTAAATAAGGCTGCAAGATATCTATATCTAAATATCTGTATTTATATCTATATCTATATCTATCTATATTGGCAGTAGGGAAGGGCATGGAAAATAATATTTGCATAAAGGAGTTGGATTCTTTAGTTTAAAGAAGACTTAAAAGGGTTTGTTAAGCTGTGAGGTAGAAAACAAAGAAGGATAGTAACTGAATTTTGAGGACAAAGATGAGGGAAAGGACAAACTATCTTTCTACTTGTAAGACAATAGGCAAAATCTTAAATTATAAACTGACTTTCTGGGTTTTTTCCCCCCTAAACTAATTGTAACTTTTATAGTTTGTTGTACTCTTTTAAAAAAATCACCTTTTTTTCAGTGTCAAAGTACTCATTGCATTTTTTTGGTCTATGTTGAGTATTTTGGATGTGTGTGGTAGAGGTGCTACAATAAAATAAAGTAGCTAAAACTCGTGAAGCTGGAAAAGCTGAAAGGAAGTCACTGGAAGCAAGTAGAGATGGTGAAATTGAGAAATGCAGAATCAAACATTCTGCTTCCATTATGCTGTCACTGCATAATTTATTTTGTTTGCATTAAATTTTGTGCCTTTTTTCCCTCACCCACCACATGGATCTTCAGAAAGGAGCTCATTGCCAAGCTGGACCAGGCAGAAAAGGAGAAGGTAGATGCTGCTCAGCTGGCCCGAGAATTCGAGGTACTGATGGAGGAGAACCGGACATTGAAGTTGGCTCAGTCCCAATGTGTAGAACAGCTGGAAAAACTTAGAATACAGTATCAGAAGAGACAGGGCTCATCCTAACTTGAAACTACTCAATGTGAGCATAAAAGGTTGGTGACTGCTGTGTCCTGGCCAAAAGATTTTCGTTGTAAGGGGATAGTGTGTAAAACCCATTGTTTCTTTTTATTACCCACGTGGCAAACATCTGTAATGAATTTAACGCTTGCTAGATGGAGTTTGTGAGAAAGGAGATTATATTTTAAATAAGATAATTAAAGCAAGCCTATTGGCAATATATGTCTTCAGAGATCATAACTCATTTCCAAAGATATATATTTTTTCTTATTTACAAAGATGTGATCAGACTGTACATCAGGGTAGAAAATGATGAAAATAGAATATTGACTGACCCCGCTAACAATCATGAACAGAATTAAGCCAGAAAAACAAACTGGTAAGACGCTCACTGTAGTTTCATACCTGTGTATTCTTAAATTTCATGTCTTGAATATTTTAACTGTGCTCAAACCTGAAGTCAGAAACTTCTGTGCACATTTTTAGGTTCACCGGAGTTAGGTTTAATCCCTCAGTGATTGATTGTACTGAGAATAAATGGTTGCCTATCATAAAAGCTTTCTCATGAAAATATTAGCAGAAAGCATGTTTGTGCCAATTCCTACTGCCAGTGCTAACTTGCTGTTGTGATAAAAAGCTGATACAGCTGCATTTTTTTTCCACACCATGTTACCAGCCAGTAAACATCTCTGCCTTTGCTTGTGTGTGTTTTGGGGGCATGCGGGAAATGGAAAAGTATCATTTGGACATTACTTTGGTGACATGAAAACATCATTAAAACCATGACTATGATTTGGATTTAAGGAGGTTTTGGATCAGCGATAACTAAGATGAATATGTGGAGAAGAATAAAATGATCCTTCCCCTGTTGCACCTATCACCATAGTTCCCCAAGTGGATCTCTTTGTTTTATGTCCATTTCTATTCATGTAACTTCTTTTTCATTAAACATGGATCAAAACTGTCTGTCTGTAGTTTGTCCCTTTCTTAACTTCCCTTATGCAAACACTAGTCGGGACTGGCTAACCTGAGTCAGAATGTGTTCTCAGGGATGTGCAGAATCAGCAGTGAAGCCCCTTTTCTTGGAAAGACTGTGGTTTCTCATGTAAGTCACGCAGAGTTCTAGTACTCAATATGATGTATTAGAAAACATAAAAGAGGAGAGTTGAATAAAACAATAGGATGGCCAAGGATAGACCAGTTGTTACAGACAAGGGTAACTTACCCCTGGGGGGACATGTGGCAAGGTCCAGAGCCATTTTGTTGTTGTTATTGTCACGACCAGGATGCAGAGGTGCTATAGGCGTCTAGAGAATAGTGACCAGGGATGCTGCTGGATATCATGCTATGTGCAGGATGACACCCCCAGCTACAGAGAACTGTCTGGCCCAATGTGCCAATGGTGACAAGTCTGATACACCCAGGACTAGACTAGTCGCTGGGCAGATGGGCAAATGCCAAGGGGAAACACATAACAGGGTCACGAGTCTCTTGCCATGTGGTGCAGAGTCCATGAGGTCTCTAAATACCCTGATCCCCAATTTCCTCATTTGTAAAATAAAGCTTTTTGCTAGATCTCACGCTTCTAATGTTACATACGTCTCTTCACCCTGAAGGTGCTTTAACATGTGACCAAAGATGAAAGTCCCTCTTATCCTGGTAGAACCTTCTTCTTTAGTAACCCCAAGGCTTATACATACTAATATACAGAAGGGATTGTCCACTAAATTTATATAAATCCAGGGTTAATGGACTGGGAGAATAAAGTATACATTACCAATGTCTAAACACAGGAATTAGTTTTTGGTCACTGCCCATCTGAAGAGGGTTTCATGTGTTTATGGAATTCAAGCAGTCATGGCCCCTTAGATAACTGGGGGAAGGGAAATACAGTTCCAAAATATCTTTGCTCTACCAGAATGAAAATAACTTCACAGGGTCAAAATGTAGCAACACCTCTGGTAATATATTGAGGAGACACTGAGTAAATAGTTTTAATGTCTGTGCCTGTCTCAGCCTGAAATTTTACTATGTGTTTCTAAAGGTATCTATTCATGACTCAAAAGCAAGAATTTCCCTACGTGTGTGTGTGTTTGAGGCAGGCTTTATTCCTTGAAAATATGAAAACATCATCTACTTTTGAAGTACTGCCAGAGAAATCTAAAGGCAAAATTTCTTGCATTGCCAGTCTTATCTTTTCATTCAAATTCTCCCCAGTCTTACTCACCTCTGCATATTATCTGTATAACACAGAACCATTTAAGAATTTCCTATCTTCAAATATATTTACAGTATTCCTGATATTAACTATAATGAAAATGATATAGGGCATTACAAATGAGCACAGAAGTCCAATTAATATTAGGGTGAAGATATTTGCTTTAGAGGCAGAATTAAAGGAAAACGTAACCCATATTATATCCTGCAATTGCCCTACTGGAGATTCACTCTCTGTGGGTCAGTTTACATAGACATGAAAAGAATGTGGTTATATGTGGGTAGAGGTCAAATCTCTAACCACTGGAAAGGGCAGAGCATGTGCTTTATCTCATTCTGGTATCTGGACTTGGATGTATCATGAAGTCAGTATAAATAAGGAAATAAAAGCCATCTGGAATTCAAATCCAATTCGACAAAATTGTATTATGCACTTTACTAGTGCAGGGCAGAGGAATAGCAACAGAAGATACAAGAAGGAATTACAGAGGCCTAGCCTTCGAGATGCTTCCAGTTTAGTAACAGAAATAGCATATATGTTCTAATTCCTGAAGACATGAATAAACATAAGTGCAACAAGATAGATGAAGTTTTCAGTAGGAGTTCAAAGAAGGAAAGAATGGCATGAGCCAAAGGACAGTGGCCGGGAAACACAGAGTTAGGGCCACAAATATGGGGGGCAGTAAAGAGTCTTCCTGTAGAGTGTATGCAGGGGGATAGTGGAAAATGAAGTTAGGAAGATCCCCTGGGCCCTGGTTGCAGGTGGATTTAGGACAGAAGCATTTTAAAAAATTACATTTAATGTTTATTTTTGAGAGAGAGAAACAGGATGTGAGTGGGGGAGGGGCAGAGAGAGAGAGAGGAGGACACAGAATCTGAAGCAGGCTCCAGGCTCTAAGCTGTCAGCACAGAATCCAATGTGGGACTGAACCCACAAACCATGAGATCATAACCTGAGCCCAAGTCAGATGTTTAACCAACTGAGCCACACAGGCGCCCCTGGATAGGAATGTTTTGAAATGAGTAGTGAATGATCAGGGCAGGACTTGAAGATAAGCAATATAGTTGTAGTGCCCGGGATGGATCACATGAGCCAGAGGCCAGAGGCACGAGGAACTGTCAGAAGTGTAATACAAAGGAGTGTGTAAGAAGGAAAGAGGTTGCAATTGAAATGGAGTAACTGACTAGGAGGGATGGAGAGACATGGTAAGTAGAATCCACGTGGCTTGGGATGGACTCCATATGCAACTGAAGCCAAGAAGGTGAGAGATAACATTTACTGAGCCCCTTCCGTGCCAGACTATGCCAGTGCTTTATATAGGCTGTATTGTTAAATTCTTATAACGACCTGAGAGGTAACCATAATTATCCTCATGCTCCCAAATTAGTAACTCATCTTACATAGTTTGTACAAATTTCCCAAGCACTGGGATTGAAATACAAAGTTTTGTTCACTTATTAATTCATTCATTCTTTTAACTATTTCCTGAATAGTTGTACTTTGATAGGCATTCTGGAAGGTGCCAGGAACACAGCAGTGAACAATAAAAAATTGGGTGCTGTTCTCAAGGTACCCTTAGTCTAGGAAGGGAGGTAGACATTTACCCAAATACCCACTTGGGGTAGGCTTTTATTGCTTTATTTTTTGGGGGACAGAGAGAGAGAGTGAGAGAGAGAGGGAGAGAGAATGCGTGGGGGTGAGCGTAGAGGTACAGAAAGAATCCTAAGTAGGCTCCATGCTCAGCACAGAGCCTGATGTGGGGCTCCATCCCACTACCCTAGGGTCATAACCTGAGCCGAAATCAAGAGCCAAATGTCCAACCAAGTGAGCCACTCAGGCACCCATGGTCATCTTGAAATATATCCAAAAATATCCTCTAAAGGTAGAGCATAAATTCCCTGCCCTTTAGTGTGGGCTGGTCTAAAATACCTGTTTTTAACAGACATAATAGAGAAGAAGTGGCAGTAAGTGACTTCTAAGGCTAGGTCATAAAAGACATAGGAGCATCCTTCTAATCTGTTCTCTGGGATCCCTTGCTCTGGGGAGAGCCATCTACCATGTTCTGAAGAGACTCAAGCAGGCCAAGGAGAGGCCCACAGGGTCAGGAACTGAGGCGATATGAGTGAACTTGGAAGCAGACCTTCTAGCATGAGGCAAGACTTTGAATGGCTGCAGCCTGGCTGACATCTTGATGCAACGTCATGAGACGCTGAGCCACAGCCACCCAACCAGTCTGCTCCTGGTTCCCGAGGGGCAGGAGCTGAGAGATGATAAATGTTTGTTGTTTTAAGCTATTAAATTTCAAGGTAATCTGCTATGTATCAACAGATAACAAATATATCATGTTAATGAGGTAAGTGCCAAGCAGAAATGAAACCTAGTTTATGAAAGAGAATCTAACTGAGATAAGGAGGCTGAGATGGTTTCCTTGGGGTGGTGACTCCTGAACTAAGATCTGGTAGATGAGTAAGAGCTAAAGAGGCAAAGAAGGTGGGTGGAGAAAGGCATCTAGACAGAATGAAAACATGCAAAAGCTCCGTGTCACGTTCAAAGACTTGGAAGACCAGTGCTGAGCATGGAGATATAGGGAGTGTGTGATACAAGATGAAGTTGTAGAATAAGGCAGAAACTTGAAGAACTCATTAAGAATTTTGGCCTTAATCCTAAAAGCAGTAGGAAGCCATTGAATTTAAGCATAGGGGCGTAACGTGTGAACACATGATCTTCTATAGTGACATGCTTGAAGATTTTTCTTTTTTAAGTTACTTCACTTTAAGTTGCTGAGAGTGCTATACAGGAGTATTTGTATTGTGTACATTTAGCTAGTGGGATAGATAGACAGATAGTAACTTAGTTATACAGGGTTATTATATACATTAGATTTGATAAGTCATTTTAATGAATATTTTTTCCTTAGAGAATAATAAAGGCTTGGTAGTATCATGTGGCCTGGTGGAATAGAAGACAGACTGACTCTACCTTCAGTCACCATTAATATATTAAACTGGGTGACACTAATAATCCTTTTTTAAATGAATATGTCTGTTATGCCCCTGTATTTAAATGCTTATCTCATGTTTCAAAGTCGACAGACCTAGAACTGACAAGAGACTATTCTTGAGCAATTAGAACTTTTACGAATTTTTCACCCATCTTGTTGTTTTTATGTATTTATTTATTTTTTACTGGTTATAGCTGTGATCCCCATGATGTGATTTTTAAAGAATCATAATAATCAGAGATGAGAGTGAAATCATCTCATACATCAATGTAGAAACTTGAAATGCACATAGGTTGAGATTAAATAACCAATGAAGCTGATAGCATGAAACTTTAGATTCTTTGAATACCCTTCAAATTCTAATAGTCTGTGTTTTATTTTTTATTTTTATTTTTTTAAATTTAGTGTGCAGTATTATTGTTTTTTTTCTAGGAGATAAATACTCGCCATCTGTTTTTTATCAAATACATCATTTAATTAATTTTTAATTTTTTAAAGTATCTATTCATTTTTGAGAGACAGAGAGACAGAGTGCCAGCAGGGGAGGGGCAGAGAAAGAGAGAGGGAGACACAGAATCTGAAGGAGGCTAAGAGCTCTGCGTTGTCAGCACAGAGCCCGACACAGAGATTGAACTCACGGACTGCAAAATCATGACCTGAGCCGAAGTCTGAAGCTTAACTGTAACAGTTTTACAAAACTGTTTTACCAAAACTTAACCCAGTGTTTTGGTTAACTGGGTATATATGATTTCTCATGGTTATCAACAAAAGCTCCCTGAAAAAAAAATGTCTTCTACTCAAAAGAGTTCTAAGTTATAGCGTTAAAATCATATCTACTTCCTTCTGCTGCCTGAAACCTTGAAAACGTTCCTTTGTACCCAGTCCTTGTGTGGGGGTGGCTTTTATGAGTGTAGATAATGTGATAATGATGGTTAGGTGATGGACTGAGTCATACAAGCCAGAAAACAGACTGGGTCTCTGTGGAGTTGGTCTTTTAAAAACTTTTTAGTGACTGCTTTTGGACTAAGGAGTTTAGGATGAGAATCTGAGCAGAAAGACTGAGCCAGTGTGAATAGAGGAGGAACCAAGTTTCAACAGCTAAATGAGGGAGAAACTGCATTTGCAACTGGCTGCTCTCAACTGATTTTGTCTGCACTGAACATGTCTGGGCAATAGCTGTTGTCTCAGATCTGAGTCTTGGAAAGGGGAAGATAAAGAGATAGAAGGACAAGGTAGAATTATGTGTGAGATAGACTATCCCCCCACCCCACCCCCAGCTTCTTAATTGCCTGCTCACTTCTCAAAAATGAAGTAAATACTGAACATGCTGACTTTCCCCATCATTCCTGTAAATAAGGATATGACTCACAGGCCCTGCAATCTCCAGAATGCCATAGATACTATGGTGATTTGGTTTAAAAATAGCTGGGAAAAAGCGAGAAATCTACTATGTGTAAGTTGGGATGGTTTTTCTTTTCTTTTCTTTTTTTCCTTTTCTTTCTTGTTTTTTTTTTCTTTTTCTTTTTTAAACTTATTTTTAAATATTAATATATTTAGAGAGAGAGATAGTGTCTATGTGAGGGGCAGAGAGAGGGAATCCCAAGCAAGCTCCACACTGTCAGTGCAGAGCCTGATGCAGGGCTCCATCCCACAAAATACAAGATCATGACCAGCTGAAATCAAGAGTTGGATGCTTAATCAACTGAAACATCCAGGTGCCCCTGTTTTTGTTTTTCATTTAACTTGTTATCGTGTCAAGCCCGAAATATTCTAAGAACATCTGGTTTCCCAACCAAATTTTAGGGTTTTCTGCTTTCTGGGAACTAGCATAGTGAACACAGTGGTCAGATCTCAGATCCCAGGTGAGAAACAAGAGTCAAGACTCATGAGTCACTGTGGTCTACATGCAAATCTCTATCTGGTTGTATGTTCTTCCTTTCACAGAGAGAGATGAGCATTGGTGGCATTTGAATACACTGACTCCCACCCCTAAACTGTTACACAACCGTTGTAATATTATAAACACAGATAGATAGGGTGCTAATTATAATAGTGGTTGAAGTAGCAATAACCATAAAACCCTACTGAGTGGCATTCACTGACCTTTAGCTAGCTGACCCAGAGGTGGGAAGCAAGGAACCTCTTTACTATTGGTGCCCAAACCCCCAAAGCAAGACTTTCTGCAAACCTAGTTTGAGATTGAGGATTAAGGTGCAGGTGAGGAGCTTCTGTCTCCCCCAAATCTCAGTCCTACTCTCTATAATCAATGTCCTGATAGGAAACAGGAGCATAGTCAAAAGGGGCCAATAAAAGAGACCTAATGAAGGGAATATTTACAAATTTGGGGGGCAGAGTTAAGGGAAGTTGGAGAGCTGGTGAAGCCCTTGGGACTGGCAGCCTTAGGGACATCTCTCCTATATCCTTGAAGCTAAAGGAGGGAAGAAGCAGTACGAGGACTTGGAAGGAACTGTGACTGGAAAGGAGGCTTCTTCCCATCTCATCCCCAAGAACTTGTGCTTCGGTGGGGAGGTAAGGCCACAGCCTACCCAGGACTTAGCAGGGAGAAGCCTGGAGGAAAAATCCCCAGTCTTTTCCTCCCCCTGTTTTTTCCTCTTCTGCTGGTGGTTCCCACTGGGCAAACCCAATCACAAGTCAGAGGGCAAGGGAACTTTGTGGCTATGGTCCCTCCAGCCAGGCTCCCGGGGCACATACCAGAATGGAAAAGTGGGGGGAGTGGATCTGCAGGGGTGCACAGAGAGTCTAGCACAGATGACCAATAAGCTAAAGAGGGAGAAATACCTCAGTAGCTAATAAAAAAAAAGGAGGATTGCCAGGCTGGCCAGGCTTGTGATTTTAACCCTGTGTCTTTCCTAGTTTGTAAATGTCTGGAAACATGAACCAGGAAAACCATCAGCCCCTCCCTCCCTGAGGATGGATCAGGGGTGGCGTTGTCAGACAAAATATGAGATGTCCAGTTAAAACTGAATTTCGGAAATCAGATAAACAATGAATATATATATACATATATATATAGTTCATTTTAACTGGGGACTCTGTATTTTAAAAAAAAATTTAAATTATTTTTAAGGTTTATTTTGATAGGGACAGAGTGAAGGAGGGGCACAGAGAGAGGGAGAGAGAATCTCAAGAAGGCTCCACACTGTCAGTGCAGAGCCCAAGGCAGGGATTGAACTCATGAATTGTGAGATCATGACTTGAGCCAAGATCAATGGTCACTTAACAGACTGAGCCACCAGGCGCCTCTGTATTTTATTTTAAATGGTTTGTTTATTTATTTTAAGAGAGGAGGGAGAGGGGCGGAGAGAGAGGCAGAGAGAGAATCTGGGCACTGTCGGCATAGAGCCCCTACACAGGGTTTGATCTTCTGAACCAGGGGATCATGACCTGAGCTGAAATTAGGAGTAAGTAAGAAGCTCAACTGACTGACAACCACCCCCCCACCCCCGCCTCCCACCCCAGGTGCGCTGAGAGCTCTGTATTTTTATTGGCTGAGTCTGGCAATCCTATTTAGGTAGGGTGGTGGAGAGAAAGAGGGCTCCTCCCAACCTCATCCTTAACTGCTGTTTGTTTAGAAGAAAGTGATCTGGAGGCTGAATGTGGTATAGGATTTCTGAAACTTTGCTCTTGCAACATCAGAGTTTGAAATGTTAAGTATGTAAAAAAAAAAAGAGAGAGAGAGAGAGAGAGGAGGAAACACGGTTTCAGGATCAAATAAATGAGAGTGACACCAGGCAAAAAAAAGCTAAAGAGTTCGCTCAGCTTTAGGATTTCTCCCGGCCTTTATTTATTTATTTTAAGATTTTATTTTTAGGGGCACATTGGTGGCTCATTCGGTTAAGCATCCAACTTCAGCTCAGGTCATGATCTCACAGTTCCTGGGTTCCAGCTCTGTTTCCGGCTCTGTGCTGACAGCTCAGAGCCTGGAGGCTGTTTTGTCTTCCTCTCTCTGTGCCCCTCCCCTGCTCACACTCTCTCTCTGTCTCTCAAAAATAAATAAACATTTAAGAAAACTTAAGATTTTATTTTTAAGTAATCTCTACACCCAATACAGGGCTTGAACCCAGAGCCTCAATATCAAAAGCCACACACTTCACTGAACTGAGCCAGCCAGGCGCCCCTCCCCTGATCTTTAATGCTAATATGCATTGTGACACTAGTAATAGTGTTTCCCTGCTTTATTGAAAACCCAAGACAATGAACAAATGACAAGCCCAACGTCCTTCTGTTCCACAGTGACCAGAGGTTTCCATTAAAAGGCAATTTAAATTTAGCAGTCATTTTGATATCCATGATGTTAAAACAGAATTTTACTAATATCTCAGAATATTGCTTTAAGGCTTAATTTGCATTTATAAAGACATTTTTAAACTCCCCATAAATGTTTGCAAAGTGATAGCATTCTATTTAATAAGATATTAGATTGCTCACTTGATCCTGCATGGTTTTGCTTATGAGGAATATGACGAATCAATTAAAACCAAATTATCATCCAAGCAGGGGCAATCCTAGATTTTTCAGAAACACCAGGATGAAAATATCAGCTTTCTCTGCTTCACAAGGTTATTTCTGGCAAGAAATGAAATGTTGTGAAAGGTGCCAAAAATTACTGTGCTGTAGGAAATCTTATTATCACTCTCACTGTAGAGTTGGTGGGCTACACAGGTTTCATGGGTTTCTTTGTAGTTGTATTTTAGCTAATTTGTTGTCCAGTATGTGATCCTGCTCCGTAATGCACAATGGGAGAAAAAGGGAAGTATATTGGGATTAGAATCAGCGGCAAAGGGGCAGATTCCACGCTTGTGCCCCACCCCGAATCACCACCCCCCAGTAACAGTGGCAAGATTCTTCCATGATGTGAAAAGGTGTTTATTTTTTTCACATCATAGAGTAGATGTGAACATAGAGTCCTAGGTTGATTTGGAGGTTCTGTTCCATAAAACCTTCAGAGCCTCAAATTTATCTGCCCTTATTGAGGAATGTCCCTCGTTATTATAATCCAGATGTCAGCAGCTCATTGTTAGGGTTCAAGATGGCTACTGGGAGGAGAGACCCAGAAGAGGAGGGGCCATTGGGTGGCTGGCTATCCTGGAAGCTGCCACAAGATGCTTCTGGGTCATGAGGTCCCCAGATATTTGGTCAAACATTATTCTGGGTGTCTGTGAGGGTGTTTTTGCATGAGATTTGCTTTTTTTTTTTTAAGTGTTTTTATTTTGAGAGATAGAAAGATAGAGAGACAGAGAATGTTCAGGGGAGGGGCAGAGAATGAGACAGAATCCCAGGTAGGCTCTGTGCTGTCAGCACAGAAGTTCAAACTCATGAACCATGAGATCATGTCATGAGTCAAAATCAAGAGTCAGATGCTTAACTGACTGAGCCACCCAGGAGTCCTGGGATTTACTTTTTAATTCGTAAAATGACTAAAGCAGACAGTCCCCACTAAGGTGGGTGGACCTTGGCTGATCAGTTGAAGCCCTTAATAGAACAAAAAGGCTATGAGTAAGAAGGAACTCCTCCTGCCTGCTTTGAGGTGGGATGTTGGCACTTTCCTGCCTTTGGACCAGACTAAAGACATTGGCTCTTTCTGGGTCTCAAGCCTGCCTGCCTTCACAAGAGAACTGCCCACTGGCTTTCCTGGGCCTCTAGCTTGCAGATGATGACTCTTGGGACTTGTCAGCCTCCATAATCACATGAGCCAATTCCCTTTAATAAATCCCCCCCCCCCTTTTGGTTCTGTTTCTCTGGGGAACTCTGACCAATAAAATCTTATTGCCTGGAACTTAGTATGGAAGAAAAAGAGCAAGTATATGGGGTGAAGTGTGTAGGGGCACAAGCAGAAGATTCTGCCACAGGAAGGAATCTCAAACCCTTCCGGGTAGTGGTGGCTCAGTAGGGATGGGAGTACACTCTTTTATTTTGGCAGCTGATCAAGTGCACTGCCGTATCAGCAGCTCAGGCTCTCCAGGTAGCAATTTGGGCAGCAGTGTCTTCTGTCCTACTAGATGAAAGTTCTTGGAAGATATTAATCATGTCCAAATTCCTTCATTTTAAATATATTTTCAGAGTATGTTAAAGAAATTTATTTTATTTTTTTGAGAGAGAGGGAGAGAGAAACCCCAAGCAGCCTCCGTGCTCTTCGCGCAGAATCCTGAGATCATGACCTGAGCTGAAATCAAGAGTTGGACGCTTAACTGGCTGAGCCACCCATGTGCTCCTCTTTCCGGAGTATGTTAAATGCAAATATCTCTACAAATAAAAGCCCTGCCACTTCGTGCAGTCATGCACGTTTGGATTTATATGAATATGTGTGTGTAAAACATGGACATAGGACATTTGGTCTGTTTCAATGCCTGAAATTTAAGTAGGAATGATTACTTTTGTATAGTGAGTAACACACTCCCCGCTCATAGGCATTTTCTTTCTTTGACACCAGGTAACGTCTGTCAAGGGTGAAGAATGACAAAGGATGGTTTTGACAATGGTGAAGAATGACTCAGTTCTTAGATTGGGGATTTTGAAGCCACCTCACTAGCTAGGGACAGATGTCACCTGTTATCAGAGGCCTAGAGTTCAATTTTTGGAGCAGTTATCCAAGCTCTTGTAAGAATTGCTAATCGGAAAATGTGTCTCTTCCCAAGCTCTGCACAATGATCAATTGTACGTAACTCCTGACGGTTGTTGCTCAAAGTCATTTGTTGCCTCCTATTCTTTCCATTTGTGGAAAAAGCAGGGGAGGATGAGATCTCAGTTTGGTTTGCTATTATTCTTGGACCCTTGTATAAGGCCATCAGAATAATCAATAGGTGGAAAGTTGAATTAATGCTTACTTTTAATTTGTAATTGGTTACCAAACTTAAAGAGAGCTTGATGTAGCATCAGAGTTTATTGCATAATTTGGGGACCAGTGTGAAATGGACATTTGGGGCCCCTTGGTTCAACACCTAAGAATCTCTTGACACTGACAGTAAAGCACTTAAAGCCAGTGCAGGGCGATTCTGAGTGTGGGTCCTGTGCAACTGCACATGTGGCCCGTCTATGAGGCCAGCTCTGCTTAGCACTGTATGATCATCACTTTGATGCCCGTGAAGTCCCTACAAACCTTTCACTTTATCCTTTCCCTCCATGTCCTTGAATCTTCTCTCTCTTCCGAAATCTTTACTTTCTATAACATTATAGGAAATGAGAGAGTCTAAAGAGAAAACATTAATTGGTTTTAGATTTTTTTCTTCCATTTCCTTCCTGACTATTACGGCTCACAGACATTTCCCTGTATTCTGACTTCCTCTAATATAATGCAGTACCCTCCGTTGCTTCCTCGTCATGTATACACACATGGAGAACATTTGTGGGGCTGTAGGTATGATTGATTCCTATCACGTAAACTAGGAATAGTCTTCAAAGGCCCTTGACATTTAATATGGAAAAACAACCTATAAGAATCGCATCACCCACATGGACTAAAGAGTGAACTAATTACCCAGGGAGATGGGATATACCCGGATCCTGAAAGATTTATAAGGCAAATTAAAAGCACATCTTTTAATCAAAATAGCTTCTGATTGCTTTATTTCCTGTGACACTGTATTTGTCGGGTTCTCCAGAGAAACAAAACCAGTACAAGGAACTAGCTCATGCAATTATGTAGGCAGGCAAGTTCCCAAATCTTCAGGGTGAGTCAGTAAGCTGGCGACCCAGGAGAGCTGACAGTAGATTTCCAGTCTGAGGGTGAAGGCCCGAGAATCAGGAGAGCCGGTGGTGGGCTCCTATCTGAAGACAGGTGCATGGGAGACCTTTGGAGGAGCTGATAACCCAACTGAAGGCTCTCAGGCAGGAGAGGGGAGGGTCAGCCTTTTTGTTCTATTCAGAGCTTCAGTGGAATGTAAGGCCCACCCACCCTGGGGAGGGCAATCTGCTTTATTCAGTCTATCAGCTTCAAAGTTCATTTCATCCCAAAACACCGCTCCGGAAGCACCCAAGCTGATGTTAGACCAAATATCTGGGCGTCCTGGGGGCCAGTCAAGTTGATACATAAAGTTAACTGTCATGGATCCCCTATTGTCACGAACTCTGTATAGCACTTAAAATTCCTGACTCACACCTAGCACAGAGAGCTAGCTACTGTTCACCATATTTGTTCAGTTCTACCACCTGGCCATACCTGAAGATTTACTTAGGACAAAAAACAAATTCTTGGGGCACCTGGGTGGCTCATTTGGTTGAGCAATTGATTTCGGCTCAGGCCATGATCCCACGGTTTGCGGGTTTGAGCCCCGCATTGGCTCTGTGCTGACAGCTCAGATCCTGAAACCTGTTTTGGATTCTGTGTCTCCCTCTCTCTCTCTGCCCCTCCCCCACCCGGACTCTATCTCTGTCTCTGTCTCTCTCTCTCAATAATAAATAAACATTTAAAAAAAAGGACAAAAGGTAAATTCTCACATCAACAGTTCACTGAGCGTGAGGGACAAGACAGGGATGAAAAAATGACTGAAAATAGCTGATTAATATAAGGAATATTTGTGAAGAGGCAGCTTTATTTAAGTGGGTTTTGCCTAAAAACTTCCTTCTTTCCCTTTTTATCCCTCTCACCATGGATGTGATTTTATTTTCTCTCGTGATTGCCCTTTTAGGGCTGGAATCCTACAAGTGTCCATACTGCTACTGTATGGACTAAGTTGAGTTTGGTAGGAGACACAGATTGAGGGGGAAGCACTCAAAGTGGATTAGAAAGTAGCTATGGGTACAGGCATCCATCACCATGGGGCAGCCAGAGCTGGAAGGGGTAAACAGGAGAAAAGATAGGAAAGGAAGTTGGGTGGAGCAGAGAGGGTGAGACTGGATGGGAGAAAGATGAGCCGAGTGGGCCCACACGGTCAGCTCTGCATTCTTGAAGACGCTCAGATTACACCCAGGAGAGAGAAGCCAGCCTGGAGTCTAGAGAAGGCTCAAGTGGCGAGAGAGGAAAAAGAGCTGTTATCACTGAATTCCTTGAGAAAAAACTGTTAATAAGAAGCTGGATGCCTTACAAGACAGTGGCATCCATGGGTCAAACAAGCTTGAACTAAAAGGCAGATTTGATTAAAAAATTAAGCCTGAATGCCAGGTTCTTTCTTACCTTAGGGCTTTTTTCATGCTATTCCCTCTGCCTGGAATGCCTTCTCTCTGCCATCACCTGTTTACTCGTGTTAATTATTATGTCTCCGCCTACTTGCTTTTTCTCCCAGAAGACTCCTCTGACCCCTGGAGACTGGGTTTGGTGCCCTCCCCCGTGTTCTTGCCTCACCCTATTTTGGAACCTTTTGTACCCAGTGAGACTGCTTTCTGCCATGCCTGTTTTCCTGAGCGAGCTGGGAGATCCTTTATGACAACGGTCGTGGCTTTTTTCAAGTTGTATATCCTTCAGTGCCTGGCGCTGTACAGGAATTTATAGATATTTGCTGTTAAACTGGGATAAGGAAAGGATGCGTGAGGGCGCTACTTCCGCTTTCTCAATGGCCTTGAAGACCCCGTGCTGGGTGTTTGGTGGTGGAGCATCAGGAAGAGTGAGGTAGAAGTGGGGATGAACAAAGCCTTTGGACACTCTGCCTGGCCTCAAAGGAGCCTGGTAAATGCTGTGACTCGCGGTGCAGTACAAAACAAGTGACATAATACAATACTGCAGCACAGGAGTGCCAGACTTAGTAAATAAAAATACAGGGTGCCCAGCTGATTTTGAATTTCAGAAAAACAACTAATAGTACATATAAACCTCATGGGATATTGGGGGCATACTGACGCTGATAGTTACACATTGTTTATCACAATAAAGGTTTGACATGGCCTCCTGTAATTTATCAATCTGAAAAGAGAGGAACTTGGCCTATAAGAGGTGCTGTAACCTCTTATATAGGGGGCATAATGGGGATAAAAGAGAGACATAGATGATTCAGAAAAGATTTTCTAGGCAAAATGGGAACCGAGTTGAGTTGCAAAGGATGTAAACCAAAATATAGTTCAGGCAGAAGACACTTCTGGTGAAAAGTCAGTGGCAGGTCCAGGGACTGGCTGAAATCTGGTTTGGCTCGTGTGAGAAGGTAGGAAATGAATGATGAGCAACCTAGCTAGATGGTTAGGCAGCGTCTGGTGACTCCACTTGTGACAGAGCCCCAGAACCCCAGCACCCCTGCCTCCCTCGCCTTGGCCGGGCTTCGTGAACAGGCAGAACAGGATTTTTCTGCCTGGGCAAATGTTTCATCTTTACCCAGTTGAGTAGCATTGAACATTAGTCTCTCTCTGTCAATAATGAAGAAGCCCCAGGGACATTTTGCAAGGGTCATAAATTGCTCAATTGTTTGCATTTTTTCAAATACTGGTATCAAAACAGCACATCTAGCCAAGTTGAGGAGAAAGTGAGTATTAGCAATGACTTGTCAAAACAAGATGGGAAATACTAACAACTTCTAAGGTATTTATAATTTAGTCTTTTACACTTTTCTCTTACAACCTTTATTTAGCATTATGCGGCAAATATATAATAAAATTGATAAAATAGGTAAGAGGTAGAAATGTTTATGTAACTTTTTATGAGCACCTGCTACACTCCAGGTGGCAACATATAGTTTTCCCTATTTTTTTTTAGATTTTACTTTTTTAAAATAATCTCTACATCCAAGATGGGGCTCAAAATCATAACCTCGAGATCAAGACCAGCCAGGCACCCCAATAATTCCTTTTAGTCTTAATCACAACATTGCTAAATGTTATTGTACATATAAACATATGCAATAATATAACACTCTTGTGTATATAAGCATATACAGTAATACTATAATGATGGTTATATGCCTTTTGTTGAGTGAGGTTCACGTTTATTTGCTCATCTGTGATCATTCAACTAGCAACTTAGTGATTTTGGAATTCAAATCAGACTTGATTCCAACATCTATATTGTTTCTATTTTATCACACCTATAGATATGGACCCATGGATAAATAATTAATGAGCCTGGTGGCATACACACTGTTGGAACAGAAAGGAAAGAACATCTAATTCTGCCTTATGGGCATCAAGAATGGCTTTGCAGGGGAAGTGATGCTTGAGTAGTGATTGACAAAATGATCCTATCTTCGGATCAGATTAATGGGCAATGCATGAAGAATATTCACAGTCAAAGAAGTATTACTAGTTTTAAAAACAGATATTGTATTAATTCAAAAAACTCTCATTAGGCGTTTGTAATATTTTATTAAATGTTTCACATGATGATACATACTTACATTCTCACACTTGCTTCCTTTTGTATTAAACACCCACTAATGTAATTAGTCATAGCCATTAAATGGTCATTATTTATAATCTTCAGCTACTTATAAGATTATAGTTTGATACCTCTTTTGTTAGAAACACTACACATTCACACAGAAATCTATTTTACATATCTTGATAATTCTACGACCTACATGAATGGTTACACAGTTACGTTGACTAAATTCCTCCCACATAATTATTTCAATTATATAAAATGTTACTTACATAAGTAGAATGGTATTATAGTTGTAAAATATTCAATTCTGCAATTATATAAGATTAAAGTAAGTAAGAAGAAAGGACTAAAATTTTAGCAACATACTTCCTAGAGAAAATCTGAATGGCCCTATTTTTATATTTTATTTTATTCATTTTTTTAAAAAAAGTCTAATTAACTAATTAATTATTTTAAAGGTACACTCATTACTTTTTTAAAGTTTATTTGTAATGAGAGACAGAGAGTGAACAGGGGTCGGGGAGGGGCAGAGAGAACAGGAGAGAAAGAATCCCAAGCAGGCTCCTCATTGCCAGTGCATAGCCCCATAAGGGTCTTGAACTTACAAACTGTGAGATCATGACCTGAGCCGAAATCAAGATTTGGAGGCTTAATGGATTGAGCCACCCAGTAACCCCTAAAGTTTATTTATTTAACTAATCTCTCTACCCAACCTGGGACTTGAACCCATGACCCCTAAGATCAGGAGTTGCCTGCCCCTCTGACTGAGCCAGCCAGGTCCCTCTCGATTCCCATACTTTAAATGATACAACTATAATGATAAAATATGAAAACAGATGTTTTTCAGTGTATTGCTTTCTTAAAAGACATTAACCAAATTTTAGTTTAAAACCTCAAAGAGTGTTAGTTATGAATATGTTCTTCTGGGTTGAATCCTCTTTGAACCCAAATCTGGCTTCCAAATTCTCTTTCAAGGAAGCCTTCTAAAGGGATTGCACTTGACCTGGTTAATACTTACCTATTTTTCCTCAGCAACTCATTGTCCATTGCCTTAGAAACTTTTGCAGGTTTTTCTTGTATAGAAAAAGCTATTAAAAATTGCCCAGGACCCTATTCTTCACTCAGGAAGCTTAGACAGCCATCTTTGACTGACTTTCTGGCTTCCTGCCCAGAAGCTGCAGGAAAAAGGGTGTAATTCTGACCTTGACAAGAACATTTGTGAGGAAGGTTATGTGCTTGAATTTCAGATATGTTCCTCAGGGAGTCTTGCAAATTTGATGCTTTTACTTATTAAGGAAGAAATATTTTTTTATTAAAGAATAAATTTTAACGGAAGATAAAATTATGACTTTCAAACAATATAAAATAAACACGTATAGCAGATTTTATTTAACTCAGGAATTAATGAGGGGCCAACAGATGTTGTAGCCAGTTTAAAAGAGAATCACAGTTTATAGTCATATAAAGAATGTGAAATGAATTTGCAAGTAGATGCAAAACTGGCAAAACTCGTCAATATCCACTGGAATACAATTTGCATTTTTGCGGACAAGACGTGTTTGCATTACAGTAAGTTTTCCACAAGTTTAACTTCTGTATCTAAAAGGCTCTGAAGGGGTGCCTGGGTGCCTCAGTCAGTGGAGCAGCGACCTTGGTTCAGGTCATGATCTCGCAGTTTGTGAGTTCAAACACCGGCATCGGGCTCTCTACTGTCAGCATCGAACCCACCTTGGATCCTCTGTCCCCCTTCTATCTCGCTCCTCCCCCCCAGTCGCTCGTGCGCATGTGCGCCCTCTTTCTCAAAAAAAAAAGCATTTTAAAAATATTAAAAAATAAATAAAAGGTTGTGAAATGGCCTCATTGGACGCAGACAAAGGCATAGGTGACACAGATGGATGAGGTAGAAGGTACTTAGTAAATTTCAAAGTCTGTACCATTTTTTTCCCATGTATTTTTTTTTTAAAGAGTGCTATTGTGGGGGCCTGGGTAGTTCAGTCGGCAGCTCAGGTCATGCATGATCTTACCATTTTCGAGTTCCAGCCCCACATGGGGCTCCCTCTTGTCAACACAGAGCCCCCTTCAGATCCTCTGTCCCTTCTCTCTTTGCTCCTCCCTCATTCATTCACTCTCTCTCTCTCTGAAAAATAAATTTAAAAAGCATTTAAAAAATAAATAAAGGGTGCTTTTGGTGCATATGACATCTGTTTAATGATAAATAGCTCAAGATTTAGAAATTAACTGGTGAATACATTCGTTGTTGCAGTCACAATCTCACATATGGGAATCTGGTACTGAAATTCGTTTTGGACAATAACATAAAACTTAAGACTACTTAAGAATTCTTTTGAGAATCTGGCACTAACTAATTATGCATTGACACCAAAGCTGAAATGTTATTCTTTTCTCTGTCCATGTCTGAATGATTCAGATTAGTTATCTAACTACCAGCAATTTCCATTTCCCTCACAGATCGACCTCTATAATAATAACAACAATATCAGCAATAATAATAAAAACTATGGCAGCCAAGTTTTATTAATCCCTTAACATGTGCCACTGTGTTAGGTCTTTTACCAATAAATGTTTAATTTTCATAACACCACATACAGTGGGGTATAATTATACCTATTTTATGGAATAGCAGTTCATGCTTTCCTTACTCTAAGCCCTTCTTTTTTAATAAAGAAAAGGAAATTTTAAGCAAACAAGTTTCATTGAGTGATCTGAATTATAGTATTTCAAAAGCAGCACGGTTTGGTGAACTAAATAGCAATCCTATTTTGGCTCTGGTTTCCTCAACGACTTGGCTTCTTTTCCCTCAGTTTTAAGTTATGAATAGCTTTATATAATTGCTGACGTTTAATCTCTGTGCAATGCTTCGAGAGAAATCTCTTAAGGTATAAAACCCTCAATTATTCCTCTTTTTATGAGGGGAGAGAATTGGAAAGGACTTGAGCGCTTTGCTTTAAACAGACAGATTTAGAGTCTGGAACGGTTGACTCCTAGCCATTCAGAGAGAATCTAAAAGAGTCATGCAATAAAATTACAAAACAAACATCTTTTGGGGAACTGAGATCCTCTCTGGACTGCCCACGTTGGAAAACTGTGTTCACGCTTACCCTCTTCTTTGCACTCCTTCCTCCTTTTTTCTCTGCCTCTGTTCTCTTTATTGGCTTTGTATGATTAAAGAGTCATTTAGTACCTGACCACACACAAAAGAAATAGGGGGAGTTTGACTTTCTCCATGGCATATGAAAAGGAATTCATTTTAAAACATGTTGCATTTATTTTACAGATGACTTTTCTTGTTTTATAGTTATAGTTCTAAACTCTCTCCAACTTGCTCTGCGTATTTATTTCCTCACTTTGCATTGTGCCAAAAGGAAAACAAAAAGCAATCGTATACCAAGGACACCCTCTAAGTAAAGATGATTTCCCCCAGTCCTGACTGTGAGCTTTCTCCTCCCCACTGATAGAAAGTGTTAGAATCAGGAAGTAGCATGAGTCATTACTATTGCCACACATTCAGGAAAACCCCTGCTTGTCTTCCTCTCTACCCTATGTATGACAGGAGGTAAATTTTCAGAACATATGTTCAGGAGTTTTCTGTAAGAATGAAGCATCGATTTGATTAAAAATAATACAAGGAAGGGCAGACATAAAAAATCTTTGAAGAGCAGAAGGATGAGTCTGACCTAATTTGTTTATAGGCTAGTTGTTTGGACGTGGGAAAGCAGTTTCCATTTCTTACACCTCCTCCAAAATGGCTACATCTCCTGGATTAGGTCACCCAAACATACCCCACCCCCCAAGTGGCTAACGTACACACAGGATTGTTTCTGTGGGGAAGGCACATTCAGCTTTCCAGTTTGATTACCAGGGACATGTTCAACAAAATGGAAAGACAACCTGCAGAATGGGAGAAAATATTTGCAAACCATATAGTTAATGTTATACATGGTGTGAAGTAGGGGGTTCAATGTTATTCTTTTGCAGTCAGGTGTTCTAACACTATTTGTTGAATAGATTATTGTTCGTGTGTGTGTATTTTTAAAGTATAATCTCCATTTTATTTTAGTTTTTGCACAGAACAGTTTTTCTTCAGTCCTTAAAGACTTAGCTCCTTACATGGGCTTTGGTGGAGCTCATGGGGCAGCACCTGTGGGTCTAAATTGGGGTGGGGTCCTTCTGTGCTTCGTGAAGATGATTCCTAACTACTCCGTGAATGGCACACCTCACACAGTGATGTAGTTTTGTATACGGCTTGAAAAGCATGTAGGCATTGAAGACATCTGCTTCAGAAATGTCCTTGATGGTGGCAGCCTCCACTATGTTCGGAATAATGAACTTCGTAATGGCCTTTTCCTTGGGCACACAACGGGGACAGTAGGTGCCGTGAACAGGTTGCATTTGACCATGGCCCTGTCTGGCGTGACCGTTATTCCTTCTTTTCCGGGTCATCTTGGAAGCAAGGACCCAAGACAGTGAGAAGATTATTGTTTATCCATTAAATTATGCCAGTACTGCGTTGTCTTTACTACTGTATTACTGTAGCTTTGTAATAAGTTTGGAAACTGGGAAGTCTAAATCCTACAAGTTTCTTAATCTTTTAGAAGATTGCTTTGAATATTCTGTTTCCATGAGTTTCCACATACATTTTAGCCTGTCAGTTTCTTCAAAAACTAGCAGCTGGGACTTTGAGAGGGATTGGGTTGAATGCATAGATGAATTTATGGAATATTGCCATCTTAACAATAGTGCCTTCTGATCCATGAATATGGGATGTTTTTCCATTTATTTAGATATTCTTAATTTCTTTCAATGACATTTTGTAGATTTTCAGTATATAAATCTTGTGCTTTAAATAAATGTATTTCTATTCTTGTTTTGCTCTTGTAAATGGAATTATTTTCTTGATTATATTTTTGGACTATTCTCACTCTTTCCTTTAATTCTTTTTATAAGCATTTAAAATTTTTTTTAATGTTTATTATTTTTTTTGAGAGAGAGAGAGAGACAGAGTGTGACCAGGAGAGTCACAGAATGAGAGGGAGACACAGGCTCCCGGCTCTGAGCAGTCAGCACAGAGCCTGACGTGGGGCTCAAACTCACGAACCACGAGATCGTGACCTGAGCCAAAGTCAGACACTTACCTGCCTGAGCCATCCAGGCGCCCCTCCTTTAATTCTCTAAACATGGTTTCCTTTGGTTTGTTCAGTGGTTTAAAGTCTTGGTTTAAAAAGTCTGACGTCTGGTCATTGTTAGAATTGTCTGGTTGTTTTCTTTGGCATGGGCTATACATTCCTGCTTCATTATGTGTCTCAGATTTTTCTGTTGAAAACGTATTTTTCGGTTTTAAACAATATATTGTGGCAACTCTGGAAATCAGATGCTCTCCCTAGGCTTTGTTGTTGCTGTTTTTGTTGGTTGGTTTGTTTGTTTGTTAATATTGTCGCTGTTGGTTAATTCATTGGTTTAGTGACTTTCCCGCAGTTTTTCTGTAAAGTCTGTGTTTTTTGTCATAGGTGGCTGTTGAAATCTCTGCCTGGTTAGCTTTGTGGTCAGTTCATGACTAGCTAGAGATTTCCATAAGTGCTTTGAACTAATAACTCTTTCAGCCTTTGTTTGTTGGGACCTTACAGCTCTGTCCTAGCTTGTGCAGAGCCTCAAGGCAAGCTAGAAAGGAGAGATGAGGACCTTCTTAGGCCTTTTCTGTGTAGGCACATGGTCATCTAGTTTTCTAAGAATGTGTGTGAGCTTTTCAAAGTCCCTTACGGACCTCTCAGTGCCCTGTTGTTCTTTTTTAAGTGTTTTGATAAGCCCCACTCAGTAACCTCATCTCAGCTGCAATATTAAACGATTGCCACTGACTTGTTTTTCAAAGCCCCTAGAATTAGGGATGTTGGTATAGAGCATGTTCTGAGTCAGGTAATATAAAGACAGGTCCGGAGAAGGGATTTTCAATAAGCAGCCATATTGGTCAAATGTTGACAATTATGGGGCTTTGGGGAAGTTCCAAACCCATTCTACTCTCTCCAGTGAGACTGCTGGTTCACACAGCTATCACGTTGTGAATATTTGGGTCTTCAATGGGAGAGAAGGATGGTTCTTACCAAGATTTAGCCATTTTTCTTGACAAACAAGACTTGGAATTTTGTAATTCTTTAGTTATCTTCCAGAATACAGAAAAATTTGATTTTGACTTTTGCCACAACTTTTATTGCTTTTATGGAGAAACAGATTTTTGGAAATCCATATTCTGCTGTTCAAGAATGACTCTTTTTTTCAATGATGTTAAAAGATAATTTAATTTTTTTGTTTATTCATTAAATATATATATAAAAATCAAATATTAAACACATGGCAAAGATTTTATTTAACTCATTACTTAATGTGGGATCTAATAAGATATATTTGAGAGAGTGAGATCCAGTTGTGTATATATACATAATTTATTTATATGTATACATATATATATAAAATGTGGGATCCAGTTATATATTTAAGAGAGTATTGAAAGAACACACACACACACACACACACACACACGCACATACAGACAACTGAGAACTCTGAATAGTTTTACAACTGATGTATATTTGGTTACTATTGTCAGCCCAACAATTATATTTTACAGATCTCGATTCACTTGCATTTCCTCAGAATATAATCATTTGCATTATGATCAGTTTCTACAACTTTCGGAGTTGTAAAATAGCTGAAAGACAGTGAAAGGCAAAGATACATTAGAAGGGTATGGACAAGACACACGGTAATCTTTTTTTGTCTGTCTCCAAGTCCTTCACGATTTTTCCCGATACAGGAGTGGAGAGGAGAGCTCAGAGGTGGCACACAGGCATGCGGCCAAAGGGGCCTTTCATGGCCCCACCCCAGGGAGTCAGTTCTTCTATGTCCCAGACTCTTCATCTGTGAGGGGAAGGGGATGCGCTGGGTGATCACTAAGGGTCCTTCCATTTCAACAGCGTTCTCCAGAGTGTGGGTCTCGGACCAGCAGTGGCGGCATCACCCGAAAACTTGCTAGAAATACAAATTCTCAGGCTCCACCCCAGGCCAACTGAATCAGAAACTCTAGGGTGAGTTCCAAGAATCCGTGTTTTTATGAGCTCCCCAGGTGATTCTGATAGTTACATTTTGAGAACCATTCCATCCCAGATTTCTATGAGATGAGTCTTTGCTATCAGGGGGACTCGGTTATCATAAGAGTATATTCACTCCTTCCTCCTGAAGTTGGAAAGCATACGATTCTATGTATGTGTAAAAGAGAAAGGTCAGTTTGGTTGAAGCTTCATTGGTCTAGGCAAAACTTCAATATACTATTTATTTCAACATAACCAGTGTATTTATCTATTTATTTTTAAATGCTTATCGGTGAGATCATGACCTGGGCTGATATCAAGAGTTGGATGCTCAACTGACTGAGCCACCCAGCTACTCCTTTGCCATCATTTTAATCCAAAACTTTCATTTATCTTTCCCTTCTGTGAATTCTAATATCCTCTGTGGTTTTTTTTAATACCAGTATTGTGGCTGGGTCTGGGAAAATTCTATGAGGATTGTAGTAAGCTTTTGAAAATGAGTAACATTCGCTAAACTATTGAACACTATTAGTTTTCTAAAGTCAGTCTCTCTTTCTTTCTTTAATCATAAAAAAGGGTAGGGGGGATGTATTAATGATCTCTTTCCATTTAGAAAAGTTCCTAAGAGTTAAAAATATGAATTCTGCATCTATTAAAAATAATACTCCTTATCACATTAATTTATTTTCAGATGTCTGACTGTCAGGACCGTGTAGTGAAAGCCATGATAAATATGATACAGGCGGATATATAGAATTCTCTAGCAAGATTCCCTCACTACGGACTTCACTGCACCAGAAGGCTGTTGAGGGGTTGCTCTGCGTTGGTGGCCATGTTGCTTGTAAAGGAATGATGTGTTTTCAGTTGGCTTGTCATCCACTGAAAGTTAAAAAAAAAAATAAGAATGAGAATCTATAGGTTAAATATCAAGTTTTCCACTACAGGCCGATTTAATAATATGTTCATGCTACACATTAACTAAAATGTCTGAGATTTTACCACGTCTTCATTAGACAGTCAATGTGGTTTTGATGACCCAGTCCTCCAAGTATTTCCAGAGGAAACAGTGACAGGAAATTTTAAATTCTGACAAAGATTTATTCAGTTGTTCTTTGGTGGGGAAGAAGAGCTGTATAGTGATTATTAAAACATTCAGAACTCATAATTCTTCTTGTTCTGAGCAAATGCCAGTTCTCTAGGCTTATTAGCCTCTAAGATCACAGAATTCCGAAAATGTTCCAGAAAGTTCTCTCTTCTTTAACACTTGTACTCATCTATTCATGTCAGCAAATAAGATGGCCTTAATATATTAGAAAGTGTATCATGTAAAAAGGAAGTGAAAATTACAAATTTGGGAAAAGAATGTGATACAAAGAAATGCATTCTGGGTTTAGGAGACAAACCATGAAAACTTCTGAGAAAAAGCTAAATATATGAGGTGGTCACTAACTCAACATTTTAAATTCCCCAGTGCTGAATTTTTATGGTTTGCAAGCAATCTGAAAGGCATTAAGTTTCTAGGAAAAAGTGTTGCAATTCTGGATTTTTGCTTGTCTTTGACCCTAATAAGGCTGTTTAAAAATAAAGTTATCAAGGGAACTTGAGCTGTCTCTAAAATAAGGAATCATGCTCTGTTCTTACAAGCCTCTGATATCACATACCTTCTTACTTTATAAAAGCTCAGGTTTGCTGAGGATTAAAATGTTAAGAATCTAGTTATGCAGAGAAAACAGGAGTTGTTTTCTGTGTCAAAAATGATTGGTTCTGAAACTCTAGAATAGTGTCGTCCAATATTACTTTCTGTAATGATGACAGTCTTTCATATTTACACAGTTCAGTATGGTAGCATTAGCCACATGGGCCTATAAACATGGCTAATGTGGGTGCCTGCGTGTCTCGGTTGGTTAAGCATCTGACTTCAGCTCAGGTCCTGATCTCACCATTTGTGAGTTCGAGTCCTATGTCAGGTAAGCTCAAGTCCTGCTTCAGGTGAACCCCACTTCTCTCTCTCTCTTCCCCACTCTCTCTCTGCTCTTCACTCACTTGGACTGTCTCTTTCTCTCCCTCCCCCTCCAAAAAAATGAAGAAGAAAAATGGCTAATGTGATGGATACACTGAATATTTATTTATTTTTTTACTTAAAAAAAATGTAAATAGCTATAGTGGCCAGTGACTACTGTGTTAGACAATTCAGCTCTAAGAATATTTTCTTTCCATTATGAATTTAAAGTTTACAGCAATATTATTTCTTAATGTTATTTTCTACTTTATGGATTTAGAAAAAAACATTTTGGGGGCGCCTGGGTGCCTCAGTCAGTTAAGCGTCTGACTCTTGACATTGGCTCAGGTCATGATCTCACAGTTTGTGGGTTCAAGCTACACACTGGGCTCTGCATTGGCAGTGCAGAGCCTACTTTAGATTCTCTCTCTCTGCCTCTCCCCAACTAATGCTCTCTCTCTCTTAGAGATATTTTTTTGAAAATAATGACATGAAGTAGTCCACCAGACAGTGTTGTGTAAGTGATAAAAATGCTTGACCTAAAGTCCGAGTCCCCTCACATCTAGAGTCTATGGGGAAGGCTTGATTGGCATACAGAACAGAACCGGAGCACGGGGATGTAGGTCAGCCATTTTCTATTTTTATTTGTTTATTTTTATTGTTTATTTGTTTATTTTTATTTGCTTACTCTTGATCAAATCATTTGATTTATTTTATCTTTTTCTTTAAAAGTTTTAATATTTATTTATGAAAAAAATTTATTATTTTTTAAATGTTTATTTATTATTGAGAGAGAGAACAGATCATGAGCAGGGGAGGGACAGAGAGAGAGAGGGAGACATAGAATCCAAAGCAGATTCCAGGCTTTGAGCTGTCTGCACAGAGCCTGATGCAGGGCTTGAACCCATAGCTGATGACCTGAGCCGAACTTGGACACTTAGCTGAGTGAGGCACCAGGTGCCCCTATTTTATCCTTTTCTGACTGGCATTTACATTTTGAAACTGGGATAAATAAAGGACTCAGTTTCTAGATGTGTACACTGCCTGCCTGCCGCTACCCGCAGGAAAGACTGGAGATGATGAACTAGTGTGAATGATGGCCTGCGGAGCCTCCTGTGAGCTCTGTCTTTATTTATTTTTTTAAAATATTTTATTTTTAATATTTATTTATTTTTAAAAGAGAGAGAGAGACAGAGCACACAAGGGAGGGAGAGAGAGAGGGGGAGACATGAAATCTGAAGCAGGCTCCAGGCTCCGGGCTGTCAGCACAGAGCCTGAACCCAGCAACTGTGAGATCATGACCTGAGCCGAAGTCAGATGCCCAACCGACTGAGCCACCCTTATTTTAAATGTAATGTTAATTGTGTTTCTTAAAACATCATCTTTTCATTGGTTCTTTCCTTCAGGATTGAATTACAGACCACATAGGAAAAACTGGTTTCATTACTTAGTAATTATGCTTTAGATATAAAATCGGACTTATAAGGGAGAAAAATGGAAAACAAACTTCTTTCCAGCCCTCTGTCAATTCTCCCTTCCTGCCTCTGGATAATATCTGTCTCATAGATCTCCTTTGCAGGAACTAGAAAGTTTAGCCCGGAGTACTACAAAACCTCCAATCACTCATCCCATGGAAGCCTTCCCTCATCCACCATAGCTCAGGTCTTGGGCCCTGGAAGTCTGCAGTGGGGAAGGGGTATCCAGTCAGCCTCTCTGCTCTTCCCTGCACTTTCTCTTCCACCAGCAACCTGCTGTTTCTTGTGCCTCCAGGGTAGGATGGAGGAGGGTAGGGAGTTTTCAAGGAATGGAAGAGTCTTAATAGGCTGGCACTGTTGCAATTTGGTGTTTTGGGTTCTCTGGGAAGAGATGCCCAAAGGAACACTCAACACTTTCTCTCATGGAGCGTTTGTGAGAATGTCCAAAAGGTCCTCATGCTGCCTCATTCTCTGACTCTGAGTATCAAAGCCCTTCTGTTATGAAGTAAGCTATGTACCCAGATGACTACTTATGAGCCCTGCTTAGCAACCTCCTCTGATGGGGCATATCTCATAGATTCTTCTCCAAGAATGGCTTTGCCCTGTCAAGCAGACTCCTTCGACAGTGTCTTTTCAAGACTTCCAAAGATGGTTACTTTCCACAGTGCCAATTTAACCACAGAACATTCAACACCTGGCTCCAGAGAATCTAAAGATGTAGGTCTCTCTTCCCTTTGCTTAGGAGGGACCTCTTGCCAGCCTCTCATCAGACTTCACTAGGTTAGAGTCAGGCACCTGGCCTATGTCGCTCCTGACAAATCCAGGAAACTCCAGCCTGATTTTCCCAAGAACCTCCACTCAGGGACCATGCCACTGTGGGGCCCAGGAGTTGCTTCAGCTTAGCAGCAACCAGCGGTCTAGGGATGACGGATGGTGGGGAGGGAGGAGAGGTGGTGAGATGTCATACTTCTGCCTGCCAGGCACCCCAATATCTACAGCGGTTTCTTGAAGGACCATTTGGCATGTGCATGTGCTATGTGTCTTTTCCCAAATTCATATGTTGCAGCACCAATCCCCAGTGTGATAGGATTAAGGGGTAGGGCCTTTGGGAGGTGATTACATCATGAGAACAGAGCCCTCATGAATGGATTAGTGCCCTTAGAAGAAGAGACAAGAGTGAACTTGCCCATGATAACAAACCCAGGAAGAAGGCTCTCATCAGGAACTGAATGGACTTGATCTTGGACTTCAGAACTGTGAGAAATCAATATCTGCTTTTTAAACCACTCACTCTCTGAGATTTTCATAATAGCAGCCTGAGCTAAGACAGCTTGAGAAAGGGAGAGAAGCCCCGTCCCACTCCCTTGAGGGGGCAGGACTAACATACAAAGGCATCCTTAATAATCTTCCTACTCCAACTGGATGGAAACTTCAGGGAGGTGGTGTAGGTACGTTTTGAGTCACCTCTTAGAGAATCAGGCACAGATGTTCTAGTGCCTCCCTTTAGGGCTTGAGGTATAGTGTACCATGATAACCTCACCGAACGGAGAGAATTAATTGGCATCTGGTGGAAGCAATCTCAAAATTAGGAGGCACAAGAGTTATAAAAAGCAAGGAATATAAATACATTAAAAATACCTTTTCTCACTCTCAGGGGATGGTGATCAAAGTGGAAAAATACCATCTCCTGTTGACCACAAATCACCTCCAAATAGTACACATTGTATACTGATATGTGGAAATGCCTTCACCAGGCTTAGCCTATATTTACATTTTAACTATAAGATCATTTTTTAAAAATGGCAAAGCAAAATTGGAAAGTGGAAAGTTTATCTCTGATAACTCTGCTCACCTGTTCTTTCCTCCTTTGGGCACTATCCTACCTTTCTTCCCTCTGAAACCCATGCCCCTGCCAAACACAGAAATGCAAATGCATGAGCTCATAAACACATGTTCATAGATCCTGCATATGGAAAAGAAAGCCCTCAATCTTTATGCTTCCTATTTGTTCTCTGGCCCTTTTTCTATAATGTATAACCTGTTTAAACCATCCAGGGAACTGTATCACACTGGAGATCTTTCCTGCCTCCCTTATCCTGACGAGATTTATGGTCTTTTGTCCTAGACCCTTAGGTTTTTGGCTTTTCATTAATGAGTCAGAAAAAATAATTCACACTAGTGTTCTTGGTAAAAGAAAAGACATTAATACATGGTACCTTCAGGTACCAAATGCTCACACTTGAGCAGTACATGGCCTTTGGAAATTTATAGGAGTTTCTCAATGACTGCAGTATGAGGCACTTTGGGGGCTGGCAGAAGAGATACTGCTGGAGAGTAGGACCTTTTTTGTTCTCTTCAATTCACACTGTCTAGATAAGTTTACAAGGAATTTGTTCTAGGGGGTTGTCACTCATTGAACTAGTTTTGGAGGCACAGCCAAAAATGAGACAGAAAAGTTTTATTTTATCACCCATTGCAATAGTGGATATTTTCCAGATTTTTACATGTTAAAAAATATGATGTTTATATTTTTGCAAGAAGAATTATTATGTTTTTAAGGTTTTATTTTTAAGTAATGTCCACACCCGATGTGGAGCTCCAGCTCATAACCTCAAGATCAAGAGTCACACGCTCTACCGACTGAGCCAGCCAGGCACCCCACAAGTAGAATTATTTATCAGTAAGTTCTAAGTGGCTTTGAAATATATGACTAGAATTTCATGGAGACAACAACTTCATTTGATACAAGTTTAATATTAAAGCTTTCATTGCTTCCTTCATTAGTCTTTAAGCAGCAAGTCCTTGTTAAGTAAACTATAGGAATTTGGTAAAATATGCAACACCCCTGCTCCCCGCTGCTGTGTGAATTATCGCCCTGAAGACTGTTACTGCAGAAATGCAAAAAGAGAGAGCCACCTTTTGACTTTTGACTGCCAGCACAAGCTCTTAAGTCCCTCTGGTTTCCTTTTAGTCCTTTCATGGGCTGGCTCCTACTTGTTCTTTGTCACCAGGCTGCAAAACGCCTTTGTCACTTGACCAGAATGCCTTCTCCAGTTTCTGGTAAGATTTCTTATTTTGGCTTCATAATGTCAGAGCACAATTTTGTCTCTGTATTTAACACACCTTGACATTACTTATGTTACCTCTTTTTTAGCCCTTAGAATGTTTTTGGCAGGAATCTTGTGTTACTCATCTTTGTACTTCCCCCTACCCTGACCCCTCCTAGTGTCTGCTTAATACCTACCACATAAGAGGTGCTCAATAAATTTTTAGAGGGAACTAGGTAGGATTGGCATGTATTCTTTTTATTTTTAAGACAGAGACAGAGCATGAGTGAGGAGGGGCAGAAAGAGAGGGAGACACAGAATATGAAGAAGGCTCCAGGCTCTGAGCTGTCAGCACAGAGCCCGACGTGGGGCTTGACCCCACAAACGTGAGATCATGACCAGAGCTGAAGTTGGAGACTCAACCAACTGAGCCACCCAGGTGCCCCTTATTCGTTTTATGATAGAGAGAGAGAGAGCAAGAGAGAGAGAGAGAGAGAGAGAGAGAGAGAGAGAGAGCAAGCAGGGGAGGGGGAGAGAGAAAAGGAGAGAGAGAATCTCAAGCAGGCTCCATGCTCAGTACAGAGCCTGATGCTGGGCTCAATCCCACCATCTCATGACCATGAGATCATCACCTGAAACAAAATCAAGAGTCAGAGGCTTAGCCAACTTGGCCACCCAGATGCCCTGGATGGAGGTGTATTCTTAATCACATTTTGCAGGTAACAGAACTAAGACCAACTAGGAGTTGGCAAACTCTTTTGGTAGAAGACCAGATAGTAAATGTTTTATGCTTTGCAAGCCATCTGGTCTCTTTCACAGCTTCTGATGTCTGCCATGTAGCAGGTAAGTAGTTATAGATAATACATAAATGATTGGTGGTGGCTGTACTCCAATGCAACTTTATTTATAAAAACAGGTGGCATACAGATTTGGATTCAGGGATCTAGTCTGCCAGCTCCTGCACTAAACTAAGAACAGTTTACAGACCTGACTTAATTCTACGCTTAAGAGTTTATTTGTATTCAGCTGTTCTTCCCCAGAACCCAAAGTATTTTTTACATATTTGAATGATAGCGTATTATGGTGGAATAGTAATCTTCTCAATAGTTTGCTAGGGGCCTAAAGATTTAATGTACAAGCAAAGATGTATAATTTACAACCAAGAGGTAGCTTCCTTCTAAGAGAAAGTGATTTAAGTCCCACTAAGTCTAATGTACTTGTGAATGGGAAGAAACAATTAATATTGGCTGTTCAAGCAAAGTACATTTTAAAAGAACAATCTGTTCCCCTACTGTCTCCCAGGTGATCAAGGGAATGGACTCGTTAACTAGCAGGAATTATGTATTTAATAAAATTGTAATACTGGCTCTGCATATCAAAGGAAGCTCATTATTCACAGATTATGTGTCTCTGTGTCCTCCTGTTCTTCCACCGTTTCTTGACATTAATGATGTCTTCTGGTAGGGCTGTCTCTCACAGGGCTCCATTGATCTTGGCTTATAAGGATGTCTGCCAAGACTAAGCTGTGGGGGTCAGGACAACAGACTCCAAGATCTCTAGGATCCCATTCAGTCCTCAAATTTATAAACTTGTTTTTCCTCTCTAAATTGCCTCATTTCCATCCCTGCTCAGCTCTGGCTTTGGCACATTTTCTATGTTTAAATTAGCTGTTCTTTCTCTGAACTCCATTGCCTCTTTAGGCTACAGCTCATATAGCGACATTAGCTTGAATATTAATCTGATTTCTGTGTATTTCCCTTTCTTTCAGTATCTTACCTTCACATGAACCCTGGGGAATCCCCAGACTTTAATCAAACACCAACGCAAGCACTTTGAGATGCTTACTTGTCAACACCTCATAAGTTTAGGGCTGAGACTGTAAGAAGGGACGCGGAAGGGCATCTGGGCTATGAGAGGAAGGTGTGGATTGCTGAGTGGAGCCAGGGAGGGGAAGGAAGGACCAGCATGTGGCATGAGTCAACACCACACTGTGCTAGAGATCCACTTGCTCTCAGGAACCTACTGCCCATGGACAAGCCACCATCTAAAAGTATTTATTTGTGGCCTGGACAAATGTAGAGTACTTGCAGGGGAGAGGAAATATTTTCCTCCTACTACTCTCCTAGGTTATCTGGCTGAGGCCCTATAAATTGGATAGACAAAAGACACATGAATAAGAGAAAAACAGCTCTGGGGTGGCTCTTGGTCCTGGTGGCTCTCAGTGGGTCATCTGAGGCAGGTTCCCTTGGTGCTCCCCCATGAAAGAGACAGTGTGCATGGCTGCAGCCCCAAATGCTCTCAGCTCCTACTGTACAATGATGAAGGCACTGGTCACACCAAACTCAAGAGGCGACAGACCATGTGGCCTGTGTGGGCCCGTGAGTGGCGGTGACCAGGGTCAGAGAGTGGAGGGGAAGCCACATGGCTGGCCTCCAACTGGGCCCAGAGCTACTTTGTCAGTGTTTAAAACTTTAAACAAGAATGTAGAGTATTATTTACAAGGAAGTGACAGTGAATAAGTCATCTTGACTCTTCCAGCCTTTTTTTTATTTTCCAGGAGAGAGACCATATTAAGCTTACATATTTGAAGACTGCATATTCCAGTTTCCAGCACCAGCGGTTTCTCTGTTTTGTCATTCACAAGAACTTCTTCAATAATAAACAAAATGATCCAGGAGCATGGAAAATATGATCTTTACATTGGTCTCAAATTGACTATGAGCTTCAGCACTTTCATTAAAGGGAGTTTCATTTTGGGGAAACAGAAAGGTCTTCTGTAACTTGCCAGGAAAGGCTCCATGAGAGCAGGTCAAGGTGGCCATGCATATCCTAAAGAATGGTTGTGGTGGGCTGGGTTCTATCAAGCATGTATACAGAACGTTTCAAGAAATATATTATGGTTGTATGTTAAAATATTTTCATTAACTAGTACAGCCTCATATTAAGAGCACATTTAAAAACTTCAGCTAAGTCCTTATTTCTTTAATGAACAAAATCAAAATATGTAAAATTGAAGCCAGTAAAAATGATTTAGCATCTTAGTAGTTTATTTAATTTGAATAGGAAGACTTTCTTTTACCTGTCTGATTAAAGCATGTCTGACATAAAAAAAAAATAGGGAAACAATCAAAAGCTTATTAACATGTGCTACATGCTTACATATAGGAGCACTTAGAGATGAGTAACTCAAAGAGTTGGTTAGAACCTGGGCTTATATAGTATCTTAGCAAAGGAACAATACATTTTCAGAAAAATGACAAGACAAAGGAAAAGGATTTTGAGTTTTCATGGCAGCAAATTGTGGGAATGCAAGATATATGGCAAACTACTGGTAGATAAAGGCTAGCTCTAATGAAGTTTGTTACATAATTTCCTCAGGTGCCATCTCCAGGCTGATAGGGTCCAAAATTGTCTCTAGTGATTAACTCTTGTTCTTCTTGGTGGAGTGGGGGGGTTACCTTTGTAAGTTTATGCCCTGTTTTTAGGCAAATAGGAGAGAGCAAAGAGCTTTTCTTATATCTGCTGCTTCTCATTTACCTTTAACTCAAAATAATCCTTATGCCTAAGTGACATATTTGGGGGTAGCATAGTCTGCCACCATACAGTCACCTTCACAAGGCAGGAAGTGTGAAAGAAAAACACACTGTCCTGGCCAAGATAGATCAGAACAGTTGGAAATTTCCCTGTGAGGTGGAACAAATGTGGACCCACCACCATCATTACACATTCTGTTCAGCTGCTAACATTAGTTATTTCTTCTGAGTCATTCTTGTGTTTAATTACTTTTCTATCAATAAATTTCTTCATCTCAAACTGGGTAGAATAAGACCAACTTTTCAGAGTTACTGTAGGGATAAGAGAATGTGTGCAAGGCTTGTAAAATTATTCTCATGTTCCAAATAAAGAATTATTATTACATTAGGCTCACTGAGGATCAAGTTTGAGTCATCTCTTATACCACATGATGACTCATATGTCAGAATATCTTCAAGATATGAAGTTTATGGAAGAGACAGTATACATGGCTACAGCCCCAAATGCTCTCATCTCTTACTGTACAATTTCCTGAATATTTATCATATTGATATTACATTCATGAGTCATTGGAGTTACAAAATTTCTCCTACATTGAATGTTCTCACTCTTCCCTCAGGCATCAACTCAAATGTCCCTTTCCCTGTAATGCTTTTGTCGATCAACACTTCTGCCCTAGCCTCCCCAGTTTTGTTCATTCCTCTGATATATACATCAGATTGCGTAATGATTATTTTTTTTCATCTCTGGTTCTCTTGCTAGTCTATGAGCACTTGGAGGGAGAGAAGCAGAGCCCATGTTTTATTGATCTCTGTATCCCCAGTATTTGCACCATGTGACAGCATAAACGTTCCATGCAGTCCTGCAGCTCCTGGAGTTGTTCTGATGTTTGTGGGATGATCATAGTTTGGAACTCTGATAAGAGCACTTGAATATTTCTCAGTCTGTAAACGCAACTTGGAACTAAAGACATCTGGTCTACTGTAAAATCTTCTGAGTCATCTCCATTTTCCATTCTTGTCTCCTTTTACTCATTTTCCAAATACTGGCAAAGAGAACATCTTAAAACAAATCTATTCATCACTTTCTTGGTTAAAACTCTTTAAAGTCTTCTTCTTTCTGAGGAATAAACTTAAACTTTTTAATATGGCACAAGACCCTACATAACTTGATCCTGTCTACCTCTCAGGATTTATCTCTTGATGCATTTTCTCCATTCCCTCCTCACATTCCACACTTCCAACCCCAGCCTGCCACTATAGAGATGCTAAACTCCAAGTAATTATCTAAGTGGGCCATGCTACATTAACCTTTGCATTAACTTTTATCTTTTCTCATCATCCTATTCTTTCATTGTTGTCTCCATTCTTAATTTTGTTTCCTTGATTATTTAAATTTCACTTATTTTATAGTCTTGTTCAGATCTATTATATCTAGTGTTTTGAATGTTTTATTTATTTAAATTAGATTTTTTAATGTTTATTTGTGTGTGTGTGTGTGTGTGAGAGAGAGAGAGAGAGAGACAGACAGACAGAGACAGAGAGAGAGAGAGAGAGAGAGACAGAAGAGAGGGAGAGACAGAATCTGAAGTAGGCTCCAGGCTCTAAGCTATCAGCACAGAGCCCAATGTGGGGCTCAATCTCACAAACTGTGAGATCATGACTGAAGCTGAAGTTAGATGCTTAACCCACTGAGCCACCCAGATGCCTCTAATGTTTTATTTATTTTTGAGAGAGAGAGAGAGAGAGAGCCGAGCTCATGCATGCACCAGCGGGGGAGGGGAGGGAGCATAAAGAGGGGGGCATCAGAGGATCTGAAGCGGGCTCTGTGCTGACAGCAAGGAGCCCAATATGGGGCTCAAACTCATGAACTGTGAGATCATGACCTGAGCCACCCAGACGCCCCAATTATATCTAGTTTTTCTAATAGAATTTTCTATTTGGGATGAAATGGAATCTCTCTCATGATGATGGATTGTTTTCAAGTGTGTGTGTGTGTGTGTGTGTGTGTGTGTGTGTGTGTGTGTGATTTTTAATTTATTTCACTGTGAGATCATCTTCATTAGGGGTTGGTTTTCCCCACCTTGGAAGTAGTGCAGTACCAGCTTTGACAGTTTTCTAGTGACTTTGCTGGGTATCAGACCGGCTTAATATTAATATCTCAGCTTGGGATTTTGATGGGGGAAGTTATAAATTGGACCCTCATATGCAAATGTGCCCTTAGGTGTGAGGTTTTCCATTTTTTCCCCACCCTGAGTTCCAGACAGATGGCAAGTTTCCTTGCTACCTTTCTAGGTTGGCGGGGGGATGTTTCTAGTTCCTTTTTCCTGGAGAGGCCCAGCTAAGTGTGGAAGTCTTAGTTCTAGCTCTCTACCTCACACAGGCTGCTTCTTTTTCTTTTTCCTTCCTGGATATGAACACTCAGCCTTCACTCTAAAGAGGGCTGACACCCCTGGGAGGCTGCTACATCAGTTTGATTTACTTCTCTGCATTTGATTGCCCTCTTCTTGAAAGTATGGGTTGTTTTCCTTTCCTTTCTTTCAAGCTTGGCTATTTTTTCTTATGCTATTTTATCCAGTGTGTGGAAGAATTTGTGTCAGTTTTGTCCGCTAGGTCGCTGGAGGGCTTCTGCTTTACCCACTGAGGTTGTCTTCACATCCTTTTTTACATATAATGTCCTGCCTTTACACTAACTGAGGCCCCAGGAGAACCTTGCTCATCTCGTAGTACTTAGGTCAAGCACCCCTTCTTCAGTGGAGATTTTCCTAACCCTTCTCTGGGGTGAAATTTGTCTTTCCCTCACTCTGACCTCCATTGTGCACTTCATTCTCCTGCTGTAGACCTGGGGCATTAATGTGCTCAGCAGCACATATGACTCTCTCTTCTTCCCTGAAGATTATATTTTATTTATCTATGTGTCCTCAGGGTCTTGCACTCCACAGAGTCCATACTATGTGTTCAATCATGCCAGGAGAGTGGATGACTAAATGAATGAATACATAAAGTGAATGGATAAGGAATAACAAAATTTAACAGTATATCTGTCTCTCTTGTGCTGTGTTAAGAAAATCATATTCAAAGAAGTATTTTTTCCTGATTAGAAGTGAAATGTCAGATGTGCAATGAAAATCATGGCAGCGATCTTAGGTAGTGTTTCACCATGAGCCAGGTGCATTAAATTAACACATTTAGTTTTTGTAACAACTCTTTTGAGGCAGATACTTCTACAGACACAGAAACTGAGTCACCAAAAGGTTAACTTGACCAAGCTCATAAATAACTTGACCAAGCTCATAAATGGCAGATCCGGGATTTGCACTCAGGTAGTCTGGCTCTGGAGGCCATGCTTGTAACTGCAATATTAGACAGATTGTTAATACCAATGAAAGAGACATATTGAAATTTCTGGATCCAATGTATTTTTTAAAAGCCATTATTTGTAAGTCCAAAGTCAACAGCTGTTTTCTAATGACTGCGCAGGATCTTAAAACCCTGGTATATGGGAAGTTTACAGCCTCACCCAGTAAGTTGTTTCTCTATTTAACTTATCAGTCTTAAAATCCTTCCAGAATTGAATATAGATCCCAGATGTTGCTGTTTAAAACACCTGTTTCCTGGGGCACGTGGGTGGCTCAGTAGGTTAAATGTCCAACTTCAACTCAGGTCATGATCTCACAGTTTGTGGGTTCAAGTCCCGCGTCAGGCTCTGTGCTGACAGCTCAGAGCCTGGAGCCTCCTTCTGATTCTGTGTCTCCCTCTCTCTATGACCCTCTCCTATTCATGCTCTCTCTCTCTCCCTTCTCCTTTCTCTCTCTCTCTCTCTCTCTCTCTCTCTCTCTCTCTCTCTCAAAAATAAATAAAAACATTAAAAAATCCGCCTGCTTCCTTTTTCATTCTCCATCCTTATTTATAGGTAAGAACAAAACAAACAAACAGACATAGGAAACTTCTTGTGTTGAGAATGAAAGTTGAGGCTTGATTAAAGATTATTTAGTAGTAGTATATCCTTTTGGTTTTGGAATCCAGAAAGCACCTCAATATTTTGGATATACTGATACAAATTCACCATGGCTCTTACTCACTCTTCTCCTAATCACTGAGCAAGATGTAAGAATCAAGACATTCTGCAGGAAAGTACCGGGTTCCACGGGTTCAGCCATTCTGACTCTCCTGCTGGTTTGGGTGGGGTTACCACCAGGCTTATCCTTGTGGATGCAGACAGCGGTGGTCCCTGCATTGCTGAAGGATCTCATCTCTTATCTAAACTCCTTTAATGGAAATGTGTGGAGACGTGATGACTTCCTCACTGACTATAGGCAAAATGGGAATAAATTTTTAGAGCAGCACAAGTTTTTCAGGGTTATTAAGGAATACGCTAAAGAAAGATAAGCAACTTGAGCGATTACTAAATATACCAAGCATGCATGGGGCTGAGATATGTGAGGTTATGTGCAGCTGAACAAACAAAATGACTATTTCGGTAGGGACCCCATGTGTTTGGTGCTTTGGTTTTGATGACGCACCTTACTATTTAAGGAGTGCAGGAGAATTATCCTATCTCAAGTCCAGAATAGATTTTCCTCTTCAAGAGAAATTTATTTTTACGTATTTGAATGGCCCTTGAGTAAAATATATCTATCATAAAAATTATCCAACAATTTACATTGCCACCAAGATGACACAGACTAAGAGCTGTGATGAGACCAGAAGAAAATAGATGTTGTCAGTCCAGTACAAGGAATTCATTTTTCTTTTTCTTCAGGAAAGTGGCTCTATTACAGTGTGAGTGATTTCCAGAAAATGGAGGGTTATTGAGATGAGATTGCTTATGAGGAATAATTTGGATTATTCAGGTGAAAAGTTTCTCTTTCCTTCTTTTTAGGCCTGAGTTATTATATTTAGATTAATGGTCAAATACATGGTAGAAGTTATTATATGTTTTAAAATTTAAATAGCTGACCTTTAATTAACGGACGGCAACCTTGTTTAAGGTGTTCTAGCCATGCGTGGCACTGCAGTAGGCTTTTTCAAACATTAAGAGAGAAATCACACTGAAAGACAATATCTGATAAGGGATTCAGACCGTTTGAGTTCATGTTTGAACAAGTATCAGGCAAAGATTTATTGTTTTAGAAATGATCTCCCTGCAAAAGATATCCGAGATGTTTATGAGTTCCTGGCACTTTCTTACAAAGCTCCAGTTGTCGCTTTTCTCAGAGAACTGGGAAGTCCCTTTTGATTTTAGTTGTGTTCAATGGGCGGCACTCCATCTATAAAGACTGGACGATCTCTCTTTTCTCACGAAAGGACGAAATCAGAAGCGCACACGGCGATTAGACACAGGGGCCTCCATGCGAGGGCTTTCTCACGTTAGTGCTCTCCAGGCCTGAAATTAGTTGTAATTCTTTAGTTTAGAACTAGAGACCTGTCAAAATGACTCGGAAAGAAGAACACATTCTTTGATTTTGCAAGGATGTATTTTTAGGCTCAGATGATATGAGAGAGGGGATCGCGCAGAATCAGGATAGTTGACCTGAGTTGACCAAAGCGCGCAAGGTGAAAAAACAAAAACAGTGGCTTATTTTAAAGGGTAGCTGACACTATACAGAAAAATTGTAGGTAACTCAGGGAAAAAGCAGGGAGGGTCTGACGAGTCGAATCTGGAGGACCTCGAACCTGACATGACAGATCGTGATGGTAACACAGTCGCTTATTTTGTAGCCTGCAGTTTTTCAGTTCTAAGTCACAAAGATGGGTAAGAATAATTTTCAGTGACCATTTTAAAGCAATGTGATTATACTCGTTTTTTGAGTATGTGCTTATAAAAGGGTTAAAAAACGACAATGAAGGAATATATTAACCCTGCAGCATAGAAAATAATCGATGAGTAGTTTTATAAGTAAAAATATTTTTCAATGTTATTTGAACTGAACTGATTAGAGAAAATAAACAAGTGAAACAGAAATGACTGAATTTTATACTCATTTCTTTCTTTTATTATATTAAGTTTTTATTTTAATTCTAGTGTAGTGAATATACCATGTAACATTAGTTTCCGGGTGTACCATATAGTGATTCAACACTTCTATCCAACTCCAGGTACCCATAACAACAAGGGCACACCTTAATCCCCAAAAGCCATTTCCCCCATCCACCCACCCACCTCCCCTCTGGTAACCATCGGTTTGTTCTCTATAGTTAGGAGTTCTGTTTTTTTGTTTGCCATTCTTTTTTCCCCTTTGCTTGTTTGTTTTGTTACTTAAATTCCACATATAAGTGAAATCATATGGTATTTGGTTTTGTTTGCCTTGTTTCACTTAGCATTATACTCTCTAACTCCAGCAACACATCATTGCAAATGGCAAGATTTCATTCTTTTTGATGGCTGAGTAATATTCCTGGACTGATTTCTTAATCCCCAAAGATATTCTTTTCATTTCATTTCATTTTTTTATTTCATGATTTTATCTATCTTTTAAAAAATTTAATGTTTATTTTTGAAAGAGAGGAGAGAGACTGAGCACAAGCAGGAAAGGCACAGAGAGAAAGGGAGACACAGAATATGAAGCAGACTCTAGCCTTGAGTGGTCAGCACAGAGTTTGATGCAGGGCTTGAACCCATAAACCATGAGATCATGACCTGAGCTGAAGTTGAATGCCTAACTGACTGAGCCACCTAGGTGCCCCCATCTTATCTTATCTTATTTTAATTTATTTTACTTTGAGAGAGAGAGTGAGAGTGTGAGCATGGGAGAGGCAGAGGAAGAAGGAGAGAGAGAAAATCTTAAGCAGGATCCAAGCATGGAGCCTGACTACACAGGGCTCCATTTCATGATGGTGAGATCATGACCTAAGCCAAAATCAAGAGTTGGATGCTTAACTGACTGAGCCACCTATGCGCACCCCAAAGGTATTATTTTCTGTAAAAACTCCTCTTTAAAGGGAAATATATTAAGCAAATTTTAAAAAGGGATTTTACAATTTTTAAAAACAGAGTACTTCAGTTTTAGATAGTAGTTTTAAAGAACCCACTAAGAAGATACAGCTTTTATCATACTACATTTCTTTTCCCTCCCCTCTGTTATAGGGTTAGGAAATTACAACCAAATCAGGCCTGGTACCTGTTTTTGTAAATAAAGTTTTATTGTAACTTGCTCAATTGCTTACACTCATTTGTTTATGTATTGTCCATTCTTGCTTTTGAGTTACAGCAGTAGAACTGATGGGAACAATACGGTCCTGTTTTGGTAAATAAAGTCTTAGTATTAACACAGCCACATACTTCTGTTTGTGTATGGCCTACTCCTACTTTTGAACTAGCGCAGTAAAATTAAATAGTCTTGACTGAGACCATGTGGCCCACAGCTCAAGTTACTTACTATCTTGATCGTTTTAGGAGGGGTTTGCTAACCTCTATTATATTACTTTTTATATTATCAAGATGTATAATATCTCCTTTGTGGCCATAGTTCCACATTCTTGGGTATATTTAAATGGATGCAGTGCTCATCACTATGTCCTTTTTAGCGTGACTTCTCCAATTTTGAGTTTTTTATTTTGATTCTTTTCTGGATTTCATCAAGTCGATAAGAGCTGTTTTTACATTAAAAATGTATACCTGTTACAAATTACTTTAAAATATCATGAATAGCTATTATATTTTTTGGATATATATTATATTCTTTAGAGCTATTATATTCTTTCCTTAAAAAACTGTGTATATCAATGCTGTCTGATAGAATTATAATTCTAGTAACCACATTAAAAATAGCCACCTGGGTGGCTCAGTCATTTGAGCATCCAACTCAGTTTCAGCTCGGGTCATGATCCCAGGGGTCGTGGATTGAGCCCCACATGGGGCTCCACACAGAGCATGGAGCCTGCTTGTGATTCCTTCTTTCTCTCTTTCCTTTTGCCTCTCTCTCCAACTCATGCTATCTCTCTATAAAATAAATAAATAAGTAAACAAACAAATAAATATTGTGCAGAACAGATAACATTAATTTTAATAGCATATTTTATTTAACTCATTGTGTCAAAATATCATTTTAACATGTAGTCAACATAAAACCTTATTAATGAGATTCAAATATTTTTATAGTAAATTGTCAAAACCCAGCCTGTATTTGACACAATACAACTCAATTTGAATAGCCGTATTGTAAGTGTTCAAAGGCTGTATGCTGCTAGTGACTGTCATATTGGGCATTACACTGTACACAATTCTTCTTTATGATTGAGCCTGAATATTTGCCATGCAGAAGTCTGAGATCTGTCTGATTAATTTCTCTTTGGAGGTGATTAACTTTTTCTGATGCCTGAAAAATTATTTCTTCATCATTTTTTGAAGTTCACTAACTTAACATGGACATATGGTAATGTGAAGAGTTCCATACCGAATTTTCATGTTCATTCACTGTGGAGATTTAATTTTTGATTTCAGGGATATTTTCTTATAATATATTTTGTAATACTTTTCTTACTCCATTTGTGGTTTTTCTTGTAAATACCAATTATGCATTTGTTGGAGGCCTATTTTGGTAGTTTATTTATGATTATTTAAGTATCCATGTTTATTTACATTACCATGATGTTCATAATCTTTTTCTAAATATAAGTAAGTGGATTTTGTTTTTTGCTCTTTCAACCTTATTTATTGTTTCTTACTATTCTTAACTTGATTATTTTTAATGACATTGTTTGGCTCTCATTTTATTTTCTGAGAAATATTTTCCATTTTCTTATAATGTTCTTTATATTCTAATTGTTGTGCTCTTATTTTTTCAAGGTCAAGTGGTTGTTGTTCACTTGTCCTATTATTCAGAGCTCTTCTGAAATATTTCCTTTGGTTCCTTGTTTGTTTTTCTTCTATGTTAGTTTCTTTATTAATTATACATTTTTTCTTCTTTTCCTATTTGTCCACAGTTTCGTTTCACTGTTGTCATGTCAGTACTATTTTTAAACATCTCATTCCCTCTTATTGTTGGCCATGGTTTTTTACTCCTCTAGCCAGCAGATTCCTCTCTTTCTTTAAGATACTGATACCACTGGACATTAGGTGACTCTGAGGAGCAAAAGGAGGCATTAGGATATATTCCCATCCACTTGAAACCTTGACTTTTTGCACTGTTTGCTGATTTGATAGTAGAAACAAGTGAAAGTAACTTACACAGAGTCTTGAATAGTCATCCTTACCAGTACCCGGATCTGGACTAGACTTTATGTCTAGCCTAGCTTTAGTTTATTACTCCATCACCACCACAAGCTAGCTTGCCAGAAGTACAGTGTAGCTGAAGGGTATGGTGTGTGTGTGTGTGTGTGTGTGTGTGTGTGTGTGTGTGTGTGTGTGTGGGTGGTTGGGTTCTGCTTTCAATTTTGAGGCTCTTTTTAATACTGGACACCTGAATTCTTGCTAGCTGTTCAGGATAGATTCCACGTGTAGACCTTAGATTCACATCGGTTCTCAATTTACAAGCATCTTAGGGACTTTATCTCCTTCACAGAGAATCAGCTGTGTTGTTTGGATCTTTTGGTTTTCTTTGCTGCCTCCCCAGTCAGAAGAGGAAGAAGATAAGCAATATACTATTCTTCTTTTCAAATGTGTGTGTGAAGGTAAATTAGTGAGAATTATCAAGATTTTGTTTATGGACCAATGTGGCTTCTGGGGGAAGGGTAGGAGTGAAATTAGGACCTGTGCCAAACTCTTATCTGTGATATGCCTCTTCTGCTTTTTAAAATTCTTTTTAGGGGCACCTGGGTAGTAAGTAGCTCAGTTAGTTATGCCTCTGACTCTTGGTTTTGACTGAGGTCATGATTTCCCGTTTCATGGGTTTGAGCCTTGTGTCAGGCTCCACACTGACCGTGCAGAGCCTGCCTGAAATTCTCTCCCTGCCCCTCCTTTGCTCATGCATGTGCATGTACATGCCCTCTCTCTCTCTCTCTCTCTCAAAATAAATAAATAAAATTAAAAAAATTCTTTTTATTAAAGTTAACAGCATTGAGCTGTGTCCCTTAATTTGTTTGGAATCTGCTGGTAGACTTTTCCTTTTGCAGTTTCAAAAATAGTTAATAGTTCTTATTAGCTATTAGGTGAAAGTTATTGTACAGCAGTTTCATTTCTCCCATTAAACAGTAATTTATTTTTCTGAAATAATGTTTATCTCTGTGTGTGTGTGTGTGTGTGTGTGTGTGAGAGAGAGAGAGAGAAGGAGAGACAGGGAGACAGAGAGAGGATGCTGTGTGATATTTATGAGATAGTTTCCAATTCAGAAGTTATTCCGGGGTGCCTGGGTGGCTCAGTCAGTTGAGCATTTGACTTCAGCTCAGGTCATGATCTTGCGGTTTACTAGTTCAAGGCCACATTGTGCTCTGTGCTGACAGCCTGGAGCCTGATTCGGATTCTGTGTCTCCCTTTCTCTCTGCCCCTCCCTAGCTCATACTCTGTCTCTTTCTCCCCAAAATAAATGAAACATTAAAAAAATTTTTTTTAATCTATTAAAAAAAGTTACTCTCTTATTTCCGAAAGAGAGATTCTTTTACCTGGTATGTTCTGCCTTTGACCTTTATCCAGGTTGTTGCACGCAGTGAGAGTTTATTCCTTTTCACTGGTCAGTGCTTTGTCTTTTTATGTTTGCATTTCTAGGATAAAACCCACTTAGTCATAATGTATAATTATTTTATATACTGCTGGATTTTATTGGTTAATATTTTGTTATTTATTTGATTTACTTGCATATTTTCATTTAATTCTTAGAGTAATCCTGTGAATGAAGAGGTATTCCAAATTTATTATTATTATTATTATTATTGTTTATTTTTTGAGAGAGAGAGAGTACACACAATAAAGGAAGGGATAGAGGGAAAGGGGGGGGAGAGAGAGAATCTTTTTATTTTATTATTTAATTTAAATCCAAGTTAGTTAACATATAATGTAATAATGGTTTCACGAGTAGACTTTAGTAATTCATCACTTAACATCATTCAGTGCTCATTCCAACAAGTGCCCTCCTTAATGCCCATCACCCATTTAGCCCATCCTAACACCCAACACCCTTCCAGCAACCTTCAGAGAGAGAGAATCTTAAACAGGCTCCACGCCTAGTGCAGAGCTTGATGCTGGGCTTGATCTCATGACAGTGAGATCATGACCTGAGCTGAAATCAAGAGTTGGCCGCTTAATTGACTAAGCCACCCAGGCCCCCTGAGGTGCCCCATTTTATAGAGGGCACCTCTCTCTATATAATATAGACTATATATATAATGAGGACTGAGAGTATTGATAATTTGCCCAAAGTTACACAGTGAGTAAGCAGTAGGGCCAGGAGTGTGATAAATGGATCTCTGAATCTAAAGTTATTCTCTTTCCACTCTTTCACCAAGCCTGGGATTTGGAAAAGAGAGAGAGCCTCAAGAGATCTTAAATGTTGTCATGCCTTCAGCATTAGATAAATTACTTCTCAGAGTGTAAACATCTTTTGGATTTGTTGTCTGAGACATTAGTGAATTGGAGAAGTGAAGGAAACGTAACAATGTGTAAATATTTTAAAAGTGGATTTAAGAAGTTCTAGAATCCTTTATTAAATAGATGGTTGATGAACACTTGGAACAGAAGATGATAATCAATAGGAACTGATGTTCATTTACTAAGAAAAGGTCAAATGTAACTCTAATTTTTTTAAATCATAGATTTCATAGATTGTATGATCACCACAGAATAGCAGACATAGCATATATCTTATGGGTTCTGGGACCCCCAGTTGTCATCATGGACCAAAGCCCACGTGGGAGAAGATAAAGTAAGAAACAACTTCAAATTAAAACTAACTTTTATAGCCTATAAGGACCAGTCCTAATATTACCTGGAAGAAGAACTATGAAGTCTCAAGTCAAAGTCCATGACGTCATCTTGTATGACTCAGGTAGGTGTCCTGCATCTCTCTCATCATTGTGTCTATTGCATCATATAATATACAGTGTGCTCTTTTCATATGCCCTAAATTATCCCACAATATTCCCAGGGGGTGAGTGAAGAGGCATATTTCTTAAAAATATATTACTTTTCTAAGGGGATAAGGATTTCTTCATTTTCATGACCATTGGCACATGAGTCGATATTGTGTCCCTCACCTGAGCTGTGTGATTTCTTTGCAGTTTCTGCTGTTGTTTTTGTGATTGATTTCTCCTTTGGCTTTTTTTTTTTTTAACCAGTTAGCTATCTGTGCAGTTTTTTTTCTTTTTTTCCTACAGAAGCGACTAAAAATAGCACAAACAATCACCCCCACTCCAGCAATCTTTATTTTTGTCTTCCCTTCTATAAAGCCTATCGAAATGATCTGATGAACAAGAGAGAGTCATGTGCGATGGCTCATACTACAAACATGACTTTTCAGGTAGCTTGACAATCACATGAGAAGATATAAATCAAGGGAGGTCAACCTGGAAGGAAATTTCTCCAGGCACGCCACAGTTCTGCGTTCTTGGACTTCTCCTGTGAAGATTGTTATCAGTAACTTGGACATGAACATAAAAGCCATGTTTATCACACTTACAAATTTACAGTTTATAAAGCTGAGGGTAAAAGATGAAAGATTTCACCAGGCTGGACAACTAGCTACAAAATGATGTGACATGTGCTCATGTCTATCATCAATTTCAAAAGGTCAAATTTATAATGATAAGATATAACATCACAAACGTTTTTGACGGAAGTTTTTGTGACAACAAAAATAAAACATGAACAAATTAACTGAATTTGCAGTGAGACCAAAATACTACATAGCTGCCAAAACCTTAAGCCAGTCTTACACTGCAGATATTACCCATGAGATCTGAGTTCCAAACACCATGTTTAATGCCTCTTTATACCCCTAGTGTCTTATACTTAATAGATTCTCAGTTACTGGTAGTTTAGTAACAGCTATAATGGTCAAGAGGTAGCTGGAGTATTGTATTGAAATTTGACTGTCACATTCTAAGGGTGTGTTGCTAAAATGGAGGGCACATAAATAATAATTGTTCAACAGAGAGGGTCCGAAAAGTACATTCTAAGAGATCCAATGGAAAAATTAGGAATGTGCAGAAGATTAATGAGAGACAGGCTAATTATTTTGATCCAGATTCATTTTGTCCTGTCCCAAAGGAAGAATTTGCTTGAGCCTAAGGGGCGATAGCTGTAAACTCAATATTAAGAAGAACTTTCCATAATTAATGGAAACAGTGGTGTGGACTATTGAATGATCATCAGTTAGGAATATTCCAAAGGGAATTCTTGCCTATGTATTAGGTGTGGTGATTTAGCTTGGATGGTCTTTCCAACTCAAAGGTTAAATGTGGTAAGTGGTAAGGTTTAGTTTAATTTTTGAAAAATTATAATAAATATGTATAATATATGCATTTTCCCAAGAGTGACAATACTTCATTAAAAGACCTTTCCTTTATAATGATTTAGCCCAGAAATAGGGTTTCTTTTTTTAAAAATTTTGTTTAAGGAATAAGGCTTCTACTTCTTTTTTACTAGATTATAGTTTTATTTTTTCAATTTTTTCCAGGTTAGGTATCACTAGACATTTACATTACTAATATCTATTGTTTTGTCAATATGTAGCTATATCCCTGTTGGTTTTTCAAGCCCTTACCATATTATTCTGAATTTAAGATGTAATTTTATAGGAAGTTTTCATAGATCATTATAATCATTTTCAAAGGGAATAATATATTTCTAGTTTCATGTATTTTACATTTTCCCCATAGTTAAATAAGTGATGAACACTAAAAATTTTTAAGTGCTAATTTTTATTGTATCATGACTCAAATACCTCAGAAATGAAAACCTGAGCCAAACTAATTGCCTTCCCTCAAAACAGTTCAGTGTCACACTAATTTCTATTTGCTAACAACACAAGTCAGCAGTGTACTATTTAGTGGATTTACCACCACATTCTTAATATTATTTTACCCTGGATCCCTGAAAGACTGTGTTTTCTGGTGCTGCTCTGCCTCTCTGGCTTATTCACAGCTGGCTCTCCTTCATTCTCTTCTTAATTGTTCTACTCAAAGTCCTTGACACTCTTGTCTCTTTGGGATTTTCTGCTTTGGGGTCTCATCTGCTTCCATGCCTTCCATGGTGAAGCCCATTACCCCCATCACCTGCCATGCCCGGCTCTCCAGCTCCCGGCGAGGGCTCTCCATTGGAGTTACAGATCTGAGATCCAACTTAAATAGCCTTGTTCTTCCCTCAAAACAAAACCTTGGCATCTTCTTTGTTTCTGCCAATGATCGAATCTTTCTCTCAGCCATTAAAGCTCATACTCTCTGCTCCTTGCTTGTAGAGGTAGAGTCTCATGATTGTGAAGAGCACAGTTTCTGACTCAGGCTAACGAGGTTCAAACCCAAGCCCTTTCCTCTTCCAGTTGGGCAACTTGAACTAATTGTTTAGCTTGCTAAGGCCTTACTTTTCACATCTATCAAATGGAAGTGGTAGTAACAAACTGTGGATGTTGATGAAACAAGTATGGACTTGAGAGCCCAAATTTTCAGGATGACCAGGTCATCATTTTGGTTATTCAGACATGTCTCTGATGAAACACAGATATCAACAAAACATTAGATATGAGAGGCAGGTTCTATTTGGTTTTTAAGTAACTTTTTAGTGGTAAATTTTTAATATAGTAATTTATTCACTGGGATATGTACTTAAACTGTGGAAAAATTAATATATTGTATTAGTTTGCCAGGGTTTGCTATAACAAAAGTACAAAAGACTGTGTGGTTTAAACAACAGAAATGTATGTCCTCACAGTCCTGGGGACCAGAAGTTGAGATCAAGGTGCCAGTGGTCTCATTTCTCTTATGGTCTCTCTCTTTGGCTTGTAGATGGTCATCTTCTCTCTGTGTTTTCACATGGTTTTCCCTCTGAGTATATCTGTGTCTTAATCTCCTCTTCTTATAGAACACCTGTCATACTGGATTAAGACCTGCAGTAAAGATCTCATATTGTCTTAATCACCTTTTTAAAAGCCTTACCGCCCCCCAAACAGTCACATTCTGAGGTACTGGGGATAAGGGCCTCCACATATAAATGTTGGGGATGGGTAGGGTCACAATTCTGCCTACAGCTTATACCTACCTGAGGTCTTAACTGGTGAAACAAACTAATTAGAATTTTAAATTCATCTTCTCTGCTCTTTCCCATGAGGTAATCTAAAATAACCTGGGGAATCTAGGTGGTTTTTAAACCAGTTACTTTTGTGGCATTTCATCATTACCTCTCAAAGTGGAGGGAAATGAAACTCAAGCTGGTCTATTTGGTTTCTCTGACACAGCTTTGCTCACCCTTCCTGGGGGAGGGCAATTTTGAAACTACAGACTAGAAAGGCTTTTGGATTGTGTGAGTCATCCTCTCTCTGTGACCCTTCCCATGCTTTGTGATCAGAAGTTGGCTGTAAAATAACTGCTCTGGGCAAAGACCAAATTTCCATTCTAATATCACTCCTAACACCACTATTGCTTGGATACAAAATGCATTATTGTGTGAAGCTTAAACTTAAGCCACTTAATATTTTCTCCTGCGTAGGTAGAGTTTAGTCCCTTTAAGGATCAGGTTCATAGTCGTGGGTGGGGACACAAGGTGGGAAGAGTAAGAGTCTGGAGGGAGTCACAAGGAGTTTCCCTCTAACATGAGTATGGGCTCAAGTGCCCTCTTGTGTCTGCTTTGGCTTACTTTGCAAAGGAAGAGCCCAAGTTACATGGAATCCCCTTGCCATCTAATTTCTTTCTGTCTTCAATTTCAAACAGGTGTTAATCCCAATTAGATAACCAGGTGACAGATTTTCAGTAAGGTTCAGATGTCTCAATGATTCTTTGAAACTTTGAACTCACACTGTTGTTTGAGTTGTGTCACAGCTTAGTCATCCTCAAAAGCTATTCTGAGGTCATAGTTACTGTGTGGTTTATGCAAAGAGGAGCTCTGGCCATCCAAGTAGCGAAAATGGGTACCGTCAGAATAGAGAACATAAATCCACCAAGTACTAGAGAAGCATTTCCTCCTGAGAAGTTCATCATTTTGTGAAGATCAAGTTCAACTGAGTGATAAAGGAAAGAGCATCTCCCACTGGAGTGTGACAATATTTGCACAATGGAGTTAAGTTGCTTTTCTGATAGCTAAGATGTTTGTTGACGATGCCATGCATTGTTTTGCTGAGTGGGTATTTAGGGCAGCTATGGGAGGAAATGAAAGCACGGCAACTGGCAAGGGGGAAGGAAATCTACAGAAATTTGCCTTTTCTATTTATTTCTGGGTCTTTATGTCAGTCTAGTGTTTTGAATCAACGTCCAGTCTACTTACAAGCATTTAAATGGGTCCTTTCCTCTGTTTCTCATGTGAAAACCCAATTTAGCTTCACCCATCTGGCCAAGTTCTTTGTTTTCATTATTTGTCAGTAAGTGTTTTTCTTAAGCACTTTCCTCATTATCCTTCCTCTTCTGGGCCCCTACCACTCTGCCCACCTGCCTTCCCTGTCCCTAGTCCCTAATGAGGAGTGATGCATTTTACTCCTGCTTTACACAGTTCTCATTAGGGAGACTACTTACCACTGACAGTACGGTTGGCTTGTGGAATTCTTAGAGACCAAGTGTCAATGGTTTCGGGGGATCACATGGCTTGACCCCCTCCCCCACATGTGCACATATTATCTACCCAGCAGTATCTTAAACCTCTATTCTGTATGGAGACCTTGAGTGGAAAGGTCAATGTTTTGGGCTGATCACTTGTCAGTTGCATCAAGAGTCAGAAGTCCTTTCTATTGTAGTCACACTTCCTGTCTGTTGACATGGAGCTTTGCCTTTCAAGAGTTCTTGCAGCTCATCCTTTTTGTGAGACTCATAAGTCCCAGAGTGTGACTCATCTCCTCCTTGAGCTGGTCTAGCCAAAGAGTGAATCTCCTTTGCTGCTAATCTTCTGAGGAATAACTCATTGCGGGGACAGTGGACATCATCTCTGAGTGCACCAGTCAGCTCGCTGCTGGCTGTCCTCACGAGGCCCAGGCCTCACCACCAAGCTAAGCTTGCCAAGGATTGGGGCGTAGCTTCCACAGCTATGCTTGAGGTCTGCTTCCCAGCCCTGTCTGTCCTTCCTGGATTAGGCAGCAGCATTCTAGGAACAAATCCTTCTACTCAGTCTGCTTTCCTGACATCCATCTTATTTTCTGAATCTCGTGGTTCTTTCCTCGCTGCTGGGGTTGGCAAGACTGAATTTGTTGGGCCCTGCAAGTCCCTGTGGTCCTGTCCAGGTGGCCAGGACTTTGGCTGGTTAGGGCTTCTTCCTTAGATATTTTTAAATGCTTTTAATTGACTTGAAAAACATGTTAACTTTGAGTTTTAAAGTATTTGTAAGTGCCCCCCCAAGGCCACTGGCTTGGCAGTGGAGTCCTCAACTGGCCCAGAAGTAAATAATTTAAAAGGAAGAGATGGAGCCACGAAGGCAGTGGCAGAGCTGGAAGCTCAAAGAAGCAGTTTCTCTCTTTTATCCCTGACTGTGTGTGTCAATGCCACAGACTTAGCATGGAAACAAGTCAACTTGCTATGAATTCCAAGAATGGGGCAGATATAAACCTATGCTTCCCCGACTGTTTCAAGGCTGAACTATGTAATGCGCACTCCCAGAATTGTGGAATGGTTACTTATGACTCTCTAAGACAATGACAGCTTACCTTGTAGCAACCCAGATCTTCTAGGATGGTCCAACAATTGCTCTTTTATCCCAGGTATGTCTGATTACAAATAACATAGAGCTTGACCCAATCCTAGCTAATCTCTGGTTTATGTGTAGATTAAAATCCAAGCCCCTTAAGCAATGAGATGCCCTTACAGATGGAATGCATATCCCAATACAGTTGTGTTCCTGCTTTGTGGTATCAGATGTATTAGTCAGCTCAGCTGCAGTAACACACAGTCTCCAAATCTCAGGGGCTCATGCCAATAAGTTTTCATTTCCTACTTGCATTACATAATGGCAGCTGTGAATCAGTTGCTACAATTCTGCTCCAAGTGTCTCCTCCTTTCAGGGATTAGCAAAAGAGCAGGACTTAGTTGAGACATGCCATTTTTGTGGCAGAGAGAAAAGAGAGAATTGGCTAAAAATTGTGATTCGTCTAAGTGCTTGCTTGGAACTGGGCCACTATCCCCTCTGCCCGCATTTCATTTGCTCAGACAAGTCATACGGCCAAGCCTGATAAATGTGGCCGAGCAGTATGCTCCACATATAGAAAGGCACTACAAGTCATCTGGAAATGGGTTGGGATGTGCAGTTACCTTACAGGGAAGAGAGCCAATATGGGAACAATAAAATAATCCATCATACTGGGCTGACATGCCAGACATGCAACTTCATGAGAAAGGCAAGGTTCTCAACAGAAGTCTCAGACCCATAAATTCTATCTTTCCTATCCTTGAGTGCTGACATGTGAAGGAGACAGAGAAGATCTCTTCAATTTTCTCACTTGGGAAGCCCTCTACCAATGTTTCTTTTATGAGATAAAATCCGGTTTTGATCTAAGTCCCTTGAGGTTCACTGATTCCTACCTTAGTCTGTGTCTCCTTTCCTGTAAGTTACTTCCATTTGTTGACCTTCATCTTTCGATTTCATTTGGGTGATTGATGTTAATAAAAGTTCACTTTGCTCTTCTTCTGGCTGACTCTGAAATAGTGCTTTTGTAGCTATAAAGTCACTGCAATCTGGAGCCAGGCCAGGCCAGAAGACACAGGAATCAGCATGGGCAGAGACTGGGGTGTCTTAGCTCCAAGGTGGGTCCAAGAAGTAGAAGATGAGAGACCTAGAAACAACTGCCTCCATTTCTCTATTTTTAACTAATGGAGTGGTTGATTGGGTAATTATTAAAATACCAAGGGAAAGTATAAAGAAAAATGAAAAACAATTTTCATATCCCTCCATACAAAACATGAGAAATAATAGCTGCCTCATATTGACATTTTCCTGTATGCCAGATCCTGTGCCAAGGTCTCTGCCGACACGAGAAGTAGGACCAGACTCTCCATGCTGGAGATGTGGAGCTGAAGCCCAGAGAGAGTTACTGCTTGCCCAATGACCCAGTGGTGGTGAAACTCAGATGAGGACAATAGTTATCTGATTGTATAGCTCATGGTTGAAAAAGAAGATATTGCTAAGTGAAATGGTTCTACTTAATGCACCAAAGAGATTGATTTAGCACAAAGCTCCCTTTCTTAAGAGTCAGTGAGTTTGTGTTGCAGACACTTGTTGGGTTGGCATTTTTACAGTCAAGTTGCCTGGGGTTTGTACCCATGCCTCCCGCAGTAGCCCTGCTCTACCTGCACACTGTTTTGTTTCAAAATGAACACAGTTCTTTTAGTTTGTAATTTTTTTTTCTGGTGCCCTGCCCATAAATATCTCATACCCCTCATCAACCTAAGCTTTTCCAGAACGTATGACAGGCAGGTGGAGTTTCCATCTCTAACTGCAGAACAGTGGTTATGGATATAGCATTGAAATCTCCAGCTTGTTTGGTCTCGCTCATCTCGATGCCCAACATTTTCCATTTTCTCAGTTTCTCTATGAATCATCACTTCCCCTTGGGCCTTTCGTCCACCTTACCCATCAAAGGGATTGTCAATATATGCAAAATAAATATATTGACAATGGCACACTTATTATGTGAAAGTGCTAACACACTTCATATAATTCTGATGTATTTGTTCTTCACTATTTATATTCTTTAAAAAAAAAAGATACACTGTGCCTTAGAAGTTGGCAAGATCTATCCAAAAGCAAGTAAAATTTATTTTAAGTGCTGTGATTATGTCAATTAGATCCTGAAATTGTGAACTGTGGCTCTCTGTCAGAATGTGCTGTGCTTCCTCTGATGTACAGAAGGAGTTGCATTCCCAAGCTAACTCACTGAAGTGTCTTTGTTAGGCTGACAGATTTGCTATAATTCCCAGATAATTTACATGGTCAGAGAGACTCTCATTATGCAACCCATCCTTGAGCAAGAGGCCCTGGGGATTTTGCTCAACTGCTAAATGTTCAGATGAGTTTTTGATTGCTTAGCTAGCCAATTCAAGTTAATTCTCTATCTTTGTATGGCAGCATTTATTTAAAAATATATGTTGAATGCGTTCTATGTGCCAGACAGATTTCCAAGTGTTGGGGACTCTCAGGGAGTGAAACTGATGTAATCCCCTGCTCTTAGGGAGATAACGCTCTAGCGTTAGGTATTAAAACAACACATTCTGAAAAGTGTGGTTGGTAATTTTTAAGGCTTAAATAGTTCAAAAGTATTTGAGGGTAGATTCATATATCAAGCATCTTTTAAAATAAAATTTTAGGCACGTGTCTAAGCCAACTTACATTATTCATTTACTGCCTTTCTTGACAAATCCCTTCTTGCTGTTTGTCTTTCAGTCTCCATTCTGTGATGAATTTGCAAAGTCAGGAAACACAGGATAAACAATGTGTTAGCTACATTTTCAAACAATAGGCTCCAAATGTTTTCACGTGAGGTGGATTTGCCCTTTAAATCAATGGACCTAATTGCTAACTTAGGGGGCGGGAAAAAGAGTCTCATAAAACACTACTGACTGCAAATTTTGAAAGTGGAGGAAACATTGTATAATTATTATACTTTTAAAGGAGCTACTTCCTTATTGTATTGAGTATAAAAGTAGAATACAAGGTCAGGAATCAGGATAAACTCATTTTTATCCATGTATCACTTACATTGTCACAGATAGTCCATATTTCTTCAACTGTCAGACCTTTTAAAAAGATGTTGAGCATCTTTTCATGTGTCTGTTGGCCATCTGGATGTCTTCTTTGGAAAAGTGTCTACTCATGTCTTCTGACCATTTTTAACTGGATTATTTTGGGGGAAGCTGAGTTTTATAAGTTCTTTATGTATTTTGGATACTAACCTTTTGTCAGAGGCCATTCGCGAATATCTTCTCCCATTCTGAAGGTTGAACTTTTATTCTGTTGCTTGTTTTCCTTCACTTCCAGAGGTTTTTTTTTTTTTTTTTTTTATCTTGAAGAAGTCTTAGTAGTTTATTTTTGCTGTTGTTTCCTTTGCCTCAGGAGATGTGTTTCAGAAGAAGTTTCTATCATTGAGGTAAAAGAGGTTTCTGTCTCTGTTCTTCTCTGGGATTTTGATAGTTTCATTTGTTACATATAGGTCTTTTGTCCATTTTGAATTTATGTTTGTGTATGATGTAGGAAAGCGGTCAAGGATGTGGAGGAAAGGGAGCCCTCTTACACTGCTGGTGGGAATGCAAACTGGTGCAGCCGCTCTGGAAAACAATATGAAAGTTTCTCAAAAACTTAGAAATAAAACCACCCTGTGGTCCAGCAATTGTACTGCCCAGTATTTACCCAAAAATACTGATTCGAAGGGAGACATGCACCCCAATGTTTATGGCAGCACTATCAACAATAGCCACATTATGGAAAGAGCCCAGATGTTCAACAACTGATGAATGGATAAAAAGATGTGGCATATGTGTACAATGAGATATTACTCAGCCATCAAAAAGAATAAAATCTTGTCATGTGCAATGACATGGATGGAGCTAGAATGTATGATGCTACGTGAAATAAGTCAGTCCTGGAAAAGACGGATATCATATGATTTCACTCTTATGTGGAATTTAAGAAACAAAACAGATGAACATAGGGGAGAAAAAGAGAGAGAGACAAACCACAAAACAGACTCTTAACTATAGAACAGACTAAGGGTTGCTGGAAGGGAGGTGGGTGGAGGATGGGCTAAATGAGTGACGGGGATTATGAAGGGCAGTTGTCGGGATGAGAACTGGGTGTTGTATGTAAATGATGAATCACTAAATTCTTCACCGGAAACCAATAGTACATTTTATGTCAACTAACTGGAACTTAAACAAAAAATTGAGGGAAAGAAAAGTATTTTCAGGAAGGGTGGTTTCCAGAACTCACAAACACATCGAGTTCTTCTTATATCTTCATGTTTGAAAAATATAAATCAATTTTGTTGAAGATGGTGAGTTAAAGATTCAGAAGAGGAGGCCTAAGATACTTCACATATTTTGACACATTGTCCCTTACGAACCTTCACATGGATATCTTATAAATCAAAAGGGGATAAATTAGAAGCCCTCGAAAGAAGCCCGTAGCCAGTCTGCACACAGACCAAACATATGGCAAAGGGTGCTGTTCTGATGCATTCCTCTATCCAGGAGGAGGGCTGAAATGTTATTTTCATAGTCAAATGGTTAAAATAGTAATGGTTTATTTACTCCCCAACTATGGTTGGGAAATACACTAGACTAAAACTCAGGCCTCTGAGTTTCTGTTTCTGATCTGCCAACCACCCGGGTAGTTGGTCTCTCCATGTGATCGTCTTGGCAGATGTCTCCTCAGGCCTTTACTGGAGAGACAGGAAACAATGATGACAGAGCTGGGCAAGCCCGGACCCCACACGGGCCTCCTCTGTAATTTTGGATAGTTCTGGAAACTGGACCATCAACTCTAATTACCTATGTCGGGAAACCGATGCGCAGTAGGCCACATTTCTCAACAGCTTGCCGGAGCCATGCTCCTAAAAACAGCTCAGACCTGCTCCACAGGAACATAAATCCTGGCAGCCAAAGAAGGTGAACTCATCCTGGGCAGAGGCCGTAAACAACAGAAAGATCCACGGTTAGAAGCATAGACCTGACCCAACTATGTTGTGGCTGTAAATTGTTTCACTTTTGCAACTTGAGAAGCTACCTACTTTCACCTTATAGCAGATCTTGGTCAGATAAATTTCAGTGACCTTCTAGCTCTCTGTGCAGTCTCTGCAGATTCAACTACCAAAACCACAACCACCTCCACCACCATTACAACAAAATGAGTTTGGGTGGTTGAGTGCCCTTCCTTAAGCTGTTTCTCAGCCACCCAGCTAACTGGAACAAATGAACCAAGCCTCTTGTGTCATGAGCACCAGCAGCTGAGTTGGTAAGTGGGAGTTGTGTGTGATTTTTCCACTCTCCACACACAACAAACAGATCCATCATAAAATGATGACCATTCCGTTTTTTAAATCTAAGGCACAGAGTTTATTTATTTATTAAAAATTTTTTAATGTTTATTTTTGATAGAGAGAGACAGAATGTGAGCAGAGGTAGGAACAGAGAGAGAGGGAGACATAGAATCTGAAGCAGGCTCCAGGCTCTGAGCTGTCGGCACAGAGCCTGATGAGAAGTGGAAATTCACAAAGCATGAAATTATGACCTAAACCAAAGTCGAACACTTAACCAACTGAGCCATACAGGTGCCCTGACAGATATTTTATAGAAAGAAAGCCAGGGTGAAAATCAATTGCCCAAAGGTCAGCTTAGTGATGGAGCCATGAATTCTTTACTCTTCTATTCCATGTCATTTTTTACTTGTCATCTTTACTCATTTCATCCCATTCCAGCAGCAATCAAATGTAAAAACATGCACAAAAATATATTTCTATAAATGTTTTATTTTCAACCTAAAATTTTGAGATTTTTATGAATATTAATTTACTTAGGTTTTATAAGAATATTATTTCTAATGGTTATATTATTACATCTGAGTGATTGTTACAAAGATAGAATAATATGGTACTTGCAAATTATTTTGAGACATATTCCAGGAATGTGCCTAATATTTGTTATTTCTATGTAATTCAATTTTGTATTCATGAGAAATGGTTTAAGAAGAGAAAGTGTACCACACATTTTTATTTGATGTCTTTTAATAATTATGAAGAAAAAACTGATGGAAAGAATGTATAGACTATACTCTTTAATACATTTCAGCAAATATTTATAAGAACTGACTGTATGCAGGACACTTTGTTAGCTACAGGATATCCATTCATTAGGATGTTTGCCTAGGACAGAAGTAATTATCTTAAGGTTTATTAAAGGGTATTATATTGACTGAGTTAAATGTTTAAATAAGTGATCTTGACAGGAAAGATCTTCAAGAGAAACATACGGCCAACCTGTAAAGCAGTCTTCAGTTGAACTTGGACTTACAAGCATAAGTACACAATGTTACCCAATGAGAATTATAGGGTGTTATCATCTTCTGGGAGCTGTTGATGTTTAACAGATGAAGCAATCGCCCAAAGATTCTAAGAGTGAACAGAGTCTGAAACTCAAGTTTTCTTATTTCTAGCCATTTGCTGGTTTCAGCAAACCCCTGGTTCTCTTCCAAAAGAAAAAAGTTCTTCCACATGGCAGCTTTGCAAAATTTATGCAAAGATAGTAATTTGAGGTTGGCCACTCTCAAGGTTGTGCTTCTGCAGAAATATTCTGCAGAATGGGCTTCTGAGAAATATTTTTTCCCGCCAAGAAGTAGCACTGAACACCTCACCCAGGAAGACATATAGATGGCAAGTAAGCATGTGGTAAGATGCTTCAGGTTCAAGGTTGACCAGCAGGCGAACCTCGCAGGTATGGCTACAGCAAGTCCTCTGGGTTTGGAGGTCTACCAGCACACCAGGTCCCTAGCAGCCGGCCACCCAAGGCTCCAGAAGTCTGCGTACCACAAGCATCCCAAGATACTACCACACACTTATTAGAATGGCCAAAATCTGCAACACTGAAAACACCAAATGCTGGCAAGGATGTGGAATAAAAGGAACTCTTGTTCTCGGCTGGTGGTAAGGTAAAATGGTATAGTCACTTGGAAGACAGTTTGGTTATTTCTTACAAAGGTAAATGTACTCTTACTATACAATCCAGCACTTCTGTTCCTTGGTATACACCCAAAGGAATTTAAAAAAATGTCCACTCAAAACCCTTCACAAAAATGTTTATAGCAGCTTTATTCATAATTGCCAAAATGTGGAAGCAACAAGATGTCCTCTAGGAGGTGAATGGATAAATAGACTGTGGCCCATCCAGACAATGGAATATTATTCAGCATTTTAAAAAAGTTATGAAGCCATGAATACACATGGAAGAAACTTAAATCCCTATTACTAAGTGACAGAAGGAAACCTGAAAGGCTCTATACTGTATGATTCCAGCTGTATGACGTTCTGAAAAAACCAAACCTTGGAGACAGTAAAAGAATCAGTGGGTGCCAGGGGTTGGGGAAGGTGCAAAGATAGAGCACAGAGGATTTTGTGGACAGTGAAACTATTTTGTATGATGCTCTGATGGTGAATACACGTCATTCCACATTTGTCCAATCCCATGATGTATACAACACCAAGAGTCAACCCTAATGTGAAGGATGGACTTTGAGTGATAGTGTATCAATAAAGGTTCATTGGTTGTAATGAATGTAGCCCTCTGACGGGGGATCGATAACGGGGGAGGTTATGCATGAATTGGTGCAGGGACTATATGGGAAATCTCTGCACCTTCCTTTCAATTTTCCTATGAACCTAAAACTGTTCTAAACCCGGACACACACACACACACACACACACACACACACACACACACACCCTCCAAGGTCTATTGAAATAATTATAAAAAGAAATAACACTGAAAATCATAGTCAAATTCATATTTTACATTTCAAAGTTACCTTTTAAATTGGATGTATAAGATGAAAAGTGGGAAACATTTTTCTCATCTGTCTTAAGAATACCCACATGAGGGGCACCTGGGGGGCTCAGTTGGTTAAGCATCTGACTTTTGATCTCATGGCTCATGAGTTCAAGCCCCACATTGGGCTCTGCACTGACAGCATGGAGCCTACTTAGAACTCTCTCTCTCTCTTTCTCTCTGTGCCCCTCCCCCAATCATCTCTCCTCTCACTTTCAGAATAAACATTAAAAAAATAAAAAACAAAAGAATGTGTACATGAAGATTTCTTATACTTTAAAATCCTTACCATAAAGAAAGTGAGGGTATGTACACAATGAACTTTGATTTAACCCCTGGTAGGAATGTGGTTTTACCATTTCCCAGTGGAAAAACTTTGGTTTATGCTCAACATCTCAGTTCCTTATAACTGTACATTTCTTTAGTTAATTAGAAATAAAAATTATCCAATGATATTTCATGCAGCCATTTCCTCTTTGCTGTAAAATGATTCTTGTTTACAGAGAGCAAATACTCAGCAAAAAGCAGAATGCATATATATCATTGAATGGTTGCTTTTTGTCCAGTAGAATTTTTGTCTTTTGGTCACATGAACTTCTAATCTGAATAGTCAGCAAATTTCGTTTGACTTCTCTTACTTCTTTTAACAGACATTAAGATCCCTATTAAACATTTTCTATTTTCAGTTTATTCACTACTAGATACGGTAACACTGAGTCTATTCACAAGAGGAAGGGCTTATTTCCCCATTTTCTTCCTAGTTCCCAAAGTGCTTTTTTTGGATGATTTCATTTCTTCTTCCAAGAAGAAAATTGGCTAACCTTCCCTTAAAAGTTATATTGTACAGTAAGTGTTCCAATATTTGATTTCATCGCAAATGAGAAACAGAATTTTTACAACATGACTTTCCTTCTGCGTGGTGAGCACAGTGGGTGGGCATCGGCATCACTAAAGCAAATGACAAAGGCTCCTTTGTCTTTCTCCTGTTACAGAATCTGGAAATTTTTGGGTTCTGTCCAAGCTCTTGAAATGATAAAATTTGTATCCATTTCTCCTCTTCTGATAAGAAGGATATGTGAAGAGATTTTTAGAATGGAATTCCCTCTTCTGCTTGAGCTAGGACTCCAATTTTTATGTTTAAAGTCAACATTTCCAGCTTTCAAGTTTTTCCTGTAACTTGGTTCTTTGTCCAAGGAAGAACAAAACTAAGGAAGCAGAACTTGGTTTAAGAAAGGGCTAATAATGTATATGTACAGTAAGAAAAAAATTCAGTTATGACTGACAACAATATCCAGTTTTCTGTAGTTTTTATGTAATGAGAATGAAGATATTTTAACATCTTATTTTACTAGGTATTCCCAAATAGTTAAAGTATTTTTAGCTTTAGATATTCAAAATTCACCCAGAATATTTAAATGTTTTTATGATTGGAAGAATTCATTTGAAAATGACTTCCACTTCTTTTAAAAGTTTGGAGACATCACTTGAGAATATTTCCTTTTTCCATTAAAAAAAGTGCCATATTCTGGGCTGCCTGGATAGCTCAGTCGGTTAAATGCCTGACTTGATTTAGGCTCAGGGTTCATGAGATCAAGCCCCATATTGGGCTCCATGCTGAGAATGCAGAGACGCAGAGAGATTGTGTCTCCCTCTCTCTCTTTGCCTTCCTTGCTCATGCTCCTTTCTCTCTCAAAATAAATAAATAAACATTTTAAAAAGTACTATATTTTTATTAAAAATATTTAAGAAATATAAAAGAGTTAAAGCATGCCAATAATCCCACCTATATACAGCCATGATAAAATCTGGTGATTCCTTTTCTTTTTCAGCTTTCTTCCCAATATATGCTTTCTAAAATACTTTTTAAAGTTGTTTTTGAGAGAGAGACGCACACAGAGTGTAAGCTGGGGAGGGGCAGAGAAAGAGGGGGAGACACAGAGTCCAAAGCAGGCTCCAGGCTCCGAGCTGTTAGCACAGAGCCTGATGCAGGGTTTGAACTCATGAACTATCAGCACAGAATCTGATGCAGGGCTTGAGATCATGACCGGAGCTGAAGTCAGGCACTTAACTGACTGAGCCACCTCGTTACCCATAATATATTTTTATAATCATATTATATATGCAATTTTTCCATGTCAAAATATTATATCATATGTATTTTCCATAGTATTATTGTATCTTTGGTAAAGAATATTTAAAAAAGCTTTTATCAAAGTAACCTTTTAAATTAGTTTTATTTTGTTTTAAGAGTAATATAAAGTCTCCTTACTGGTCCTAAAGTTTCTTAACTAGTGCTCCCACTGCCTCCCCTACCCCTTTAGAGATAACCACTTTTAAGAGTCTCAGATATTCTTCCAGAAATTTTCAGGCATATAGAAGTGTATTCTTACATAATGTAACATTTTCTACATTACATGTTATCTAAGTATGTGTCTGCCCCAGACACAGAGTATCATTCATATATTATTTAACTTAATAAAATGTCTCAGTGGTTTCTTTTGCAGACCAGTTGCTATACATTTTCCTCATTTTTTAAACGCTCAATAACAGTTTATTGTATCGTGTTCATTAATCTGGTCCATAGTCCTCTAGTAATGAACATTTAAATTCTTATTTATTTATTTATTTATTTATTATTTTGGTGGAGGGAGCAATCAGGAGAGGGACAGAGAGAAAGAGAGACAGGGAGAGAATCCCACGCCCCTGATGAGGGGCTTGAACTCATGAACTGTGAAATCATGACCTGAGCTGAAACCAAGAGCCTCATGCTTAACCGACTGAGCCACCCAGGTGCTCCTAAGTTCTTTCTTGTTTGTGCAATTATAAAATGTGGACACTAAGACAGCTCTCTTCCACGATGCCTTTGTATGGATTAGAAAATGACACTCTTCTATGAAGGACGTCTTCTGAGTCTCTCCAGTGTCAACCCTCCTTCATTCCCGACCTTGCTCTGTTCCCAGGGAGGCTGATCTGCATATGGATCCTATTAATACGCTCTTTTCCTTTTGTGTGGGTTCAGCCAATGGGAGCAGCTGCAGGAGATTGGAAGGAAGTAAGGAGAAGAAGTTGGGATATTTACTCCTTAGGCTCTTCCTGCCTGCTTGCTGAGGGCTGGCTCCTGTCTTAAAATTTCTCTCTCGAGTTCTTACCTCACTCTTCCGAGAGCTGCTCTTTTTTTTTGTCCGTCTAGTCCTAGGACACTGCACTGTTGTCTCTGGCTTCTCTACACTATGCTCTACCTTTGTAAGTAGGCAGAGCACAAATTGCCCAAAGTGAATGTGCCATCCACTCCTACTAGGACTCTAACTGATTCAGTTCTGTCAACAGATAGAGCCCCAAACCAGCAGGTTTGGTATGTTGATTAGAGTGGTGATTACCACCCCCACCCCCTACTCCTTGTTACTTTGTCAGGCTGCCCAGTTCAGGGCACAATGTAGACACTACATGGCAGCCTTGGTTGCAATCCAAATGGGGTGTGTGTGTGTGTGTGTGTGTGTGTGTGTGTGTTTGTGTGTGTGTTATCTTTGTGTGTTTTCATGAATTCCACAGGATAGATTATGAGCAGTCAGATTGGGTCAAAGGTTATACACAATTTTTCACTTTGAAAGAATTTGTCAAATGGTTATCCCAAAGAGCCTGACTTTGCATCCTTTCTGTACTTTTGCCAACTGTAGGTTGTAAAACTTCAAAGTTTTTACCATTTTTATAGGTAAAAGGGTATCTCTTTTCTCTTTGACATTCTTTAATTACGAGCTTAGGTGGGTATCTTTTCTACTGGGTTAATATTTTCCTTCCTTACTTAGAAGTACTGTTTCTATATTAAGAAAATAAGCTCATTGTCATATGTGTAGCAAATATTTACTTTTTATTTTTTTCCTCCCATATGGATGTTTAAAAGTTTTTATATAGGCCAAGGATAGCAGATTTTTAGCTTCTGCATTTTGTGTCAGGTCAAGAAATGCTTTTCTTACTCTAAGATAATAATTTTTAAAAATCTGATGTCTACTTTTAGCATTTATTATTCTTTTTACACATACAGTTTTGACCCATTCAGAATTCACTTTTGTATGAAAGAGATGTGTCCAGATTTTTTCCCCAGATGGCTAGCTAGTTATAGGAAAATATGATTTGGAAATGATTTGATTTGGCAAAGACATTATAATCAATAAAGCTCTTTACCATTTCCCATTGATATGGAATGCCATCTTTTTTATATACTAAACTCTCAAAGGCATTTGGGTCTATTATATTTGTCACCTTCTTCCACTGGTTTGTCTTTCTAGTTGTGTTCGGAAGATTTGTACGGTGGCCCCCATTGATCCTGGTATTCATGCCTTTGTGTCCTACCTTTCTCTGGAGTGTGGACCAGACCTAGTCATTGGCTGCAAAAGTGATGGGATGTCATGTCAGCAATTAAATTACAAAATCCATGACTTCTGTCTTACTAGGACCCATTCTTTCTCCCTCCCCCTGTCCCCAACTCTCTCTTTCTTTTTCTCACTCTTGGTTGTTTGCTTTGATGAAGCCACGCATCATGTTGTGAGCTGCCCTCCTTAGAGGGGATGTGGCAAGGAGATCTCCAGGTTATAGCCTGTGAGGAACAGAATCCTCCCAACAAGCGAATGCCTGAGCTTGGGAGCAGGGCCTACCTAGTTGAGACTTGAGATGACTAGAGCCCTCGCTAGTACTTTGTAGCCTTGTGAGACATCCAGAGTCAGAAAACCCAGCTAAATCGAACCCAGATTCATCACCCCCAGAAACCATGAGATAAAATTCTTCTGTTGTTTAAGCCACTGTTTTGGGGAAATTTGTTATACAAAAGACAGCTAATATACCAGTCCTGCAAAAAAAATGTTTTAGCTCCTGTAGTTTTATATGTTTTAATACTTGATTTTAGAAAGTCCTTTCTCATTTTATTTTCCCTGGCTTTCTCTCCCCCCGCCCCCTGGCTATTATGGTATATTTGATCTTTCAGATGAACTTACTATAGTTTTGTCAAATAACTCACAAAGTCTTGTTCCTTTTTTATTTTTTTGAAGGTCAAATTGATACATTTATAGTATTGAGTTTTTTGTCTCTATTATCTTCCTTAGAAATTTGACACAAACTGAATCATACAATATGTAACCATTTGTGTCTAACTTCTTTTACTTAATATAGTATTTTGAGGGGTGCTTGGGTGGCTCAGTTGGTTAAGTATCTGATTCACATTAAAAAAATTAATGTAGTATTTTTAAGTTTTCTTCTAGTGTTTTCAGCATATCAGTAGTTCATTCTTTTGTTGCTGAGTCGCATTCCATCACAATCATATACCAAATTTTGTTTATCCATTTGCTACTTGAAGAGCATTTAGATTATTTACAGTTTGGGGCTATTAAGAGTAATTCTGCTACGAACATTCACATAGAAGTATTACTTTTTCTTGGGTAAATACTGAGAGTGGAATTGGTAAGCGTATGTTAAGTGTATGTTTAACTTTTTAAGAAACCGCGAGACTGTTTTTCCAAAGTGGCCAAACCATGTTATATTCCCACCAACTCATTGTAAGGACGCCATTTTCCCCACATCCTCCAGAAGTCTTGTTAGCTGTGGGTTGTGGGTCCCACAAGCCATGATTCCGTGTCCTTCTCTCTCCCATCATTGACTCCATCCCACGATGTGCACACACCCCTCGGGTGTAATTTGAACCGTCTACTTGCTTCCTGACTGGGGTTTTGATGTTGCAGGAGAATATTGCATGTGGATTAGAGTTTTTCCCATACACTTGGCTGAAGTTGGTGGCCTGTTGTCTCTCTGATTCTGTTTTCTCACGTTCCCAAGCCCCCTCTTTGTTGCACTGTGGCACACCGTTTTCTGCTAGCCCCATACCTGAACATCTCATAATCTCATTTGCAATGTTTGCCTATCTGAAAAAAAATTCCTGGTTTGCTTTCTAGATAATATGCAGTTACAAAAGCTGGCATGGCTTTTGATATATGGATTAGATACTATTTTTACGTATGGGTGAACTCCTCTAAGCAAAGTCCAAGACTGTCAGCTTTCTTTAAATGTGTGTAACATGCTGTCATGAGCTGCCTATCACTTTTGTAACCTGCTAGTCCTTGGATTAGCTGTTGTGGTTTATTTAAGAAGGTGTCTACTACGCACCTGAGGTTGACAGGAAATAGGCGTTCTGCTGCCAAAAAGTCCATCTGCTCCTAGTGTCTGTGGACTGTTTTCAAAGCAGGAGCTGGTATGATTCACAGTCATTATCTCTCTAGGAAAAAGAGGGCAGCAGATTGGAGCGGCCAGCTGCAGGGGCGGGCACGCAATCACTTACTTTCCCTGACTATTCTAGGGGCGAAGGACTGTTCAAAGTGTATTTTAACACAATGTATCATTTCAGGAAGTTTCCATTGCTCTCTAGGTAGCACCTGCCTTAGGAAGCTTAGGCCATATGCTAACATACGAGGTTTGCATAAGTTCATTTTGTGATCTTGAGTGAGACATTTGTTTCCCTAAAGCTCCTATTTAAAAATTTTTTGAGGAGGGGTAAATTATCCTAGTGCATTACAGTATATTTGGCAGGATTATATACTCATAAGATTTATAAAGATATTTATCAATGAAAATTCTCACTAGATATATATCCTTTCTATTTTAACATTGAAAAGTTCAAATATTCTTACTTCCTTCAAAATATTCTTACTTACTAAATGTTTCAAAAGAAACTGAGTCTTAAGCAGGAAGGCAAGCCTGTGACAATGGGTCATCTTTAAATGATAGATTTCTTTGCCTTGGCCTTCACTTAAGTATTCAGACTTTGGCTTCTTCTTGCATATGGAAAACTGTTGTAAATGGCTTCTTGGGGATTCTCAGTGTATTATGGCATGAATATAGAAGTTTCGTTTCAAGAACTTCTTCCTCCCCAGCCGCACTATCTCCTGGGTAATCCTGGCTAAACAAGCTGGTTATCTTGTCTCCTACCGACATTTTGGCCAGAGTCTCTGACTTCCCTTCATGCTAGGTATTAGGTCAGACCCAGATGGGTATTTGAAAATTCTCTGAGACTCTTTTACCATTGAGAGTTGTGATTTTGGTTCACTCTCCTTGAATCTGGGAGAACTTGGGACTGCTTGAATCATGAAGAAAACCCCACAGGAGTAATGCCATATATGATTTCTTAGGTGAGACAGCAGGTGATACTGATGATTGGGAGGCTGAATAAATTGCCCGGAGCTACGTAGTTCATAAGTTGCAAAGTCAGGATTGTGGGCTTTCTGCCTCGCTATGGAATACATTGCCTTTTCTCCCCACCACTGCCTCTGTTCAAGAATAGAAACACTCTTGCATAGGAATTATAGTTTTTTAAATGCCTTAATAAATTCATAATGGAAGTTTAAAAAAACCCCATTTTACTTAAACTGCCACATGGACAAAAAGCGAGTTCTTGGGATTTTCCAAAGGAAGTGACCTTCATAAAATATTTTCTATCTTGCCGTTTTTCTTGGGGTCAGTTTCTTCTAAATTTCTCTTTAATCCTCATGATGTCCTCATAAAGGATGAAGGAAGAACCATCGTCCTTTTTCCCCAAGGACTTTAGGCCACAGGACTTTAGAACATGATGTAGTAGGAAGTGTGTAGACTTTGGAATCAGACCCAAGGCTCTAAACCTGACTTTGCAACTAAAGACCTGAGAACTTTTGAGAACAGCGCCTTACCTGTAAAATGGAAATAATAGCACCTCTTTCGTGGGATTTGATGATAGAAACCATAGGATAATATAGGAAGAATATCTGTCTTAGAGCCTTGTGAGTTGGAGATGTTCAGTAAATGATGCTTCTGCTTCTTTTTGCACCTATAATTATTCTACCAACACTGAGACATTCAAACAAGGCTGAGCACGGGTCATACCAAAGGTGCTAACAGAACCTGACCACTTATACACAAAGTACTGTTGTTCAGAGATATTCAGAAATGTGAGACCCCCCCCAAATCAATATGATTTAGTTGGTATTTATTTATTTGTTACTATTATTTTAATGTTATTTATTTTTGAAAGAGAGAGAGAGACAGAACGTGAGCAGGGGAGGGGCAGAGGGAGGGAGACCCAAAATCCGAAGCAGGCTCCAGACTCTGAGCTGTCAGCACAGAGCCCAATGTGATCTCGAACTCATGACTTGTGAGATCATGACCTGAGCCAAAATCAAGAGTCGAAGGCTTAACTTCCTGAGCCACCCAGGCGCCCCTGATGTAGTTGGTATTTAAAATAACAATTCCAAAGTTTAGGAGAAAAGGGGCATGAAGAAACATGGGTGGTAGGGGGTGGGATGAAACCAGAATTCATGATTGATCACAGGAATCCTGCTCTCTGCTGAAACGAGCCAGGGGAATGTGGAAAAAAAGTCATGTATTAGGAGGAGTTGGAATTTGAGTGCAGCCTCCTGGCACGTGTTTATCCGGTACTTCCAACTTCTGGAGGCTATGCCTACGTGATTTTGCCCGTTGCGTACCTCGAATCAATCATCGCCCCTTTTTTAATTGTAGCAAATTGTGCAATTGTTTCTTGTTTGTTTCAGTTAGGATTTCCTTTGCTTTATCACTGGCAGGAAAAGCTTATCCCTTGAGATTTCCTCTGGGACATGATTATTTACAGTAACTACAATTTAATGAATTCTCGAGGATTTCTTCCTGATTTATCCTCTTCTTTTTTGTTCATTCTTAAATATAGTTCCTTTGTTTGCAGCTGTTTTTCTTTTAGGTGCTTTTGAATAGTTATTTTAAAAAATATCTGCAGCCTGTGTATGTGTGTTTGTGTGTGTGTGTGTTATGCATTGTTTATCATACGTGTAGTATTTGTGCTTCATGTTTTGTGCATTGTAGCTTCATATTATGAAAATAATAATCTGCAACTTTTGGCTACTTCAGTCACCGTGAGCGTGGTACAGACAATTAAAATCTCTTGCTCCAGCAACCAGATTGGCCTTCTGTCTAGTCTCCAGGGCCCTCAATTTCTGGTAATACACTGAAGCCAGAGTAATCTTTTTCTGAACAGAAAATCCAGTCATATCTGCTTAGTATCTTTCGGGGGCAGTGTCAGATCTGGGTGGCACGGTCTGGCTCCTCCTGTCCCTCCAGTCCTCTCATCTGCTCTTTCCCCCAGAGCCAACGTCCTGGTCACACTACTGAGTTAAGAGTTATCTAAAAATCTTTCTCTCCAGCTCCTTCTGCCCTCTGCCTGTTCCTCTCCCTGCCTTGGAAAGCTCATCCTCCCCCCACAACTTCTTTTTGCCTACTTACTCCAGCTCGTGATTGAGGACCAAATTCAAAATCCCTTCTCATAGTGAGGAGTGAGGTGGGGAGGTAAGGAGGGGTAGGGGTGGGAGAGGTCTCTTTCAATGTCCTCGGGACTGGGCGCTCTGCTCCTCTATCACTCTTGTTTGTTGTATTGATCACATTTCCATACTCTTTCCAATTATACGACTCTTACCAGAGCAGGGGTCCGGACTTAAGAGGTGGCGCTGGATAAAATATTTGTTTAATGAGTGAGCGAATGCAGACAGTGCCCTGAGGCCATGTGACCCAGTGAGTGAGGAAGTTGGAGTCCATTGGCCTGGGCCTGGACTCACTTAACCAGGTGAGTGGCCTCTGGCAAGTTACTATCCCTCAATTTCTTAATCAGGGGAATGGAGATAATAAGGGCAAACATCTGTTTAGATTATTGTAATGATTAAATGTTAATAGACATGAACAGTTTGAAGGGTGCCTGCACATGATATTGTTTTATTTCATGTTAGCTTTTGTAATTATTATTGCATTCATCTGGTTGGTCCCTTCGTAGCCAAAGCAGAAGGCATAGCATTTGGTATAGTCTATTAGCAATTGTCTATTCAAATTCTTAAGAAAATGATCAAGAACTAATTTATAAACTGCTGGATTTCTACAATAATGCTGCCAATGATTTTTAGTTGTAACATGATATAGTATTCTATATTATAATTTAATATTATAATTTCATTGTGGAGTATATATCTCATATCTTTGCTTGAGTTTTACCGTGTACTGGGTAAATAGGTTTTAAGGAATTAGAATCTATTGTAGGCTGAATTTTCAGTAACAGTGACAGAAAGGAATCTATACCAAAGGTCTTTCTCTAGCTCTTCCCATAAGCAGCCAGAGGTGATCTCTGAAAATTGTTCGCTATTCATTTGAGCTTGAAAACCCAACAAAATCATGCAGATCAAGAGGTTCACATCTTCGTGTTCACTTTCAGAAGACCCACGAAGCTGACCCGGCCATCAGGGGTATGCATATCTGAAAAGCCATCAAGGATCTGGAAGATGTCACTTTGCAGAAGCAGTGTGTGTGATTCTGTCGCGATAGAGGTGGAGTTGGTAGGTAAGCCCAGGCCAAAGAGTGGGGCTGGACGCAGGGTTGGGGGCCCAAAAAGAGTGTTGAATTTTTACTGCACATGCTTAAAAATGCAGAGAGTAATGCTGAATTTAAGGGTTTAGACATAGATTCTCTGGTCATTGAACACTTACAAGTGAACAAAGCCCCCAGATGTGGTATAGAATTTACAGGGCTCATGGTCAGATTCATCCACACATGAGCTCTCCCTGCCACCTTTTCCTCACTGAAATGGAGCAGATTGTTCCTAAACCAGAAGAGAAAGTTCCACAGAAGAAACTGAGGAAACAAAAAGTTATGGCCCGGTAGTATATTCTGCATAAAATAAATGCAAATAAAAGTAAAAACAAATAAAAAAAAAAGGTCTTCCTCTAAAAATTGCATTTGAGATATTGACCAGAAGTTGGCTAAAGAAAGGTACAGAAATTTTCAAATAGAAAACACTGATGAATGGGGTGCCTGGGTGGCTCAGTTGGTTGATCATCCAACTTCGGCTCAGGTCATGATCTCATGGTTCCTGGGTTAGGGGCCTGTGACACGCTCTGTGCTGACAGCTTAGAGGCTGGAGCCTGCTTTCGATTCTGTGTCTCCCTCTCTCTTTGCCCCTCCCTCGCTTGCTCTCTGTCTCTGTCTCTCAAAATAAAAAAATAAATATACTTAAAAAAAAGAAAGAAACACTGATGAAGAATTTGAAAAAAGCTGTCAGGAAGCTCATAAATTGGAGGAAGATCATGTTTCACTCAAGTCAACAGCGATGCTGTGGTTAATAGTTCTCATTTTACTGGGTCCATAAATGAGAGACAAATCAGAGAGGAGGGAGGGGGGTAAGGGAGGAAGGGATGGAGAGGGAGAGTGGGGGCAAAGGGAGAGAGGGAAAGAAACTTGAAACTTGGAAGAAGTATTTTTCATCATAAATCCTAAGTTCTGCCTGGAAATCACACCTTTTTTGAAAAATGCTTATTTATTTATTTTGAGAGAGAGAGAGTGAGCAAGCTGGAGAGGGGCAGAGAGAGAGAGGGACAGAGAGAATACCAAGAAGGCTCTGTGCTCAGAGGCTTCAGACCCAGGGCTTGATCCATGAACAGTGAGCTCATGACCTGATCCGAAACCAAGAGTCAGACACTTAACTGACTGAGCACCCAAGTTCCCCTATGAATCACACTTTTAAAGGACATCAAAGGTGCTTGAAAGTGCTTGCAGGATCTTTGGACACAAAGGTGTTAAGAAACCAGAAAAGTTCTGGAAAACGTAACCTTCAAATTAGGAGTTTTAGCATGAATTGAAGTTACTTAGACCAGGGGAAAAACCAGGATTGGAGTGAGTGCAATTCAGAAATGCTAGGGATTAGTAACCAAGACAACTATACCCAGGTAATAATACAGAGTATATTGGATGTTTGAGTGTGACCTTCTTTAAAATGTACATTTTTTGTTATTTAAAAAAACATTCATTAAATGAAAATAATACTGTATGATATTTTTTAGACTTAATTATTTAGGAAACAGCTCTTTTGCTAGGGAGGCAGTGGCCAATGGAACACCAGCTACATGAATGAACAAGTAAGAGACCCTGCCCTTGCTTGGGGCAGTGTGGACAGGGGTCAAGTGCCCTGGAGTCGATGGCCCAGGGGGCGTGGTCCTACTGCTAGCCACTGACTTCAAAAACACCTCCAACTTCCTTATGTTTTGGGGAATATTGCTGTATTTACAACGCTAAGCTTATACAGTAATTATACTCAATTTTACACCCGTCATAATTGTGACAGATCTCTTTGTATTTAATGGAAGTATACAGTGCACAGGGCTATTTAGGTATGAGACTTATTTTAAAATTGTGCGAAGGCAATCCTGCCATTTGCAGCAACGTGGATGGAACTGGAGGGTGTTATGGTAAGAGTAATAAGTCAGTCAGAGACAGACAGATACCATATGTTTTCACTCATATGTGGATCTTGAGAAACAACAGAAGACCATGGGAGAAGTGAAGGGGGAAAAAAAAGTTACAAACAGAGAGGGAGGGAGGCAGACCATAAAAGACTCTTAAATACAGATAGCAAACTGAGGGTTGATGGGGCGTGGGGAAGAGGGGAAAGTGGGTGATGGGCACTGGGGAGGGCAGTTTTGGGGATGAGCACTGGGTGTTGTATGGAAACCAATTTGACAATAAATTATATTAAAAATTAAATTAAATTAAATTAAATCATGTGATACATTGCAAGTATTGTGTAGTTTCCCAGCAGGCAGTAAGGTGGCCCCTGGCCCTTGTCATGTCAAGCCTATATAAGCTTGACCTTACTTTATGATGCCATTCTTCTTTCTATCTCCTGCTAAGAGACCAAGAGACCAAGTCCTACAAGAGGAACCAGGTTGCATTACAATTAAACGAGGTGATCATAAAGAGAACATAGCCTGGTGCTCGGCACGTAAATTAGTGGGATTTGTCTCTGCAATATGTTAGACGCTTTGCTGGGTTGTTTATAATTATTATCACATCTATATGTCAGAAGAACCATGAGGAATAGGTGACATCACTTCTAGATGAAGAAACTGGGGGTCTGAGAAGTTCAGGAGTATGTATGAACATAGGTCCAGAGCCAGCATTTAAGCCGGGTGGGCCAGTACTGGGACCCTTTCCTGAACATCTTTTCACTTCTCTCTTGCTGTGCTTCCAAAAGAGGCCAAAGTTAAGTATAAGAGGTCTGTAGAAAAATATCCTTCCATCCATCCCCCAGTCCCCAGGTTTTATATTTGAGTAAACTGATGAATAAGCAAGAGTTCATACTATATATGCTTAGATGTGTATCTAAATATATATGTTTATATATAAATATCTTTTTCCCAATTGAAGGCAAGTATATTTTTATTAAATTCCTATATCTCTAAGTATATCTTTCCGGGAATTTCATTATAAAATTGGAAATCTGTTCATCAAATATTCTGACCACAAGATTTAACAAACATCACATTCAAACAACAATAAAACTGTAACAACAACTACTTACAAGGCAAATTTAACAAATCTGGATTTAATATGTTAAAAAATTTTTATGTTTATTTATTTATTTTAAATTTTTAATGTTTTTAATTTATTTCTGAGAGACAGAGAGAGACAGTGCGAGCAGGGGAGCATCAGAGAGAGAGGGAGATTCAGAATCTGAAGCAGGCTCCAGGCTCTGAGCTAGCTGTCAGCACAGAGCCTGACGCGGGGCTTGAACCCACGAACCGTGAGATCATGACCTGAGCTGAAGCTGGACGCCCATCCGACTGAGCCACCCAGGCGCCCCTGTTTACTTATTTTTGAAGGAGAGAGAGACAGAAGATGAGTGGGGAAAGGGCAGAGAGAGAGAGAGAGGGAGACACAGAACTGGAAGCAGGCTCCAGGCTGAGCTGTCAGCACAGAGCCCGATGCGGGGCTCGAACCCAAAATCCGTGAGATCATGACCTGAGCTGAAGTCGGACGCCCAAACGACTGAGCCACCCAGGTGCCCCAATTTAATACACTTTCAATTGAAAGTTCGTGGATGTATATCTGAGACATTTTTGTTTGAAACAAAACTTAAGAGTCTGGGTGCACAATAGAATTGCGCGTGCAGTTTTAAGACAACAATGACCACAATGGTAACAGTAACTACCTCACAGGATTCCCTCCCAAGGATTGTGTGTCAACGTGTCAGAGAACTGGTATTGTTTAAGAATTCCCCAGGTGATTCTCTTAGGCAGCCATGGCTGAGATTTTGGTCTAAAGAAAAAGCACCTAATTGACCAGGACCATAAATACTTGCTGAAATGAATCGAGTACACAGAGTTAAAAAAAAAAAATCAAAGCCCGCATTTGTCCAGCCTCCACTAAAGAATCTTGCTTTGATCTTGAACCCTCCTGAAGGGTCAGTTCCTTGCCTCAGAGCTACTTGATTTCCTTGTCTCAATCCATCTCAAGTCAGGCACGGTCTCCACCCTCCTGACCGTGGTCTTACTAAGCCTCAATCAGTAACTCATTTGATATATATTAATAAGTGATCAACACATAATACATCATATATTATAATGTGACAACATAGCTAATCAATACATAATACATAAAAATCATAATATATCAAAAATCTACATGAAGACCCACCAACGGCGCTGTGAGTCATAAGCAGTGCTATTTAAGGGGCGCCTGAGTGGCTCAGTCGGTTAAGCAGCCGACTTTGGCTCAGGTCATGATCTCGCAGTTTGTGGGTTCGAACCCCGCGTTAGGCTCTGTGCTCACTGCTTCGAGCCTGGAGCCTGCTTAGAATTCTGTGTCTTCCTCTCTCTGCTCCTCCCCTGTTCACACTCAGTCTCTCTCATTTAAAAACATTTACTAAACATAAAGAAAAGGAATTCATATTTAAGAACTGATAGGATTATACAGCTGAATAAAGATTTTGAGTTACCTTGTGCTGTGCTTCTCAAGTTACTTTTTATAAATGTTTATTTATTTATTTTGAGAGAGGGAGAGAGAGACAGACAGAGCACAGTGAAGGGGCAGAGAAAGTGGGAGAGAGAGGATCCCAAGCGTTCTCTGCACTGTCAGCACAGAGTTGGGCACGGGGTTGAAACTCATGAATCGTGAGATGATGACCTGAGTGGAAACCGAGTTGGATGCTTAACTGACTGAGCCTATGGGCTCCTCAAGTTAGTTTTTTTTTTTTTTAAAGCAACACGTCCCTTTAGTTAGGAAGCCTATTCAAAATGTCAGTGTGTAATAAAAGAGAGAGCGGGGCTGCCTTGCTTGAGTGAGGGTGGTGATGGCGGAAGAACCCTGATTTCTGGGTCCTGTGCACCTTTCAGTCTACCCACCCCTCAGGGATAGCCTTGGAGATTACACAGACCCCCCGGCCTCTCTGACAAGCATAGTTTGAAAACCATCCATGTAGTTTTGACCTCTTCCAGATAGAACACAGGACATGCCTGCTGCCTTGCGGAAGCTTCTAGGTTTTATAAATAAAAATACCTATCCACGGTAAAACATTACAGCTCATGAGCTCACATTTACATAATACTTATTGCATGCCAGGCATTTTTCTAAGTATGTCACATATAGTAACTTATTTAGTACCCCCTCCCCCTCCTGCCAACAGTGGTATAAGTGTAGTTATTGTTACTCTTATATAATGGATGACGACAGAGAAGCAGGAGATATTACGTCACTTGCCAGCGTCACACAGCTAGGGAGTGCACTTAGGAACATGCTCTTAACCATCAATACCCTGCTTGATACATACATGGTGTGTATCCAGCAATCAACTCTTCACATGTACCATGTCTTCATGCAAATACATTACTTAACCAATAAATGTTGAGGAGTAATAGCTCATCATATTGTAGATACTGGAGATATAGGAGAGAATGAGACTGAAAATGTCCCTGTCCTCACAGACCCTAGCAGAGAGATGGACAATACACCAAATAAGGAAATAGGATTATTCAGATAGGTCATGTTGACATTAAGAATGTATAGCAAGGTTGGGGTGCCTGGGTGGCTCAGCTGATTAAACATCTTGATTTTGGCTCGGGTCATGATCTCAGGGTTTATGAATTCGAGCTTCGCATGAAGGCTCTGCACTGATAGCATGGAGTCTGCTTGGGATTCTCTCTCTCTCTTTCTCTCTGACCCTCCCTGCTCCCTCTCTCAAAATAAATAAATAAACATTTTTTTTTAAAAAAGGGATATACCACGGGGTAAAACCAGAGGAGTGGCTACCGGGGTGCATTCTGCTTCAGATAGACTTACTAGAACTTGCTGCTTAAAGGGAGGTCAGCAGCCTAGGAGTGTCCATGTCATTTAAGAGTTGGTTAAGGAGGCACAATCTCAGAAACTACCCCAAACCTACTGCATAATCAGAAGCTGCTCTTGAACAAGCTCCCAGGTGATCCATGTGCAGATAAAAGTTTGAGAAGCACTGAAAAGCAGAGTTTCAGTGTTGGAAGTTTCTGTTGCTAGTGGCTAGGTTTCATTCTTCTCTGTCTCTCTCTCTCTGTCTCTCTGTCACACACACACACACACACACACACACACACACACATGCTGAGTATATGTATATAAGTGGAAAATATGGACTTTGCATTTTGGAATATCATATTATAACATAAAAGCATTCCCACTTTTATTTGCAGTGTATTCCCAGAAACATCATCATTTAAAAACAGTATTTTCTCATAGGACTAATGATATAATTGGGGGTTATATTGTTGATTCACCATGAAATGATTCATTACTGTGACCAAAACATCACAAAAGATGTAAGTAAAATTTCTATATGTCTTTTAAAAATAGGCAATGTAATGCTTCAACACCAATAAAATGAATAGAAATATACCATAAAGTTAATTACGTGGGAAATTTTAATTTGCTGCAAAAAATATATATAGTATATAAAAATATAACTTCAATGGAAATTTGCTCTAAATTAAAATGGCAGTTATAAGCATTATTTAAACATTTAATTAAATACTTTTCTTTACATTTTGAAGGGAAGATTAATAATTGTCCAGGTCACTTTAATAAACCATCCAATTCTATTTGAATTTATACAACCTTTCTCTGCGAGGAAAGTTCCCCATGACAAGTAATGTCCAGAATCGTCCCTATTACCTTACAGGTTTAAAGAAATTACTGCTCAGAATACTGAGATGTTATTTCAGTAAAAGTTTACAGCATGTTTCTTACTAAAGTCATGTAGGAAATGGAAAACTATCCAACGTTTCCCTACTTTGCACGGCCCTTCCTTCTCTGTTTCCTCAGAGCTCCCGCACAGAAAAGCTCACATGGAAGTCACGGGGCCAAAGGAAGTAGCAAAGTACTCAAGTCCTTCGAAAGCTAGCTGAATAGTCATCAGTGAGGGTGACCAAGTTTGCCTGGGACTTTCCCTGGCTTGGCACTGAGAGTCTTAAACACTAGGGACCCGCACAGTCCCTGGAAAACTAGAAAGGTTGATCACTCATAGTCACTAAAGATGAATTAAAAAAAAAGTATTTCAACATAATTATCACAAAATTGTGAGTATAATGTTGTACTTTATTTGGCTGCTTTCAATGAAAACTTTAGAAGATAGTAAAAACTGAGTATCAAATAGCATCAGATGTTAATTCAACAGCATCAAGTGAAAGGAACAGATATTTGGTGAAGAGAAAAATAAAAATTTCCACATCCTTCTTGCCTTTCTCAATATCACCAGAGAAGGAAATGAAAAGAAAGCAGAAAAATAAATTTAACTTTCATTATTCATTAAACCACTGAGCTCCAAAATAGAGAGAAATGAAAAAAATATTCGAGCCTTTATTTTTATTTAACCTTACTGAAATGGAAAAATATAAACTGAACTTTAGTGATATGAAACACACAGGTTAATACTAGTGTCTTCAATGGGTCATTCAGTTCGAGAATGTGTGCTCTCTGGAGGGAAGAAAGGTCAACAGTGGCTTCTTCCACCATTGGTCTAATTTTGAGAATTTGAGGACATGTCAGTTACATGCACCAAGAAGTCATTTTTGTGTTAATTTATAAGACTAAGACCTTTGAATATAGAATGTGTAATCATTTGTTTTTGAGATGGAGTGTATTAATCAGCTCGTTGTGTAACAAACCACTTCAAAACTTAGTGGTTTAAAATGGCAACCTTTATTCTTTCTCATGATCCTGTGGGTAGGCTGAGTGGTTCTTCTGGTGTAAGCTGACTCATACGGGGTTGGATGGTTTAGGATACCTTCGCTTACAAGTTGGCAGCCTGGGGAGAGGGTCAGCTAGGCTGGGACAATCCATCTCTGCTCCACATGGTCTTGATCCTCCAGCAGAGAAGCCTGGGTTTCTGCATCTTGTAATTAGTGAAGAGCAAAGAGCAGAAAAGAGAGGGGAAGCCCAATGCATATAACACTTGTTAATCGCTGGCTTGCATCATCTTTGCTAATCTCCCATTGGCCAAAGCAAGTCACATGGTCAAGCTTAGATCCAAAGGATAGAGAAAAATCCTTTGCCTTTTGATGGAAAATTCTGCAAATCACATCACAGGGATGGGCAGAATTTATGTCTACTTAGCAAGCAATCTCGGAAGTGGAAGTATGAAATCATGAAAATATTTTGTAATGTAGGGAAATTCCTCACTTATTTGAGCCAAAGTAGTTAAAAGATGTATTAAAAGATGGCATGCACAATACAAACAATACAAATTTGTTCACTTGTCTTGTAAAGATAAATGACTTTTAGAACCATGCTATGTGGCACATATTTTTGACAAACACGTTTAATTTATCCCTTCAAAGTAAATATGACATTTCAACAGTAAGAAAGCACCTATTTTTCAAAAGAAATGTGTGGTATGTGAGAAGCCTTTTGCAACAGGTGTTTAAAAATACTTCCAATGTGAAATTATTTTGTTTTGAAAATTGATATTGAGACTGAACAAGAAAATCTAAGATATACCCACCACTTGTACCTGTGCCTCTTAAATTGTTCTTAAAATCCACATATTTATGGATATACTGAGAGGAACAGACTAACACAAAAGAAGTATGTTCTGACCAAACTTTGAGATATTAAGTGCTCATTGTTATTTCGGGCTTCTGTGGTTTACAGTAATTTGTTATATGGCAGTTGATATGAAATATAAAGTTAATTGGTATTCTTTAAAGCCACGCTTCTAGTGGTTATTTTCTTCATACCAAGCACCTTAATGTCCACATGTTAATAATAAATTGTTTCAGAACAACTCTTTCCTCTGTTATGTTTCACTGTTTGTGTGATATCAACATGGTTCAAATATCTTAGTATGACAATGAATTTTGCAGTTTTAGTATGCCACAAAATGGAAATGAAAGGGTTTAGATTAAACATCTAACTATAACTCAAGTAGTTTTCTTTAGGCATATTAACATTTTTATTTTTTAAAAAATCAGAAAATATTTAAACTTAGACTACTGAATTCATATTTCAGTGAGTAATTCCAAAGGTTTTTCTATTTCCCATTTTTTGAATTGATTGTTTAAGTTACAACCTCTAAATTATTCATGTCTATGCCTTCCTGGAAGCCTCAATTTCTAGTAATTATTTATATAATGAATAATGGCTGTCATTTTTTGAGCACTTAGCATGGTAGACATTGTGCCAAGACCTTTCTATTTATCCTCTCATTTAATTAAAAGAATTAGAAGAGCTAGACTCTTCTAGAAAGGAAGGTAATCACCAGCAATAAGTTTTATGCAGAAAGCAGGACCAAAAATTAAAAGAATAAGAGAGAGAGAAATACAAAATGACATTATTTAAGTCTGCCTTCTTTTTGGTGGTTCTTTGAAGAATATTCATACTGCTTCATTAAAATATTTTTTTATTTCATATCTCATTTTACTTATTGAAACATTTAAAATATTTTGTCATTTAGCTGCAAGCCCATTAAATGTAAAATGTTTCACCTTAATAAGTAATTTGTAGTTTAGGTTTGAAAAATTATCTTTATAGTGTTAATATTTTCAAATATACAGTGAAAGTTTTTTTTTAGCATAGTAGATAATAAAGTGGGAGTTTGATAATTAATGCCAGGCTAGTGAGTGAACAACTTTATCATGAAAATAAAAGAATCATAAAAGATGAATTTGTCTACTAAAATTTAAAATACCATTTTATTAAAAAAATACCATTTTATTGCTCTTAATTATTTATATTTTCTCAATGGAATGACTCTGATTTTAAAAAAGATATAACTCTATGTTGACTGTTATAATTGGTTAATAGTTGTTATATAATTTCTAAAGGTTGAGGCTGTTAACATAACTTTAACAAAAATCTCCTAATTTAAAAAAAAATTATTTTTCATGTTGGATATTCTGAGAAGCAGGCATAAAGCCATTCATTTTTCCTGGGAAGGTTGGGGAAAGTTCCAATCAGAAGATGATTTTTGAGCTGGATCTTAAAAGTAAGTAATAAGCAAAGAAGGGGTAACTGGATGGCTTTGGGTGTGATGCTCTTGAGGGTGAGATAAAAGGCAGGTAAAAAAGTAAAGAGCTGATTTTCTCTATACTAGCAATAGACAACTGGAAAATAAAATGTAAAAATAATACCACTTACCGTGCCATCAACTATCCTAACATAGTAAACATAAATTTAAGAAAATGTTTCCTAGATACTTGATTTTTATATATTAGTCTTGTATTCTGTGACCTCACTAAATTCACTTACTAATTCTTATGTTATTTTTCTCCTTACAATTTTCTACATAAAGAGCATATGAACTGTTTACATAAGGTTTTGTTTCCACCCATTTATCTTTACTTTTATTTATTTTTCTTGTCCTATTGAACTGGCTTTTCCCTCCAGCATATTGTAAACTACAAACACATTGCAGAGAAAAAGTGAAACACATCTCAGTAAATGATGAACTATATCATGTTTATGCATTGAAGATTCAAGGTTGCTAAGATAGCAGTTCCCCCAAATGATAGTGATTGGAGTACACATGTGTATACATTTTTCACAACTCACAAAATTGTATACTTATAATCTGTGCAGTTAAGTGTATATGAATTTTATTACTAGAAAGTTGATTAAACAAAACCAAACCCAGCTGACAGATTCAAAAAGCAAGCCACAGAATGAGAGAAAACTGACAAAAACATGTATCCTGAATCTGTATTTAAAATAAATCTTCCCAGAACTCCTTAAGAAAATACGGGCAATCCAACAGAAAGCGGCAAACACCAGTAGCAAGAAGGTAAACTCAATAACCATTTTGGAAAATTGTTGGGAAGTTTCTACTAATGCTGAACCTGTACACACCCTTTGACCTAGGAATCCCACTTCTAGTTTTGTATCCAATACGAACGTGTGGGTAAGTTCCCCCGAAAACATTTACAAGCATGTTCATGGCAACTTTATTCATAATACCCCCAAATTGAGAATATATGTCTACCAACAGTAAAATGGACATATACATTATGGTAATTTTTCATACATAGCAACGGGATGTGCATATGATTGCTACTCCTAAAAACAGAGATGAATTTTGAAAAAATAATGCAGAGCTAAAGAAGCCAGATACAAGTTCATATACTGTATAATTCCACTTATATAGAAGTGTGAGGTTTTAGAATAGTGGTTGTCTTTTGGAGAAACAGGTGATTATTGAGAGATGATAGCAGAGAGTCATCTGAGGAATGGAAAAATTCTATACATTGATCTAGATGGTGATTAAACAGGTGTATTTTTACTGTGTTAAAATTTTTATGTTGTCTGCTTATGATTGTACATTTTTCTGTATGCTTTGCTTCAATAAAAGGTTTATATGAGATTAAAATAAAAGGAATGATGAAGACCTGAGGCAGTGGGAATAGGCAGAGGCGGAGAAATCTACTTGATATTAAGGATATTTCAGAGATAAAATCGGAAGGGTTTGGTGACTGGTTTTGAGGAAGCCGGAGGAAACCGATGAGAACAAGATAGCTTGGAAAACAGTTGACACCATTAATGGCAATTGTAGTGTAAACAGTAGAGGCGTTAGAGGTGAGGAGGGAGATGGGTGATGTGGGTAGTATGGTAGTAAAGAAGGAAGTACTGAGTGAAGAAACTTTGAGAACATGAATACACCAGGAAGTCATTGAAAGCACAGATCTAAAGCTTAGAAACAGGTTAGGGATAGAGATATTTTCACCATTATCATATGAGGTATTTAAGTCATCCTTTTTAGTGGATTTCACTTTGACTTCATTCTACACTTTAATATATGTAAACTTTATCTCTGATATTTCTACATTTTTTTGATGTCAGAAATTTTATTTGAAAAAAAATTTTTAACCTTTATTTTTGAAAGACAGAGAGACAGAGCGTGATCAGGGGAGGGGCAGAGAGAGAGGGAGATGCAGAATCTGAAGCAGGCTCTGAGCTGTCAGCACAGAGCCCAACATGGGGCTTGAACCCACGGACCATGAGATCATGACCTGAGCCAAACTAGGCCGCTTAACCGACTGAACGATGCAAACACCTCAGAGACTTTATTTTTAATTAAAACATTTTTTAACCTTATATATTTTTGAATTGATTCGATGGAGATTTCTTACTTTATCTGACTTCCTGAATAAAAACTCCTAGTTGTTTTGAACATGATTTTAGGTATTATCTCTTTATCTTGGCAACGTTTATGGTTGTGCAATCAGCCCGTTCTAAATTAGTTTGCATTGTATGGTTAAAAGGCTTTTTTTCTGTGCTTGAGATTTTTTGAGTTTCTTGGATGTGTATGTTTATGGTTTTCATCAAATTTGGAAAAATTTCCAGCCATTGTATCTTCAAATGTTTTTCTTCCCCTTTCTTTTTTTGGCATCTCCAATTACATGTGTATTAGGCTGCTGAGCCTGTCCCACAGTTAACTGGTGCTCTGTTTATTTCTTTTCCCAGTTGTTTATTCCATTTCATTTTGGTTGGCTTCTTTTACTGTGTCTTCAAATTAACAACTTGTTTCCTCTACGATATCCAATGTGATGTTAATCCCATCTAACTGATGGCATTTTCACTTAAGACACCGTATTTCTTTTTTCTCCAGAAGCTGGGTTGGGGTCTTATAAACCACATCTCTACTTAAAACCACTTAGTATTTCTTCTATCTTCTTGGACATATGGAATATAGTTGTAATAACAGTTTTAATGGCCTTGTCTACTAATTCTATCATTTGTATACCTGTCAATTCTGGATATTTTTCTATTGGTTGGCTTTTGTCTTCTTTATGGGTTGTCATATTTTCCTGCTTCTTTTTATACCTAGCAATATCCGATTGGATGTCATTCATTGTGAGTTATACCTGTTGGGGTGCTGGGTATTTTTTTTGTTCTCATAAATATTCTGGAATTTTATTGAGATTCAGCTAGGACAACAGTATGACTATTTCAAGGCTTGCTTTATCCTTTGTCAAGTGAGACTGGAGCAGCCTTTGGTTTAGGGCAATTTTGTCTCACTACTGAAGTAATAGCTTTCTGACTATTCTACCCAAGACCCCTTGAATGATGAGATTTTTTTTCCACTCTGGCTTGTAGAAACCTGAACTATTCCCAGCCTTCTGGAATTCCAGTATTTGCCCGCTCTGCTCCTTTTGGGTGGTTCTTTCCCCATCCTCCAGCATTTTCCTCACAGACATGCACTAATCATTACTGAAGAGAGGACGTAAGGGGGGTCCTCTGTAGATTGCTGAAGTCCTCTCTTTGTGTAGCTCCCTCTCTACAGCATTCTGTTCTAAGAAGTCTAGCTGCCTTGGTTTCTCTAGACTAACATCTTCCAGTCCACCTCCATCTCCTCAACTCAGGTTGACCACCAGGCTTCCACTGGGTTCCCTCGCTCCAGGCAGGGTCTAGAGGACTTGGGAGTCATCTTGTGCGCTTCCCCTCTCTCAGGGAACACTGACCTATGCCGTCAGAATCCAAGGTCTACAAACCATTGGTGAATATCATTTTCTGATTTTTTTTGGCTGTTTCTAGTGTGACGGTAAATCTTGTCCCTGTTCTCCATCTTGGTCATAAGAAGAAGTCCAGATGTCTTTTCTTGCAAACGTTTTCCTCCCTTTCTGCTTACTTCTAAAAGAATGTAGAGAGTAACTCATCTCAACCTTTTCCTGTCGGCAGTCTCATAAATCTTACCTATTCTATTTATGAGTAGGCTGTAAACAGACCACACCTGTGTGACTTTCTTCCCTAAGGAACCAAAGGAAACATAACTTACATTTCTATTATCTCCTATCACTGGATTCTATCTGTGTGACTGATATCATTTCTTGAAAGAAGGTTTTGTTACAGCCCTTCTTTTTCTTTTTTAAAATGGCCTTTCAGCTACTCCTCATGCTACTTGATCGAAATACTGAATTTATAAGCATGACTGTTCGGTGCTGGTGGCCAAGAGTACAGATGTGAGCATCGATCAGAGCTGGACATGAGTCCTGGCTCAACTACCAAATAATAACATTCCTTGAGCTCTTTCCTACCCGGCCAGACACTGTGTTAAGGACCTTTACATGGACTGGCTCACTAAAATCTCATGACAACCTTATCTACTACCGAAGTTGGTACTATTACTGTAATTTACAGTATGGTAATCAGCACCAGAGGTCAGAATGCCTGAGTTGAATCTTGGCATGACCCCTTAATAATGTTGTATCAGTGGGGAAGTTCTTTAACTTCTCTAAGACTTGGATTCTTTTTTTTTTTTAACACTTATTCATTTTTGAGAGAGAGATAGAGTGTGAGTGGGGGAGGGGCAGAGAGAGAGGCAAACAGAATCCAAAGCAGGTTTCAAGCTCTCAGTGTCAGCACAGAGGCTGACGTGGGGATTGAACCCACGAGTGGTGAGATCATGACCTGCCAAAGTAAGACTTGAATTCTTTGTCTGTGGAGGGGAGTGATATTATCTCCCTCACAGGGCTACTGAGAGGACTTCAAGAGAAAAAATATATGAGGTGTTTAGCATAGTGATTGCTGCACGTAAGTGTTTAGCAAAAGGTGACTAGTTGCATTATTTTTCCTGTGAAACACTGAGAGTATTTGAGAATGAGAAAGGATGTTACTTTGTAACATTCAGAGCCTCTTGGGAACTTGATGAAGCAGCCACGAGAATGTACCTCCAAGACTTTCTAAGACAAGTAGTAATTGTTGACTAAAGGTCACAGCTGCTAAACTTTGAGATTCAAGGGTACCTTTGTTCAAGTCCATGCCTCTCATGGGCTGCTCCCTGTCAGTGATGGAGGACTGTGGGGGACACTAAGGCTTACCCCTTCACATCGCCGTAGGACCCCTACCAGTGCCAGTTTAGACTCAAGGACTTCCTGATGCTTTTGCTGACCTTTCAGTAGCCTGCACTACCCCATTTCTTTTCTTTTTCTTAAACAGAAGATTTTTTTAAATGTTTGTTTATTTTTGAGAGACAGAGAGTGTGTGAGCTGGGGAAGGGCAGAGAGAGAGAGAGAGGGAGAGAATCTCAAGCAGGCTTCATGCTGTCAGTGCAGAGCCTGACATGGGGCTCGAACCCACAAACACGAGATCATGACCTGAGCTGAAATCAAGAGTCGGACACTTAACTGACTGGGCCACCCAGGCACCCTGATTTACTTATTATTTATTATTTCTTCCTAAGAGAAGTCAAAAGGAAATGGAGGAGGAAGGACAAGGAAGGGGAAAAGCCAAACAAGAACCTGCAGAAGGTAGGTTCAGCCTGATCCGGGGCGGGGCGGGGGGGCAGGGGGAGCTTGGAGAAGAGCTGAGGCCTGGAGCCGTACTGACTTGAGTCAAGGGAGCGGCTTTTATACTTCTGTGCTATCAACTAACCACCGCCCAGGGCAGGTGGGTTCACAGGCATTTTGGGATCTGCAGGTGTGGTGAAGATGGGGGCCTTAGCTTCAGTAAATTTGAAAGAAACCCTTCTAGAGATGGTGCTGGCCATTGGGAGCAAAAGCACATGAAAGTTAGACAGGGGCACAAAAATGGTCAAAGGGGTCTGAGGGGCCAGAGTGGATCACTGGCATAGTCCACACTAATCCCAACCTACTCCCTGTCCAGCTGCTTTTCACTTTAGAAGCTGCTCATCTCAATGTACACATATATTCTCTATTCTGAAACCCAGCCTTATGCTCATTAATACCTAAGATTTACATTTAAATTTACATTGGGGTAAAGAGCTCTTGGGTAGTTTCATGCTGATAAATGATTAGTATTCCCATTACATAACTGCAAAACTACACAACCCACCACGCTGTCATCTTCTTAATTCATGCTCTCTATTCCCTTCTCAGAATCACTGAGGGGCTGGGCAGGACCTGATCACTGCCTTTCCATTGATTAAAATTTAAAAAAATATATACATTTATTCATTTTTGAGAAACAGAGAGAGAGCAGGAGAGGGGTACTGAGAGAGGGAGACACAGAACTCGAAGAGGGCTTCGGGCTCCATGCTGGCAGCACAGAGCCTGTCATGGGGCTCGAACCCAAGAACTGTAAGATCATGCCCTGAGCTGAAGTCAGACACTTAATCAACTGAACCACCCAGACACCCCTGCATTGCTCTTAATTTGGATACATGTCTAAAATACTCTTCGCTTCCATAATAACAAAGCTAATATTTATATAACTTACATGATATGCCATTCTAAATACTCTCCGTATATTAACTCATGTAATATTTACAACTATGCTAGTAATGAATATTAGCATAACCCCCATTTATAGTCAAAGAAACAAGCCAAGATGATAAAGTAGTAGACCTGGGATTCAAAGAGTCTGGCTTTAGAGCCTGTGCTTGTCACCACTGTGCTGAAATGCCTGTTCGAGAGGACAAAGTTCCCTCCCAAAGCAGCCTATGTTAATTTGTGTTCCTTCCAGGTTCTTATCAATGACTCCCTGTCAGCCTGAATTGGACTAATAAGTGCTTAAGACTCATATAAACACTTAGTCCCTGCACCTGGTGATCCAGATAGCAGCTTCTATTCTAGGCCATCCCTGGCTTGCTCCATAGTCCCAAGCAGCAGGACTCCAGAGAGGACAAGATTTTGCCATGCTTGACCATGATAGGTAAAAGTGATTAAAAAAAAATCCCTTACAAATCGTACTGCAATAGTTGGAAGAAAGATTTTGTAGAAATTTGTGATTAAGCATCACAAATCATACTTACTAAAAAATAAAGAATATCACTGTACGTTGTATAACAAAGTTTTTGACAGTGCATATAATTCAATATGATAGGACAAGATTGTGATCCATGGATTCAAGTTTATTGATCTGTATTTATTTGTAGCATCCACAGGGAAACAGTTTCAGGTAGAGGAAAGAGCTTTTGGTCAAGGAATCCAAAGAGTTGTGTGGCAACCGTGGCTAGCTGTTGGCCTGAAAATTCAGCTTCCTCATTTATTTTATTTTTTTTTATTAATTTTTTTTGCCATTTATTTATTTCTGAGCGAGAGAGAGACAGAGCACAAGTGGAGGAGGGATAATGAAAGGGGGAGGGACAGAGAGAGAGAGACAGACACAGAATCTGAAGCAAGCTCCAGGCTCTGAGCTCTCAGCAGAGAGCTGGACACCAGGCTTGAACCCATGAACTGTGAGATCATGACCTGAGCCGAAGTTGGACGCTTAATGGACTGAGCCACCCAGGTCCCCCAGCTTCCTCATTTTAAAAATGGGATAATTTGTTTTATCTATCTTAGAGGTAGTGCACCAAATGAAACAAATCTATGAAAATGGCTTGTAAATGATCAAATGTTAAATACATGCATGCATTTCGCATATTGATTGATAGACGTACCATGATCATGAAAGATATATCTAAATCTTTTCTGCTGCTTGTATTTTGTATTTGTCCCTTATTTTTCTATTAATAATGATGAATTTATAATTTCCGAGGCTCTTGTTTTCAAAATCACACTTAAAGGTGGATTTTTAATAAAAAATCTTACTGAATAGATAACACTGTTCCCAAAAGCTGGGCCAGTTCTTGGCAACAATTCTGAATTCAGAATTAGTCTCTATTGAGACCCTACTGTTAGCAGTCACTGCCTTGCTACTGCCCTCTCCAGCCCCATCTTACAACCCTCCAAATGTCATAGCCCTTGAGTATAGCTTCCTAATCTAAATACTTTCTTCCATGTGCCTATTAAAATGTGTTTGAACCCTATTCGCCATGCATATTTTATCTTTATTTTTTATTTTTTATTTACTTATTTTTTAATAGATTATTGTCAAATTGGTTTCCATACAACACCCAGTGCTCTTCCCCACAAGTGCCCTCTTCCAGCACCACCACCTCTTTTCTCCCCTCCCCCTTTTCCATCAACCCTCAGTTCGTTTTCAGTATTCAATAGTCTCTCAGGTTTTGCATTCCTCTCTCTCCCCAACTCTTTTTCCCTCTTCCCCTCCCCCCTGGTTTTCCATTAGGTTTTTCCTGTTTTCCTGTTAGAACTATGAGTGCAAACATATGGTGTCTGTCCTTCTCTGCCTGACTTATTTCGCTTAGCATGACACCCTCGAGGTTTATCCACTTTCCTACAAATAGCCAGATTTCATTCTTTCTCATTGCCATGTAGTACTCCATTGTGTATATATACCACATCTTCTTGATCCATTCATCAGGTGATAGACATTTAGGCTCTTTTCATGTTTTGGCATATCTTATTTTTTAAATAAGAAATTTTTTAAAGTTTATTTATTTAGAGAGAGAAAGAATGTGAGCAGGGAGGGGCAGAGAGAGGAGATAGAGAGAATCCCAAGCAGGCTCTGCACCATCAGTGAGGAGCCCAAAGCGGGCCTTGAACTCATGAACCCCAAAATCATGACCTGAGCCAAAATTAAGAGCTGGATGCTTAACTGAGCGAGCCACCCAGGCACTCCTGCCATGAGTTTGTTCATAAAGTTATTCTCTCTAGAGTGATTGTGAGTGTCCTTGAATGTGTCTTCATGTATTTGTTCTTTGAAAGAACTTTAATTTTTTAGCTGAGAACTTCTGAACCTGTAAATCTTTTGTCCCCCAAAATTAATCTTCAAGAGATTTCAGGCACCAAGTAGAGAAGTAAGAAAGGCAAAGCCTAATTTGTCTGGATCTGATAACAGAGACACGGAGTTTTGTCTATTAAATAGACAGACTGATGGAAAAGATCTATGATTATTTTTGTTCCTCTCTGTGTCTCATCATGTGGTGCTTGCAAATGGCTTTATGCTTGACTTCTCATTGCTGAGGACAAAGAATCGAATTATGTTAGAGCTTGTTTTTGGAAACCCAAGGGGCACATGTAGCTAATTAAAGATATGCCCTCGGTTTCCTTTTCTTGTTTTTCTGAAGGGATATAAAAAACATTCTCGATGGTATTTCTTCTGGAAATCTTATTTAGCCAGGAGGCAATTTTCTAGTGTTCTAATCAATTTAAATTGATGTATTAGAACTCTAAGCTTAATATTAATTCTAAAGCCACCTTCAATTTAGGCAATATTTTCAAATTATTAGTACAGAGGATATATTTCTTTTTACTAAATGGAATGCCTCATCACTTCATTCCTATTGCTTCCACTGCATAGATGTGGATTTGACATATAGTTCTTTATTTTGGCTGCTTTAAGTGGTTCTGCCTCTTTCAATTCCTCTAATCTATTCATTATGATGCAGATTTTTGATCATTCAGTTATAAAATGCATAATAAAGGAGGAAGAATTAAAATGATCAGAATGATTCCATGTGATTTCTTATGCCCTCTGAGTATTTTTGTACAGCTTAAATCCCTGAAATTATTTTGAAAGATTTTAACTTCCTTTTGTTCCCCCCTTGGCAGCTGCCCCACGTGTCAAAGAACCGTTTCCTGGAATTTTATCAGTGTATTATTGCTAACATCTCTGCATCTCTGTTTTCTTATTTGTGACCTAGTGATATCTAAAAGGAGATGGCAATCCTGAAGTCAATAATAATATTCTTCAAAATTTCATAATAAAATCTATTTTTTGCTCTTCTACCCTCCACCCTATTATACTGCTATTCACTGCCATTCATTTGCCAGCTCCCAGGGTCATATGTTTGGGTTGTGTAAGCTCATGACAATCCATTTGTTCCCACATAATCCAGGATGCATGCTGGCAGGGGTCTCTGTGCATGCGTTAAAATTTTTCTTTTAATGTTTTATTTGTTTTTGATACAGAGAGAGACAGAGCATGAGAGGGGGAGGGGCAGAGAGAGAAGGAGACACAGAACTGGAAGCAGTCTCCAGGCTCCGAGCTAGCTGTCAGCACAGAGCCTGACGCGGGGCTCGAACCCACGAACGTGAGATCTGACCTGAGCAGAAGTCGGAAGTTGTCGCGTCCGCCCCAGCCAGCAGGACTGAGAATCCTCAGTTCTTTTCCTGAGGGAGGGAGAGAAAAAGAGGGGCAGGAGAGGGAGACACAGAGAGTGAAGACAGCACTCACAGTTTCCGATCAGGCGAAAGAGAGAGGGAGCTTTATTCAGAAAACTGTCTCTTATGAAGGTTTCAAGGCCGGAAAACAAAGTAGCTGACCAAGGTCAGTTACCAGGTAAACAGAGTCAAATGAATATCAAAAGAAACCCCCAGATTTGCCTCAGCAATGCTGGGAAGGGGGGAGTTAGCACTGAATAATCCAAAATATGGTTTTGATCTTTTGTGCACCTTGGCCACTCCATGTCTTGCCCAGCATGACAGACGCCAAAGTTATTTTGACCAGGAAATGGCAGTCTCCAGCCTCCAGATGCAAATCTTGTTTACTGGTTCACTCTCCCGGAGAGTGATAATCCTTGCCTGAGGCAGACAGAAAACTTGGAGGCAGACAGAAAACTTGGCGGCTTCCGACGACAGGAAGCTTAACCGACTGAGCCACCCAGGTGCCCTCAGTGCATGCGTTTAAACAGAATGATTTGGGGGAAGCGGTCAAAGTCTTCAGATTTAGAAGGGGTATCAGCTGAGACTGCGTTTGGCTTCATGTACTAGAAACTGAACTCCTGAAGCTTAACTTGAATCGGTTTTCATTCTCTGGCATGATTAGGAAGTGAACCCCACGACCAGGGCTGGTCAGCTGTGCAGGGAAGCCATCAAGGACCTGAGCTTCCCTCTAGCTTCCTGTTCTGCTGTCCTCAGCCTGTGGTTTTCATCCTCAAGGTTGAAAGAAAAGAGCTCCGCCTCCAGTCTTGGCCGGGAGGGCAGAGGGGAGAAGTGCAGACCAGCTGATTTGGTCTTTTGTTATCAGGAAAGTAAGAGCTTTCCTGGAAGTTCCATCAAGTGCATATTTGCTTATATTTGGTTGAACAGAGCTAGGTCACATGGTGAATGGAGGTGGGGAAGGTGTTTTTAAGCATTTTTGAGCACAATTAGAATTACGTTAGAAAGGAAGAAGGGGATTAGATATTGGGTAGGCAACTAGCAGCGTCTGCCAAAAAGGGATTTAGGGAAAGAGAAGTGAGTGGGGATAAAGCATCCCTGGGTCTAAAGGTCAGTCCTGAAGCCACTAATGATGAATACACAGTTTTTCTGTGAAGTACATACTGGCTGGACCAAGCCACAAAGGGCTTTGCCTTGTGTAACTGCCCCCATTCTTAACTTGCAGACGCAAAAACCTGACAGTTGGCACATTGATGTCGATCTGTCCTTCGGATGCACACTCACCCGAAGCTGCAGAGGCAGGAGGAAAACTGCAGAGATGATTTTAGTTCACAATAAGAATATTGCCAGCAAGTGTCCCAAATGTTGACTCTCACTAACCAAACAATCTCAGGCAAATGTATGTGGGGTCAAATCATTAGAAAGGAATCAAGGAGGGATGTGAGTGGGGTGACCTTGATGGCCAGTCTAGTGGCACCAAGCCACAGTAGCCTGCGGCTCCTCGCTTCCGCACGGATTCAGGAGTAAAATGGTACTTAGGAAGAAGATCCTTGGCCAGGGCACCAGAAGTTATGTGTGCCTGTGTTTATGCCTCTGGTTCTCCCCCTTCTTGGCTTCAGGTTGTAAAGAACTCCCCTTTTTGACAGGTACATTCTCTCCTTATATGTGTTAATATATTCGTTCTGGCTACTACCCAAGTCTTGGCCTGGTGACTCAGTCAGGGAACTGGTGAGAAATTATGGGACCACTTACTAGGGTGAGGACAGGTAACTTGCCAAGGGACAGTGGTGCATTCTGAGGCTAACCAAGGTGGGGAGGTATCACCACTCCTAAAATGATGTTGCTTTGGCTATAGCTCTAGGTGAAGGTTGTCTAAAAAAAGCTGAGGTCTTTGATAGAGGAATATAGTTGCAGCCAACATGTGGCCCGGCAAGGAAACAGCTGTGTTCCTGCTAATGCTTCCCATTGTCCAAATACAACTAGAAGTAAGGAAGTGGGGGAACGCATGGATGCTGTACCTAGAGACCTTCCTCCTGCAGCACAGAGCACAGTGGAGAAGGCTGGAGAAGGAATCCGGAGTGGCCAAGAGTGAAAATCTAGCAGCCCCCAAGTGACAATTCTATTTCTTTATGGTGATAGCCCTATCTGTCATCTGATCCAATAGGTCTCCTTTTATAGCCTTTAAATCTCAGAGGGTGGGGCACCTGGGTGGCCCTGTTGGTTAGGCATCTGACTTCAGGTCAGGTCAGGGTCTCATGGTTCATGAGTTCAAGCACCACATTGGGCTCTCTGCTCTCAGCACAGAGCCTATTTCAGATCCTCTGTCCCCCTCTCTCTTGTCCCTCCCCCACTTGCTTGTGCTCTCTCTTTCTCAAAAAAAAAAAGTAAATACTAAAATGAAAAATCTCAAAGGTCAGTCGTCATTCTACTCCATTTCCAAAGTACCTCCTACATACGCCAGTCCCGTCCTGGGAAGACGTTGCCGTGATGGACGGTGGTGTGGAGGGAGTCCCCACAGCCTGTGCTCATTTTCTCTTCTCTAGGATTTCCATACTTCTTTCTCTCACTGTGGTCACTTCAGCCCAACCCCTAGCTATCACTACTGACTGATCAGGTGTCCTTTTTTACCTGGCTGTTAGGAAGCTACAGAAAATTCAGTAGCTCATCTTTATGAAGGATATATACACATTTCTCATATTGGAGCATGAGTACATCTAGGTCAGGGCTTCTCAACCTCCGTGTTACTGACACTTTGGGCCAGGGAATTCTTTGTTGCATACGGGGAATGAAGTGTCCTTATTCATAAAGCGTTTTTATCCATGGGGACTGTACTGTGCATTGTAGGATGTTTAACAGCACCTCTGGCCTCTATCCACTAGATATCCCTCTCCTCCTTGTCAAGGCCAATATTTTCTGGTGGGCAAAATCAGCCTCTGTCGGGACCACTTCTCTAGATGAATAAAGTGGTATAGGCCAGGGGTGAGCTAAACTAGAAGTTAAAAATACCACCTCTGCCAATTATGTCACTTTTACTAAATATATGTATATATAATTTTGAGACTTTCACTGAAAACAAATATATTATGGAGTAGGATTTAATACTTGCATGAATTTTAAAGATAAAAGATCAACAACTATAGGCTATACAATCCTTGATGAGAATATCAACACATATATGTAACAAAGCCATCAGGCTGGAATTTTCTCTGTTCTTTGCAGACATGTGACCTTGGCTGAAGGCTCTGTATGTGCTGTTTCTGACTCAGCACCAAGCACCTACATCATTGGTTCCACAGGAAGGCACTTACATCAAACATTCAGTAACTTCAGTTATTTATTTATTTAGTTAGTTGTTTTAAGTACAATGTTCAGCATTAGCTTCTGAGAGAATAACATTTTCTCTACTTCATTATATAAATATTTGCAACAGACGGAGGGAAATTTGGGGCACCACCGATCTGCAATTGCGGGAAATTTTAAGTGTCAGGTCAGGGAACTTGATGCAGGTTTACAAGTAAAGTCTCCTGTATATATTTTGTTTTATTGATCTGAGCTTTCCTCTAAGTCCTGATCTTTGGGGTTGTGATTTTTCTTACAAATTTAACTTCATTTTAGGGGTCTATGTCACCATCAGCTAGCTTCTTTACTCACACCACTTGAAAGCTTAGCAGCTGAAAACAATACTCATTTTATTATCTTATAATTCTGTGAGTTGACTGGGTTCAGTCTCAAGGTCATTGTGATTGGGGCTGCTAGTCATATAAACTAGACTACATCAGAATGTCACCATGTCTCACTCACAGGATGCTGACTACTTGCTGGTGGGCTCTGCGGGGGACACTGACTAGAGAGGTCCATACTGGGCTTTTCACAGCATGGGGGCTTATTTCTGAGAGGGTGTGTCTCAAGAAAGATCATTTCAGGAAAGGTTAAGTGGAAGATGCCAGTCTTCTTAAAGACTCGATACGGAGCTGGCGATACGGAGCTGGCAGAGTGTCCTCTTGGCTATGCAGTCACAGGGCCAGCCCAGATTTAATGGGATGAAAAAGAAACTCCCCTTCTTGATGAGGAGAGTGACACAAATTTCACAGCCATCTTTAGTCCACTACAGCCTCCAATTGGTTTTTGGAGGCAAAAGAATTTTTCCACCCTGGGATTCTACGTAGAGCCTCTTTGGTTTTCATTAAATCTGGTTTCTGGAAAGCACTGCTTTCATCAATTTGGCTCTTGTCCCATTGAGTTCTTCTATAATAAGGTCTTCTTTTTTCTCCTTTTTCTGCCTTTT
>NC_043704.1:16939171-16985189 GCF_006229205.1 Suricata suricatta | reverse complement strand
AGATTGGTGTGCAAGATCGGACATCCCAGAGCTCCCTTTGTTGGAGTTTTGCCCATACGTCGTAATTAAGACTCCCACGGTGCGGTGAGGGGGGGGTGCCGATTAGGGAGACACCCGCTTTTGTGCTGGTTTCATGGAACACGAGTGCATTGCTTTCTCGTTCTCGCGCGGCGGCTTTATGTCACCGAGTGGCCCTGCGCGGAATGCCTTTGTGCAGTGAGCTTTCGGCGTTCAACTTGGGCGGCTTAAGGTACAGTGTAGTAGTAATTGTGCAAGGCGTGCGTGGGAAAAACAGGCTGCTCTGTGGCGCGGGAAGGAACAAAGGCTGTTCTGGAGGGATGCCTCTCTATTTGGAGAAATGTATCCGTGTTGGGACTGTCACCTATGGAGGATGCCACTGCTAGGTCTTTGTTCGTCTACTTTAACGCTCCGTATATTTGGAGGCTGTGCATTTAGGGCAGTTCAGAAAGATAAGGGATGGAAACACCGGACGTGTTGGTGACCGAGCACTTGAGCGCTTCACATGGTCAGGCAGAGAAATGGGAAGAGGTAAGCTCGCTTCTTCCTGGTGCCGAGTAGTGGTGCAAGGGCTGGGCTGGGCTGGGCTTGAAGGCACTTGCCACTTCTGCCTTTGGCGAAAGGAGCCTTGGGGGGAAAAAGGACTCTCGATGAGTCAGCTTGAGTGGGATGGCTATAGTTTGGTGACTGCATGGCCTCGTATATTATTGTTAACATGGCTGCGTCTGGTGGTTTGCCATTGTTCACTATGATCGTTGGAGAACAAGGTAGGATGACTCCTTAAAAAAGTTGGGTTTGCTGAGTCATTCCCCCCCTCCAGCCTGGGAGGTAATTAAGAACAGCTGGTGCAGATACTCTGCTCACATGTCTCCGCCATAAAAGGCCAAGGAGCCCTGGAGAGGTGTTGCTTCAGAGGGCTGAAGGGGACCCAGCCGGGGTTGTCTGCTCTGATGCAGGTAGTCAGTGGGTGAAGTGCAAGAGCAGTCCGAGGAAGTGGCCAAGTGGTGCTGAGGTTGTGTTTAAGCCCAGAGCGGCCGGCCTCATGACCTACTGCCTGAGATTAGATTTGTGCTGGAGACCAGCTAAAACTGAGGGAGAAACACACAGCTAGCAGTAACCTAATAACAAGACTGTAATCAAAATATTGACTACCTTTGGTTTTTTGTTTCCCTATTGTGGTTTTGTTGTTACGTGGTTTCTGCATTTCAAAAAGCGAGCTTAATTTGTTCTTCATAAAAACTTCTTTAGGAGAACACAGAAGGAGACTTCCTCTTCATTTTCATTGGCCCTTGGCTGTGCATGCATACACTAGTAGTTTCTGGTGGCAGGGACAAGGGTAAGGTGAATAGGAGTGGAACTGACAGGTCTTCTTGGGTCAAGTCTAGAAAGAGCTGCCTAACGAATGGCAGACCACCTCCAACTGCCTCCTTCTCTTAGGTATGGTGATAGAGTGTCTTTACACCTTAGGTCGTCACTTCTTGCTTTAAAAATGACCCACGCTTACCAGTTAGCCCCCATTAACAAACTTCGTGGGGGGGGGGGAGGACTGGTTAAAAGAATATTCTTATTGAGGATAATTCACTTAAAGCATTTTATAAATGGAAAAATGGTTAATTTTGTTGCTCCAAGTTTGGGATTATAGGAGGTTAGAAATCATGAGTTTTTTTAGGTATTAAGGGTCTCCAAGGTGGAGTGCAAGATGATTCATTTGGAAGAAAATATTAAGACTTTGATTCTTAAAATGTTAACTTTCATGTAAGATAAGAAAGCTTCAAGGTACAGATTGACCGTAGTGCATGCGTGTGATATGATGTGGGTGCGTGCTACTCTTTCTGTCGGGAAGCCGAAAGAATTTGTTAATAACCGCTGCCAGCAACATTCTTTCAGCAACTGGAATATTTTTTTTAAACCTCACACTTCCTCTGAAGAGCTAGCATTCTTTCAAAATGTTCTTAATATTCATTTAATATTTATTGTATATGTAGTTTATTCTTTTTATACTGTACTTTATTATTATTTTATTTTTGAGAGAGAGGGAAATCGAGAATCCCAAGTGGGCTTGGTGCTAACTGCAGAGAGCCTGATGTGAGGCTCGAACTCACAACATGCAAGATCATGACCTGAGCTAAAGTCAGACATTTAAACAACTGAGCCACCCAGGGGCCCCTATGCTGTAGGGCTTGAGTATAAATTTTAGAAGCTTGAGTGTAAATTTCTTATTACGTAGTTGATACTAGGAATGGAAATACAGAAGATACAGAGTTGCCCATTATATGTGATACCATGCATTTTGAATTTGGAGAACTGTCAAGTGGTTGGTTTGTTTAATGTATGTGATTTGAAGTGTAATAATATGAAAAAGCATGCAATGGAAGCCGCTGAAGATAATCCACACATTGGAGTGTAACTGGTATATAACAAATTCTTTGAAAAGTTACCCTTTTCTGTTACTCCTTGAAGTCATTTTTTAAAAATGTTTATTTTTGAGAGGGAGGGAGGGAGGGGGCTGGGAAGGGGTAGAGAGAGAGGGAGACACAGAATCTGAAGCAGACTCCAGTCTCCAAGCTGTTAGCACAGAGCCTGAAGCTGGGCTCCAACTCATGAACTGTGAGATTGTGACCGGAGCCGAAGTCAGATGCTTAGCTAAGCCAGCCAGGCGCCCCTGAAGTCATATTTTTGAGCCAAGTTTACACCTCCTTTAGTAAGGATTAATAAGACTACATATTGAGCAGATCACTTGGGAAGTGGGATTTTCCCCCTTGGGGAGTGTATTCAGAAAATTAACTTCCAGACATGCTGAGGGATGGTTGTTATTTACCATTCATTTAAATCTCATTGTCCATGTGCCTTTTGTACTCCTGTATTGTGAAAAATGATGGTTAGAATAATGATGCCAAAGCCCTTTAAAAATGACCAGTTGTCAGAAATTCTCTTCACAGTGCAAATCTTCTGACAAATGTTCTGATAATGGAAGCTTTGCTTTACCCCTAAAACTCACATTTCCTGAGGGTTCTGCTAAATGGAGTGTGTATTTTATGTGGTGGAATAGATGATTTTTGAAGCTTTTGGTTTAAAAAAAAATTTGCCCAATAATCTAACAAACCCCCAGGTATCGGTAAATTAAGCACCATTTCCCAGAATCCAGGCCCCTATGGAGAGTGTAAATATTTCAGGACTGCAGATAAAACATAGACTTACACCACCGTGAAACCTGGACTTCTGGCTTACTCCGTGTGTAGTTGAACAGGACTGAAGTTTGGTCAGCGTGCAGTTGACAGAGAAGCAGTAACCAAAGTGGTTAAAAGTGGGAGATTTGGAGCCAGACTGCCTGTGATCAAGTCCTGGCTCTCTTTCTTACCCCCATAAACCCTTGGACAAGTTACTTCACCTAGTTGTGCCTTTTTTTTATCATCTGTAAAATGGGGATGGTATTGGTAGAATATATAAAATAGAGACTATTTGGAAAGTAAAAGCATTAGTATGTGTTAAGTGGTTAAAACAGTATTGGCTCTGTCTTAAACATTAACATACATGGTAGGTATTTATTATCTGTTCAAAATCAGGGAAGTGCTCAGTTACGCAGCCACATTTTGCAGGCTCTTTGAACTGCATTACAGCCACTGATCACAAGGGAGACTGAGGAGAGCATGTGGATGTGCATCAGGTTGCTGCTACTGGAAAAACAGCACCAGTGAACATTCTGATGGGAAGTCAGTTGCAGCAACTCAGACTGCTGAGAGTAAGGAACACAACGCCTGGCTTTTTACTAACAGGATCTAACCATCTCAGCAAACGCCCCAGAGGTGGTCATTACCAGTTAATTAGAATTGGCTTTTGAAGAAGTAGAAACATTTTCTATTCTGCATCTATCCTATTTTATATGTGAGAGTTGAAGACATTGTAGCCTGCGCACTCTCTCCTTGTGTATTAACATCAGGACATACTAATTTTTTAGTCCTCATTCCCAAGCAGTTTGTTGGGAACATTTGGAATGTAAATATACCTGCCAATTACTTCTAAATGTTGCATTTTCTTTAAATGACATTGGGAGGCACCTGGGTGGTTCAGTTGGTTAGGTATCTGACTTCAGCTCAGGTCATGATCTCATGGTTTGTGAGTTCCAGCCCCACATTGAGCTCTGTGCTGACAGCTCAGATCCTGGAGCCTGCTTCAGATTCTGTGTTTCCCTCTCGTCGGTCCTCCACTCACACTCTATCTCTGTCTCTCTCTCTCAAAAAAGAACAAAAAATAAACACCAAAAATTAAAAAAAAAATGACATGTGTACTCCAAGATAGAAAAATTAGCCGCAATAAACAGTAGGTATGTTTGTCATATGGCTTCTTGTACCTGTAGGTCATTCATAAAGGTTGTGTCAAACATTCTGACCGTCCTTTGGGCTAGAAGGTAAGTTTCTTTTTTTATTTACTCATGTATTTATGTATGTATGTAACCTCTATGCTCAGTATGGGGCTCAAACTCACACCCCAAGATTAAGAGTTCCCTGCTCTTCTGACTCGGTCAGCCAGGCTCCCCAGAGTGGGGATTTCTTGATGATGAAGATACATATCTTCTGCTTTATCTCCCATGGAATATTGAATGTACCTTGGCTGTGTTTGTCCTACCAACTTTGGTTGCTGCACTGGTGGGTATAGTATGATTCATTTTAGTTCTGTAGTTTTCACACCTGGAGGTTTTTAAAAAAGAGTGAAGGAGAGAATGGTATGTGCTGTACCTCTTAAGTTACATTAAATGTGTACCAAGTTGAAACTTGATCACTTAAAATTCTGCATTTTGTTTTCCTAACTGGTATGAGTATTGAGGAGGCAGGTGGATTTAAGTCATTCTTTTAGTTTATCATCTGAGATAGAACATTTGTCTTGTGGCTTTTTTTTTTTTTTTTTACCTTTTATTGATTTAGAATTGAATGTGCAAAAATATAGTTTGGATTGTCTAGATGTTAGTCTGCTTATATATCTAATACTTTCCTTTACTATCCTGATTCCTCTAGAGCAGATCCTTTGTTGTTTTTAGGATCAGGAACAGATTAGAGAATATTAATAGGATAATAAAAATTGCCCCAAAGCAAACATAAGGAAGGAATAGTAGCTGCCAGGATCTTGGTGGCTAATGACTGTTGTAGGAGCTCAGTGGGCCTGCTGTGAAGTTGGCGGACTGCTGGTTCCTGTCTCAGCACGGGCACAATTTAGAAAATGTTACCTTGGTGCCATTGAAGCTGTGTGTAAATCATGTTGTTTTAAAAATAAATTGAAATCATTTTCTTAATGCCTTAGGAAACTCATTCAAAAGGATATTTTTGTAATAAAGGTGTTATTCCCAGCTTCTATCTGATAAAGTCATTTCCACTTTTTTTTTTTCCTTAAATTGGCTCAGTCAGAGTGGACAGTTGCACTCCATTTCCCCATTTCCCATTAAAGCGAAATGACACTAAAAACTGTTTTTATATAGTGGAATCAGTTTTCGATTCCTTCGTAGCCCAGACATTGACAATATCCTACCTGCATGGTAATGGACTAAATAGCGTGGTGAGGAAACTGTCTCATCCCTCTCTCTTTACGTTTTTTTCGTGTTGATCTTTTTTCTGACTTGTCTGCCTCCAGGATTCCAAGGGGAAGTGTTTTTGGCTTAAGGAGGTCAACCCTTAAGGTCCTGCTGAAGAAATGGAGATGTGCACCCTACTCAGCTTCCTGTTTCCTGGTATCTTCATATCCCTATTCCTCCTTTAAAGGGTGCCAGCATCTTTTTGAAGTCATCTAAATCAGTGAAGAAAACTATCCATCAGAGAGTTTGTTATAAAATACGTCTATAAAAGATTTATTAGTCTTTGAATAAATTTATGAGGTTATAATTATTAGGTTGTCATTTTGGAGTAAGAAAGATCAGTAATTTTAGTAAGATCAGTAATTTCACTAGTGTGTGTTTGGCACTTAGATATAATTTTTTTAAACATGTAGAGTGGTTATCAAATCTTGGCCCAAGACACTTTTCATTTTCAAAGAACGTGATATTTCCGTATTTATTTTATTCCCAGTGTGGCTCATGATTCTCCTCTAGATAGGATTTATCACTTCATTAGAAGGAGGAGAAAAAAACTCATTGGCTCTTTTTATCGCTTTTCTCACGTTAGTCAAAGACTTTTGAAGTGTAAGAGCACTTTGCCGGGCTGAATAGTGTCACCTGCCTTCATTCCCAGCTGTTACCGGAAGAAATCAAAGGAGCTGATAGGTAGGGATGGGTCTGTTAGCTCCCTTACCTTGCCCTACTCAATTGTCTCTTTGTGGTGAAGGAGGGTCACAAGTACTGTTCAAACTCTGGTTATAGTTCTTTGGGTTTTTAAAAAATGTGTTTTACCTCTTGTGGCCTAGTTTGCTGTCTGTTCCCTACCCCAGGAGGGCTGGGACAAAAGAGCAGGGAGGTAGCAGTGGTCACCAGTGGCAGAGGGACTCAGACTAGCTTCTCTGCCTTTGCTTCCTAGGCCCTCGCCCTGCCCCTCTCCTGAGTTAACATTGAGCAGCTCTCTGATCCCTGGAGAGTAAAGAATAATTGTGTTGTTGAGTTTCAAGGCACTTTGGTCTCTTATCTTCTTGTGCACGCTCCTCCGCTCCCCAGACTCAAACACAAACACATATTCGACTTTTGGTGTGTGTAAATAGTAGGGTTGGTAGATTAATTTAAACATTTGTGGTATGCCCTTGTGTTAGGTTTTGGGTTTACATTTAATTTATGAAGCAAATATTTATGCCTTTGTATGCCAGGAGCTTCTGTAGACATTGGCAGTACAGAACGTTTCAGAAGTTACTGTCTGACAAGCTAGTACTATAGCATATGATAATTGCTGTAATAGCAACATGTAAAATGTACCCGGGCACCATAGAATGTGAGAAACGTAAATTTTAAGAAATCAGGAAAGCCTTAGGAAAGTCATTGACGAATGCTTAGTGGAGCAGAGGAAACAGCTTGTTTTGACATCTCTTTTTGAGAAGCTTAGCACTGAAGAAGAGTAGAGAAGAGGGATTTTAGTTGGGGAAAGTTGGGCCAGGAAGGGTGTGTGTTTGTGTATGTATGTATTGAAAAATAAGATCAGTGGGAAAAGGTTGGATCTGTCTTCCCTTTGTTCTTAGCTAGTTCCTCTTATGGTTGCAAGATGGCTGTTACAAGTTCACGTGTCATGAGTCAGTGACTAAGTTCCTTGGGAGAGGACTAGTTTTTTTTTTTTTTCCTAGGATGTCTCTTATTAAGTAAAACCTTTCCCAAAAGCTCCGTAGTAGATGCTGTCCTGACCCTCTCCTCTCTGTTCATGGGCCAACATTTTGCATAAGCCACTACTTAAATGAGTCAGTGTGGAGGACAATGATACCATTGTGATTAGCTTAAATGGATCTTCATTCATCTTCATTTGGGACTGGGATCTGCTTTCCCAGAAACACTTGGCCTCAGGTAGAGAATAGGTCTGAGCATAATCAGGGTTTGGGTAGAAAAGTATGGGGTGAATGATGTTGGGGGATCAACAGTATCATTGTAGTCTCCTGCTTACACGACCACTATGTACAGACACAGCCTTCTGATTAGAAAACGACAAGAGGGTTTTTTGGATTTGGAATTTTAGGTGACTTTTTTCCGCTTTAGCTTATATTTCCTACCATGATCACGTCTTACTTTTACAGTCAGATTAATCAATGTTTTCTTTAAAAATATTAAAAAATTGAAAATACCCATTATACCAAGAAATGACCTATGGAAGGAATATGTTTCTTTCAGTCCTCTACATGGTTCTAAAGTTCTCTGCCATTTCTTTTATTTTGTAGCTTCTGATTGTATCTATGCCAAGAGAATCCCTCTCTCAATCTGCAGGGCATGGCCACCTGTAATACCTGTGGCTCTCTGAGTGGGGAGGCTAGCCTGGCTTGAATGGTTGACTCACCGTGGACGGGCGGGATTATTTGGAACCCCAAATCTTAAATTACAGATACAGACAGGAGCATCACATCATCTCTACACATGCATTCCCCTGCTAGGAGAAAAGGTGGTCTTTTGGACTTCCAGAATAATACCACTCTAAGTTTATACAATAAGTGTTCTAGCCTCCCAAACTTTGTAGAGCACTTTGATATGTTAAAGAATTTTTATTCTTGTCATTCTTCTTCATTTTCTTCAATCCCAGGTGTTGGTGCCCTGTATGCCACGTGAGAGGCAAACAAATAGTAAAAGCACATAAACACTTAATGTTGTAAATTCACAAAATAGCAGTGAATTGCTAATAAGTTTTCCTGTTTGATAGTAACTAAGAGGCTGTGATAGATGTTTAGGGTGGGTTTTCACGATGGCATTACTTTTTTGGATAGAATTTAGAAAGACTAGGGGCACCTGGGTGGTTCAGTTGGTTAAGTGCCTGACTGTGGCTCAGGTCACGATCTCATGGCTCGTGAGTTCGAGCCCCACATTGGGCTCTGTGCTGATAGCGCAGAGCCTGCAGCCTGCCTTGGCTTCTGTGTCTCCCTCTCTCTCTGCCCCTCTCCTGCGCTTGTGTCAAAATAAATAAATATTACAAAAATAAATAAACATTACAAAAAATTAAAACAAAAGAATTTAGAAAGACTGTGCTGCCAAAATAATTTTTGTCTCAGGTTAAAAGCAATAGTATTTATCTACTCTGTGTTCCTTAAATAATATTTGCACTAAGAAATGTTTCAACTTTTTTTTTTGACAAAATCTTGTGATCAATATATTTGAGTAAATAACTATGTGGGCTTAGGTGGAAAGTCTGTGGCTTGGAAATCCGCATTTAGAGATGGTAATGTTGACTTCCAAGTTAACTTAGTAAATAACAAGAAAGGGACTTAAACGTTTTAGTCTTACCTATGTGTATTGAGATGCTGTAGCACTATGGTGGCTGTCAGGGATTAGTGGGTTAGGTTATTTTTAAATAAAGCATTTCAATTTAAGACTTTTACTTAATTTAAAAAATTTCAGATCTCCGATTCATGCAATATTCTAATTGCTGCCATATAGTTGCTTCCTTATTTAAAGGTATTCCTTAAAGTTTTTACTCTTAATCCTTTTTCTTTTTTCTCTCTCTCAGATTATGAGTTGGAGCAAGATGATGTATAAGGAAGGGTTGGGAATTTGAAGGCACTTTTTGGGTTGCTTGTCTTTTTTTTCCCTCCAGTTACTTTGCATACTTTGTGTTAACTCTTAGACCTACAGAGTCATTTTGACCTTGATTTAGTATTAGGACTTTTACTTTCTCTAGGCAATCAGAAATAAATAATTTGGATCATGGTTATGCTTTTTATAGTTTGAAAACAAACTGATGTGTAAAGAATCTGTAATACTTCATGTAAATGTAGGACATGGACACTTAATACTTTGTATTGAAAATAACTGTTAGTGAAATACCTCTTAGCATTCTGTCCTTGAGTGTCCCATACATAGTTAACTACAGACTTTCACTTAAGTTCAGCATAGTTTAATCCCTTTTACTGACATGAGATTGTTTATGTAATCCAAGAAGTGTTAATCAAATCAATTAACCAAATGTTGAGTAAAAAAGGGAAGTTTGCCATTTCTTGAATTCCCTTTTACTTTAACATTGTTCTCATCTCTGATAGGATACTTGAGGCATTTCCTTCTGTTCCTTGTTCTTCATCCCTCTTCACTTTCACCTGCCCCCCAAGGAGACCTGTGCACACATGCATTTAGGGTCACGCGTGTGAATTGAAATGTATTATTGGGATCTGGGAGCAGAGGACCCCTTCAGCCTTTAAGTTATTGACCCTCACAGGGTCTCATTTTCCACATCTGTAACAGAAGTGGGAAAGTAGGTCATAGTGGATGGGTGTGCTCCTTTAATTAGAAATTCTTTAGTTCTGTGAAACCAGCAATTATCTTGGGCAAACTCGTCCAGTTTTAGTGTTTCCTAATGCTTATTTATTTTGAGAGAGAGAGCAGGACAGAGGCAGAGAGAGAGAATCCAAAGTAGGCTCCACACTGTCAGTGCAGAGCTCTACGTGGGGCTTGAACTCATGAACTGTGAGATCATGACCTCAGCTTAAATCAAGAGTTGGACGATTAACTGACTGAGCCACCCAGGTGCCTCTTACCTTGTTGAGATCTTAGGCTTACTAAACTTTTATTCTTAAAGGTTTAGGGGTCTTTGCATTTTGTAACTTAATTCCTGGGTTTGTAGAACCTTTCAACCACAGATTTCTTTTGGTCACGTATAATAATGGAAATAACAGTAATAAAATACTAATGGTCCTGTGCCAAACACTGTGCTATTATATGCATCAAACCATTCAATCCTTAGAGTAAGTGTTGTTTTTCTTGTGGGAATCCCGGAGCGTGAAGTCCAGTACCTCACAGAAGGTCAGATACTTGGTAATATTGACAAAGCTCTAATTGTATCCCAGTGCTACTGTTCTTTCCAATATTATCTTACTGGTAGTTATTAAAGTGACCTAAACTGGATTTTCTTTTGCATTTCATAATTCTGTGCGTTTGTTTAGCTCTTTATCCTTTTTTAAAAGTCTTTGCGAGACAAAATAGGTCAGGAGCTACCTACTTAGGTCAAACAGATACACATTTGGCCTTGTTCAAATAGCTAGACCTGACTTGATGAATCCTTCCCCCTTATTTTCCTGTAACAAAGTTCTCTTTTTTCCTCCATTAAATCATCATTTTTAGAGTCTTATACAGTTTCATTTCTTCTTTCATGATTACAATGAAGGTATCAGTGGAGGCTACTGTGTTTTAGAGTTGCCCATAAATTTGACACATAGTGACAAACCAGTACCACTGCTGATATTATAAGGGGGGAGGGGAGGGAAAGTAATTGACATTCTTTGAAATTGACTCCTTGGGAGCCTTCCAAGACAATTGCAATAAATGTCAACTACATTTTTAATGAAAGCACGTTGTTCTGTTTATAATTGTCTGTTTTAACATTTTTCTGATTATAAAATAAATGTATTTATGGTTCCAGGAATTTGAATGCAGAAACAAACACATTACCTAGATGTAACTGTTATTAATATTTTGATATATCCTAACTAGAGGTTGGGGAACCCAGATTTCTTCTGGACATGTTAAATGTGAGATACCTGTTAGACATACAGGTAGTAATTTGAACGTGCAGGTGGGTACATAACTATGAAGTTCAAGAGAGCTGTCCAAATTAGACCAAATTAAATATGAGAGACCCTGTCCTTGCTTTGGGTCTGCGTGTGTTCACCCAGGGAATGTGTGAAAAGAAGAAGCGAGACATGAGGACAAAGCCCTGGGCTGTCCAGCATTGAGAGATTTGAAAGAGGAGGTTGATCCACCAAAGAAAATTGATGAGTGGCTGCCAGTGAGGTGGGAAATCAGGAAGGTATCCTGGAAACCAAGTGAAGAAAGGATTACAGGGAGAGAGTGGTCAACCTGTTGAACGTTGATGAGACGCTGTGTAAGAAGACTGAAAATTTGCCACTTAGCAGTGTGGAGGTCATTGATTCTCACAAGTGGTTTCCATGGAGTGGAGGGGGAAAGGCCTGTTTTTGTGGGCTTAGGTAAAGTTGGGGAGTGAGGGAAGTGAAGATGGTGTGGCTATAGAAGGCTCTTTCTGAGAGTTCTGTTCTAAAGGGGAGCAGAGAGTTTTATTGTAGATGGCAGGGTGTGGGGCGAAGAACCGTTACAGTATTGTTCTGTGTGAAAATGGGAAGGCTGTGTATCCACTTACTTACTTGGTGAGACTTTGCAGAAGTTTGTCAATTGTACTTGTCTTCTGAAAGCATCAACTCATGGTTTAATTAATTAATACTACCAAAATCAAATGCAAAGTTTTATTATGTGAGTGGTTTTCTTGGTTAAATACAATAGATTTCATCAGATTTTGAAAGGCAGAGAATCAATCCTCTAGTGGTTTGGCAGTTTTAATAGCTTGTTTCTGTAGAAGATACCCTCACTTTTTTAAAGAATATATTTGGATTGGTATCGCTGTCCATATAAAATATTAAACAGTATGTATAACATTGTTCCCAGAGTTCTATTGGGAATAAAGACCTCTTACTATATTTCTTTACCCTCCCCATCTCCTGGTTTTGTCAAAATAATGTCAGATGTTGATTTTTCTCTTTATCAAATTTCTCTTCTATTTGGAGAATCTTCAAAATATTTAAGACTCGCAACCAAGTTATCAACAATTTATACTTAACCAAGTTTAATAAGTTATCTTTAACATTTGTGTTTTTAGCCAAAGTAGTACATGTTTTTGGTTTAAAAAATAAATAAAGCTATATCATGCAGCAACCCCATATGTTGCACATCATCCTACCTCTCATTTTGCTTTATAGATAATATTCATCTTTACTCATTTCTGTAATTTATTTATTTATGTTTTGGTGGACTTCGGTGTCTATAAGATGGTTGTACTGGAGTTTACGAGCCTAAGACAGTATTTATTGACTTCCTTTTACCACGGACGGTGGTTTTTGTTGCTTCCACCATCATCCCACTATTTATAATCTGATACCTGTTTCTGTTTCTGGTCACCTCTACAACCCCAACATTCGCTTTAATTTGGTCTCACTTAAGGAACTTTTTTTTTTTGAAGTATCTTTTGATTCAACATTATAAATTGCATGGAAATACTAGCTTTCTTTTCAATTCTCTCTGATTTCACCTCCCAGACTGTCAATTTTACTTTCATTTTGTCAAGATTAATAATGTCTGCATTTCATTTTATAACTGCAATTAAGTCTTGTTATTTGTCTTTCTGAAAGTTGAAAATCAATAAACGGCATCCATATTATTATACCAGTGTCAATACTGGGCCCTGGAAAGCTCAGGAGTGTTGTCTCCTACTGCTGTCACTAGGGTTTCGGTGTCACCGTGTGCCACTCAAGAAGTTCTAGCATCAAATTCAAATAATACTAACCATTATTGAGCACTCAGTATGTGGCAGGCACTGTTTTAAAAGCAGTATAATATTACTTATAATTCATAATATATATAATTTCATTTGATCCTCCCAACAGAAAGTACTATTTAATTTTAATGGAAGCCTCACATTTTTATTTTTTTATTTTATTTTTTTTTGGTTTTATCATTTATTGTCAAGTTGGTTTCCGTATAACTCCCAGTGCTCATCCCAACAAGTGCCCTCCTCCATACCCATGACCCCTTTTCCCCTCTCCCCCACCCCATCAACCCTTGGTTTGTTTTTAGTATTTAAGAGTCTCTTATGGTTTGCCTCCCTCCCTCTCCTTAACTATTTTTTCTCCCCCTCTCCTCCCCCATGGTCCTCTGTGAAGTCTCTCCTGTTCCACACATGAGTGAAAACATGGTATCTGTCCTTCTCTGCCTGACTTATTTCACTTACCATGACACCCTTGAGATCCATCCAATTGCCACAAATGACCAGATTTCATTCTTTCTTACTGCCATGTGGTATTCCATTGTATATATAAACCACATCTTCTTGATCCATTCATCAGTTGATGGACATTAAGGCTCTTTCCATGATTTGGCTATTGTAGAAAGTGCCGCTATGAACATTGGGGTCCATGTGCCCCTATGCATCAGCACTTCTGTATCCCTTGGGTAAATTCCCCAGCAGTGCTATTGCTGGGTCATGGGGGTGGGGCGGTTCTATTGTTAATTTTTTGAGGAATCTTCGCACTGTTTTCCAGAGCGGCTGCACCAGTTCACATTCCTACCAGCAGTGTAGGAAGGTACCTATTTCTCCACACTCTCGCCAGCATCTATAGTCTCTTGATTTGTTCATTTTAGCCACTCTGATCCTACTTTACCCCAAAACGAAGGAAATGTCAGAGATGTAAAGTAACTTGCTCAGCTGGCCTGGTTATTGTCCAGGTATAAACACTGTTCTGTGATGGCTGCCCTAGTGGTCTCTAGAGCAGCTAGGGGCTGTGTTTGTGTGCTTCGGACAGCCTTTCCGTCTGTGAACCGCTCTCTGCCCCTCTTACCTCCAGCCCCAGACTTCGGGATCTCAGGATGTCCTGGGTGAAAACTGTGAACGTGGTGTAGGAATGAGGGCTTCCCTTGAAGGAGGCTGAGTGAATTTGGAAATTTCACTCTTTGGGGAAATTTTGGGGAATTGTCACTCTTTGCTTATTTTCCGCTCTTAGTTTTGTGTAGGAGCCCTAAGTTAACTGGGATTCTTACTACTGCATCTCCATGTCTGCCCATCAGTTGCTCATTTTAGAAAACCTACTGTTAAGACTGTATTTAATGGTGGGGCTCCTGCGTGCCTCAGTCAGTTGAGTGTCTGACTTCAGCTCAGGTCATGATCTCATAGTTCGTGAGTTCGAGCCCCACGTCAGGCTCTGTGCTGACAGCTCAGAGCCTGGAGCCTGCTTTCCATTCTGTGTGTCCCTCTCTCTCTGCCCTCCGTTGCTCATGATCTGTCTTTCTCTCTCTCTCTCAAAAATAAATAAATGCTAAAAAAATTTTAAAAAGAAGACAGTATTTAGTGGTAAAATATTACCTCGAAAGCTTACCTTATAAGGGAATAAGCTAGGATGCCAGCTCGCACCACTGTTCTTATCAGTCATTGCAATAAGGGAAGTGAAAGAAGTAACTATAAAGATGAGAAAAAAGTAAAACTGTCTCTATTCGAAGATAACACGATTATGTATGTAGAAAAGCCTAAGGAATCTACAGAGCAACTATAAGAGCTGATGTGACTTGAGTAAGATTGCAGAATTCAAGGTTTAAAAAATTGATTTTACGTTTACACAGTAGCAGCAGAAGTCCAGAAAATGAAGTTTAACAACAAAATTCACTTATAGTAACTACAAGAAAACATAAAATAGTTAGGAATAAACTTAACAAAAGATAGGCAAGGTCTCTTCACTAAAAACATCAGAAGAGGGGCACCTGAGTGGTGTAGTTGGTTAAGTGTCTGACTTTGGCTCAGGTTTTGATCTCCTGGTTCTTGGATTTGAGTCCTGCATTTGGCTCTGTGCTGACAGCTCAGTCTAGAGCCTGATTCAGGTTCTGTGTATCCATCTCTCTCTGTCCCTCCCCTACTCATTTTCCCCCTCTCTCTCTCTGTCTCTCTCTCTCTCAAAAATAAAAATTAAAAACATCAGAACAATGCTGAAAGAAGACTTAAGTGGGAGACTTGCGATGTTCGTACATGAGAAAATTCAGTTTCTATATTGGCTCTCCCCAAATTGGTATACGGATTCACTGCAGTCCTAATCAAAATTCTACTGGCTTTTACAGCTCAATAATAAGAAGAAAACAGCCCAGTTCAACATGAGCAGAAAAGTTGAACAGATATTTCACAAATAAAAGATATACAGATGGCCAATAAAGCACATCAAAAGATGCTCAACATCAGTAGCCATCAGGAAATGCAAATGGAAACCACAGTGAGATGCACCTGTACATTTATCGGGCTAGCTAAGATGAAAACGACTGGCATTACCAAGAATTGCTGAGAATGTGGACCAACTGGAAACGTTACACACTGCCGGTAGCAATATAAAATGATACAATTACTTTGAAAAATTGTTTAGCAATTTCTAAGAAGTTAAACATAAACCTACCGTATCACTCAGTTCTTTCACTTCGTAGGTATTGATTTACCCAAGAGAGGTGAAGTATATGTCCATATGGATGTTCACAGAAGCCTTATTACAGTAATCCCAACCTGGAAGTTGTGTCCGTCTTTGTTAGAGAGTCCCCCACATACTTAAATGGATAAACAGTGATATAGCCATACAATGGAATGTTATTTGGCAATAGAAAAACATCTGATGTATGCAATATGATTGTCATTCAGTGGAATGAAAGAAACTGGAAACCAGAGGAATTTTTTTTTTAATGTTTATTTTTGAGAGAGAGAGTGTGAGTGAGTGAGTGTGAGTGTGAGGGGCAGAGAGCAAGGGGGACAGAGGATCTGAAGCGGGCTCTATGTTTGCAAGCATGATGCTAGGCTGGAACTCACAAACAGTGAGATCATGATCTGAACCAAAGTTGGACCCTTATCAACTGAGTCACCCAGGTGCCCTGGCATGTGGAATTTTGAGTGATGAAATTTTTATATCTTTTTTTTTTAATTTTTATATCTTGATTGTAGTGGTGGTTTTGTGGACATATACAAGTGTGTTTTGTGGACATATACAAGTGTGAAAACTCATTGAATTGTACACTTCAGTGCAGTTCTATGTAAATCATACTTCAGTGTTGGTATACAAAGTAGTGACTGACAAGTACCTAATAAAAAATATGTATTCAGTAAATTAGCTTGATTACTGCAGGCCAGTTCTAGTTGTTAGTTCATATTTTTGTAACATGGTGTAGTTCAAGTGAGTTACAGCAATCCTATTAAGGATCAGGTAGCTGCCAAATATGTTAAGGAAATAAAATTGAGTTCATTGTTCCTTAAATTCTTTTCAGTAAGAAGGTATAATCATGGAATCCATTACTGTTGTTTTGGTTCTGGAGCTCGTTTGCTCTCCTTTATTCCCTTCCAAGCTATCTTTTTTAAAGATTTTTTTCAAAATGTTTTATATTTTGAGAGAGCGAAAGAGAGAGCCTGAGTAGTGGAGGGGTGGAGAGAGGGGGGAGGAGAGAATCCTATGCAGGCTCCATGGGGCTTAATCCTAGATCCCAGTAACTGAGATCATGACCTGGGCTGAAATTAAGAGTAGGACCTTAAAGGATTGAGCCACCCAGGAGCCCCTCCCTTCCAAGCTATCTTAAACTTCTTACCCAGAATTATCAAAATTGGATTTATTGACTTGGGAAGTAAGAAGTTTCTGACCTTTTAGTTGGTGGTGGATCTTTAAGTACCTTTTTCAAACTTCTCTAACCATTCAGACTTCTCCCCTCTGTGTATAACATTAACTTTATCTTTTCAGATATGGAATTAGACCGAGTAAATAAAATATCCATGATTAAATGCCCAATTTTTAATATCAGGAAAAGTAAAAAAGTTGAACTTTCCCTGTATGGAAACAGGGCGTGAACCTGCAAACGTTGTAGTGATTCACTCACCTTCTCCATTCCCCACACTTCATTTAAAAAAAAACTATGGTAGCTTCAGTTACATACTTTTAACATAGATTCCCAGGTCCTTTTCCCATATGTCACTGTGCAAGGCCTTTAAAAAACAGTGTCCTTGTTTTTGGTGCTGCTGTAAGGTCTTCTGCTACTTCAAATTTTTCTTTTTTCTGTTCTCATTCAGCTTTTTTTTTCCTTGATATATTTCATGTACCTTAGCTAGTCATACTTAGGATTTTTTTCATAAGGCTGGGAGAAATGGATTTAGAAAATGTGATTGGGACATCTGAGTGGCTCAGTCAGTTAAACGTCCAACTTTGGCTCAGGTCATTATCTCACGGTTCATGAACTTGAGCCCTGCATCAGGCTCTGCGCTGACAGCATAGAAATCGGACCCCATCTATCTCTGTCCCTCCCCCACTTGTGTGTGCTCACTCGCTCTCAAAAATAAATAAACATTAAAAAGAAATTTAAAAATGTGATCAGATATGATGTTTAAGCAAGTATGATATTTAAGATCTGTAAAAAGCTAAGGAAAACAGCAAATCTTGGTCACTGAGTTACTTATTCTTCCTGGCTCTTCCTGGCAGGTGAAGTATTACAATATTATATGTAAAATTAAAGGCTCTAAAAGGAAAGATAAAGGACTAAAGATGCGCACACATGATACTGTTGGTCTGTGCATCATTAGAAGATAAAGTGCACCTCCTTCAGAAGGACCCTCAAACTCTGGGTATCTTGGGTAAATTCTAACAGAAACTGGCTTAGGAAAGCTTGAAGCTAAGGAGAGAGCTAAGAAGGATGGCATGCTAAGAGAAATTTGCCTGTCTTCTGAGCCATTGAAGACCTTGACCTGAAACTGAGTGAGGCAAAGGTAATTGACAGGGTGAGAGTTGGTGGTGGGCAGAAGCAGTAAGGGAGACAAGATAGAAATTCCAGATGGCCACTAGAGCAGAGGAAGGATGTTCTAAGGACTTCTTCCAGGCTGCAGATACAGAGGATTGCTTTCACGTAAAGAACAACTCAGTTGCCCATCGCGTGCTGTATTGGCTATCCAAGGTTACTAGTCTCTTCACTTGTGCCCAACCACACACACACACACACACACACACACACACACACACACACAGTTCTGTTAGGTCTATTTTGGATATAACAGAACTCTTCTGGAAATAATTGTTCTCATTAATTGAATGCTATGGTTAAATGAGAATTGACCAGAAAGTAGTTTTTTGTTTGAAGACTTACTGGAAATAAATACCATTAGGAATGTTCACATTCTTGTGTAAACTGATTATAATGATCATTGTCATCTCTTTTGCCCCAAGGCGTCATTTTCATTTTGAACATCTGTAGGTTGTGCTCTTGAATGTAGAGACTGTCTTTTATTTGTATTTTGATGGCACTGCATTTGTTGGGTAGCTCAGGTATACACTTGTAGAAATGACATTCATCATTGTTCAGTGAAGCAAGATTGTTTGGGTCATAGTCTTTGTCTTGTAAGTGACTCCTTGGCATGAGATTATTTTGTGTGCCCTTCTATACTGATAAAAACCATTGACGTTTGGGGCGCCTGGGTGGTTCAGTTGGTTAAGGGGCCGACTGGCTCAGGCCATGATCTCACAGTTCATGGGTACGAGCTCTGTGCTGACAGCTTAGAGCCTGGAGCCTGCTTTGGATTCTGTGTCTCCCTCTCTGCTCCTCCCCTGCGCGATCGCTTGCTCGCTCGCTCGCTCTCTCTCTCTCTCAAAAATAAACATAAAAAAAAAACCCAGCAAACTTGTATGAGACTTGAAGGAAATACAATTCCAGCTCTAGTTTGTGTAGAACTTTATCATCGTGTAGTTACTTCCTGAATTTCTGTTAGGAAGCATTGTACTTGGCCCATGATCAGATATTCACCTTAGGTTTTTAAAAGTTTTTTTTTTTTTTTTAAGTAAATTACCCTTAAAGTAATTAAAATGTGATAAAGCCATAGCATCTTATTTTCTTTTTCGTTTTGAAAACAAAAACATCCAGTGGTAACTATTAAAACATAAATTGTGTGTATTGAGCAGAGAGCAGACGTTATTTCCAAATCGAAGTACAGGAAGCTTTAAAATGCTTGTTCATCCTTTATCAGCATTACCGAATGAATCAGCAAATTGCTAAGGTCAGCAAACTTATATTTTGAATTATAACAATAGCATGTATTTCCAAGAATATAGAAAAATTCAGATGTACAGATGGTGTTAATAAATTAACAGAATCTTAGGTCTGGAAGGTTCCTTTGGGGACGTTGTGTCTTACCTTTTAGGTCTGAGAAATGTTAGAAGGTCACTGGCAGATGTTAGATAGATGTGTGCCACTCTTACCTGATTTAGTCATTATGTTATTGGGTGCAAATGGATTACTGGCCACTTAGATGGTTTTCAGAATTAGGAAAATTGATTTTCAGGATAACTTTGCCTAGTACCCCATATTAATGAGGCCAAAGTCATGGTATCTGTTCATACAAGTCAGTTGTTTGGCTATGTTTATAGTTGCCAAGCCTTGCTGTTCTTTGGCCAGTTGTCTTGTAGACACATTTCCAGCTCCCAGAGGTGGGGGCTCCTTTTGCTCTTCCTGACTCTGGAAAAGGCATCCAAAGACTTTTCTCTGAGCACTTGGCTCAGTGGCATTGTTTTCATATATACTAGTATAGCTGATTGCATTGTGTTTGGAGAAAATGTAGATGATCTAGGTTTTGGATTTACAGTAAATACATGAAGTCATTCATTCAGAAGCAAGTTCCTGCACTGAGTCAGGTACAGTTATGTTATATAAGTGCTGGAATTATGACAGAAAACAAGTCAAATGAGGTTTTGACATTTAAGCCGAGACCTAAAAGGTGAGGAGTTAGCTAAGGAGTAGAAGTGCAGGGAGCGGGCACAGCATGTTCAGAGGCTCTGAGGTTGGAAGGGGCTTGGTGCCCTACGCTGGAAGGAAGGAGGGTGAGGCTGGAGAACAGCAAAAGAGGGAGACAAGGGCTTAAGATAAGGCTGCATTAATAGAGTTATTGCTGATCTGGAGGACAGGCTAAGGAGTTAGAATCGACCACAAGAAATTTGGAAGACATTTGTAGAGTTTTGGCAAGGCAGAAGTCACTTCGATGTGAGAGTATAAATTGGTGGGGATGTAGAGGGGCTTGAGGGGGATGAAGATTTTGTTGTTATTCCTAAGAGCAGCTGATACTTAACTGTTTGTTAACTATGGGCCAGGCACTATGCTCAACCCTTTACCCTCACTGCCCACGTAAACCTCCTGACAGGCAACCCAGCGAGGTGCTGCTGCTGTACGTGTTTTACAGGGGAGGAAACCAAGATCCAGCAAGGTTGATCAGCTTGCCCAGAGTCCTATAGCTAGTAAGTGACAGAGCTGGGGTTTGAACCCAGACACTGTGTGATTCCAGGTTCTGTGTGTTAGCCACTGGGCATGCATTTTCCTTGTATGAGATGGCGCTCCATTAGTGGTTCTTGAAATTGAGTGGATCACAACTGGAATTTTTCTTTTTAATGGAACAGAGTAGAAATTAGAATACTTTGCACTAGTAAGGATAAAATACTGATCTATAAAATTTTATTACCACTTTTTCTTTTATATAACTGTATTTGTACATGTGTGAGTTTGTAAGCTATTACAAAAGGCTGGGCAGCATTTGTCTAGACAAGAGCCAGTGATGGCTTGGACTAGAATTGTGCAGTGTGGATGAAGAGAAGTGGGTCTCTGTTTAGAGGTGGCAGGTCTCAGTAAGAGATTGGTTACAGGGGCCAAAGGAAGTGTCAGCTGAGTCCCAGGTTTCTGCTGGGGACAAGAACGGTCATGGTGTGCATGGACTCAGTCCGCTCTAGTGAGACACTCTCAGAGGGGTCCTCCTGGGTGGCCACCGCACTCCCTGGTTCTTTGGCTTCTCTCTGCTGCAGCTGATGGGGCTTGAGGTTGGCATAGCACCCAAATCTGCATCTCCCAGCCAGTCTGTAAGATGGCTGTGAACTTAGGAAGTGATCTGTTACCCGACACCGCCTAAACAGGAGGGTTAAGCCAAGAATAAATTCTTTGTGTAATTTCTTTTAAATTTTTTAATGTTTTTTTTTAATTTTTATTTATTCTTGAGAGACAGCAAGAGCAGGGGAGGGTCAGAGAGAGAGGGAGACACAGAATCCAAAGCAGGCTCCAGGCTCTGAGCTAGCTGTCAGCACAGAGCCCGACATGGGGCTCGAACCCACAAACCGTGAGATCATGACCTGAGCCGAAGCTGGACGCTCAACCGACTGAGCCACTCAGGCGCCCTTCTTTATGGAATTTGAGGTGAGGAGTGAGGGTCACACAGACATGTGTGGGCTGAGAGCAGCTCTAGAGTGAAGGTATGGAATCTGTTTTTGCCCTAGTTTCCTTGGGAGCCAGAGAAACTTTAGGTTTCAAGGCTGCAGTGTTAAAGAGTCCAGAGTCCTCTTTTTGAAGTTCAGGTCCAGTTCATTTGCTTGTGGCTTTCTGGGAGGCCCATTTCCCTGTTCTCATGCACAGCCTCTTAGTAATAATACCTGGCTCCCCACAGGACCACAGTGACTTTTGTACTGTGTGTTGAGCAGATACTAGCTGGAGACAGATACGGACTAGTCAGGTGCTTGGTATGGATCCTCATTCTTTATCTTATTAGTCTTTTGGCCATGGTCAAGATACTTCTCCCTGAGCCTCAGTTTCCTCATCTGTACGTTTGGGACAATACAAGAGCACCCATGTCATAGGGCTGTGGTGAGGAGTAGACGCGGTAAACTGTGTCGGCCCCTCAGCCCAGTGCCTGGTGCAGAATGAGAGCTTAACAAATATTTGTTGTTAGTTGTTAACTGTTTCTAGGACAGTTTCTCAGGAGACTTAAACATACTTAAGAACAGAGTCTAATGGGAAGAAGCCAGCATAGAGAGTTTGGACCTAAGTGAGAGAGGGTATTAAGGGACTGGATTCCAGAGAGGCAAGGATGGTAGGAGGTCAAGAGTAGACTTTAAAGGGGTGTTTTCAGCAGGAGAGGGAACCTGTGGAGGTGGTGGGAGGGTAATATTTTCTGAGATCGCGTCCGAGTTAGAATTGTCTGCTGGGAGAGACACTTACTGAAAGTGGCATCTTGGGAGGCTGTTGTGGACAGTGGGACATCGGGGCACATGGAAGACTGGATGAGCCACCCTGAGACCCTGAAATTGCACACTATTAACTTACAGTGACACCAGCCTATGTGTTTCTACAGTTTTGCTTGGCTGTGCCGGGTTCGGCCGGATGGCGAGATGTAAAAGTAAGATTAGTTTTAAGGGTTTGCAAGGCAGATGCCAGGAAAGAATAAAGAGGCTGGGAACGTGGGTGCAGGGACATGCATGGTGAGGCAAACTGCTGAGTCCTGCTTGGCTGCGGAAGGGGTACAGAGAAGGTGGAGGGCAGTGGTCTGTAATACACATGCACACACACACACACACACACACACACACACACGGTACATAGTTCCTTTGTTAGTTCATCCTTGCTATTCGTAACATTAATTCTTCGCGTTGATAACTGAAATGTTAAGACCAACTGCTAAAGGGAATTTACTACTCTTTCAAATGGGCACAATCCAAATGTCGAGTTAGTTCTAGTACATAATTTTGAAGTTGCCCTGATTTCGTGTGGTATGCCAAATCTGTAAATGATAGGTTGTGATCCTTAACGTTGGGTAGAGTTTAACCACATAACGGGACATTTCATTTTCATTGACTACTTCTGAGGAACTTACCACTTAGGCTAAATTGAGCACTTCAAAGATAGCCGCATAAGTAGAATAGACTTTATAGATGCATTTCATGTGTTCGTGACTAAATCAGCCTGTCTCTGAGGCAGAAGTCACCTGTGATCTGAGCCTGGTGTGCCTGAACTTTGGTAGTTCACATTTGTCCTTTCGTTTTTGTTTGAGGAGTATAGCGAATCGGGAAACAATAACGTTCATTCTTCAGTCACTGAACTTTCAAGGACCTTCTTGTTTCCAGCAGTGAGTGAGTTCAGAAGAACAAAGCAAATGACCAGGATGATGACCTGTGAGGAGCTTCTCAGCCTGATCCCGCCGTAGTGGGGTCCACACACACACCTTGGGGTTGCTCACCACTGGCCGTTGGTGGCTGGAAGAAATATTTAGAACTCTTTCAGTCTCTGTATGTTTTATAACATGTAGTATATATGGATGGTAGTACATGGCTGAAATACGAAGATATACGTATGTTGTGGCTATCCTTTTTTGCTTGTAATGTGTATATGATCAAAAAATATTTGGTGGTTATATGTTGGTATGTATTTTTAAATGTATACATTTTTGACAACCTATGTTTGAACATTTTGAGGAAACTTAAGAGTTTCTATGTATGGTAAACCATGTTCTTAATGATGAAGTAGTTGTACTTATTGCCCGCATTTTTAGAGTAAAGTAGGACTTGTTATATAAAAAGACTTGTTAAGATCTGGCTTGACAAATTTGAGTCTCTTTCCCAAGAGATTTGCTTCTTTATGTTGGAGGAACTTTACCTTATGTACCATGTGTCCCTTGTTCTAAAGAACCAAGGGCTCCTACCAGCTGTCAAATGTTGGAAAACGGAGCCTGGAGAATGGTTGAAGGCCACACCCCCGGTCACCCATCAGTCCCATCCCAAAGGGTGACCTCTGGTGAACTATGCTCGTGTGTGCGCGCACACACACCCCCACTGACATCATAAAACAACGGGATTGGAACGCCACCCAGCAATTTCCTGGACCCATTCTCTTTGCTCATTGTAGGTGTTTTCTCAGTGTGAAATGTCTCACTTTCAGAGAGCTGTGAAATCCTTGGTTCAAAGAGTTCTTCCCTCCCTCATCCTGAGAACCCTTTTTCCTAAAATTAGATAAAAAACTAAGAACTGCCACAAAGAACCTATTTTAAATGTAATAAATTGAATAAGGTCTAGGTTCTCTAGAGGCTTTTGTTTTCGTTTTTATGTTTCTGATGAGTATAGTAACTTATATTTGACATTCTCATTAAAAAAGTATTTTAGGGGCATCTGGGTGGCTTGGTCGGTTAAGCCTCCGACTCCTGATTTTGGCTCGGGTCATGATCTCACGGTTTGTGAGTGTGACCCCCACATCAGGCTCTGCACTGACAGTGCGGAACCTGCTTGGGATTCTCTCTCCCCTCTCTCTGCCCGCCCCCCCCCCAAAATACATTTTTAACAAGGTTGTATTGAAGTGAAGTCTCCCATGTGTATTTGCAGGTTTGATGACGACGAGAAGCATGCTCTCACTGGACCGCCCGGCGCCGTGTGTTACGCAGAATGTCTCTGAGTGAGAACGCGGTGTTTGCCTACGAGTCTTCAGTGCACAGCACCAACGTCTTGCTCGGCCTCAACGACCAGCGGCAGAAGGACGTGCTGTGCGACGTCACCGTCCTTGTGGAGGGCCAGCGCTTCCGTGCCCACCGGTCTGTGCTGGCGGCTTGCAGCAGCTACTTCCACTCGAGAGTGGTTGGCCAGGCCAACGCCGAGCTCAGCATTCCTCTGCCGGAAGAGGTGGGAGACGGGTCCATGTTGCCGAAGTCATCCTGGGTTTCCTTGAGTCGGACCTAATTAAATCTCTTTCCTTAAACCTTATTTTTAACTTTATAAAAGGCAGAGTCATAAAGTTAGAAATAAAACTGTGTCCTGTCCTGAGGTCCAGTGCCCAGGTTCCGCAGCAACTCATTTCTTTAACTTCTTTTCTAGAAATCATGATGATGTTGTATATATAGAATTGTTAGTTTGGGATGTCAGTTAACAATATTTATTGAGCCGTTGTATACCTCGGCCCACCATTCTGTTACTTTTTGAGAAAATGACCAAAGGAGGGCACAGCCAGGGGATTAGATCTTGGGAGAGGTCGTGCTGCGTCTCATTCTCTTCTTTCGGACCTTTTCCTGTGATGGGAACTGAGTTTCTACGGTTCTAGAAATCCTCCGTGTTTCTAAGACACGGCCTCATGGAAAGTAGGCACACCGTAAGTGTTCTCTTCCCCCTTCTTTCTTGAGATTGTGTCTGTGCATTGGTAGAAAATAATGGATTTGGTCTCATAATTATAGAGCCTAGTTTTACCTGTCTTTTTCCCACCAGCCTGTTGGGGAGCTTGGGCATCTAAATGTTCCTATCCTGCCTCTAAGGGACCTCTCACAGGACTGGAAGGTGCTGGGTACACGCAACTCTTATTAGAATTGCCTTTTTTTTTTTTTTAAGTTTATTCATTCTGAGAGAGAGAGAAAGAACCAGTGGGGGAGGAACAGAGAGAGAAGGGGATAGATGATCCGAAGTGGGTTCTGCATTGATAGCAGTGAGCCCGACGCGGGGCTTGAAGTCATGAGCCATGAGATCATGACCTGAGCTGAAATTGGACGTTTAATTGAGCCACCCAGGTGCCCCTGGAATAGCTGGCATTTATGTAGTTAGTACCTGCAGCTAGAAGAGTGTTGAGCCTTCGAAGTTGTTAAGAGGAGTTTGGGCAAAGTATGTAGAGCTTGTTTATGGCAGGGCTGTGTGGGCTGCTCTGTGACAGGTACTAAGTCTATAGTTTAGCTTATCCCAGGCATCCATACTTCCATGAGATTGTATCAACAGTTTGGAGACTCCACAGGTTGTCGGTTCAGCGGCAGAGCTCAGCACGCATAGTGCAATGCCAATGTAATGATAAGAGGGCCAACTCTAGGTTAGCACTGTTTTTAAAAATTAGCAACTCATCCCATAATGGCCCTGTTTGATGTCTTCACCTCATGTGAGTCAGACCATAATCCATGTGTCATTAAGAGTGGAATCTATAAAGTGGAGGGTACGGGTCCAACGAATGGGGTGTGGTAAGCATGCTTTTCCGGACTCCTAATCAGCATTACATTTTCTGGAAGAACATTTTTACTAACCAAAGTAAAACGCCTGTTTTATAATGATGACAAGTAAGTTCTTCATTGCTGTATTCCCCTTCTACTTTTATTTATCCATGAGACCACTTTCAAGTGATGCATTTGTTTTTATTTTGTATGTTAACAGGTGACAGTTAAAGGATTTGAACCTTTAATTCAGTTTGCCTACACTGCCAAACTGATTCTAAGTAAGGACAATGTGGATGAAGTGTGCAAGTGTGTGGAAATTTTAGGTGTTCGTGATATCGAGGAGTCCTGCTTTCAGTTTCTCAAATTTAAGTTTTTGGACCCCACTGCAGACCAGCAAGAACGCCTCAGGAAAAAATGCATCCCCACACACTGTCAGAAAGCAGACCTTAAGTTCTCACTTTTGGACCAGAGGGATTTAGAAATTGACGAAGTGGAGGAATTTTTGGAAAACAAAAATGTCCAGACTCCGCAATGGAAACTGCATAGGTATCAAAGCAACGCGAAAGTATCATCTCCTCTACAAGACAGTGCCAGTCAAACCTGTGAATCCATGTGCTTAGAAAAGGATGCTGCTCTGGCTTTGCCATCCTTATGCCCCAAATACAGAAAATTCCAAAAAGCATTTGGAACGGACAGAGTCCGTACCGTGGAATCCAGTGTCAAAGACATTCATGCTTCGCCTGCTCAGCCAAACGAGACCTCTGAAAATGAATGCCTGGCAGTCCAGGACTGTGCAGATCTGCCGGTGACTTTAAAATGTGAAGAAAGTAAGTTAGCAATGGAACATGAAGAAACCAAGAAGACAGAGCCTGCTTCTCAGTGCGCATCAGAAAGGCCAGAAGTGTCTCCTTTCCCCCACAATTCTTCTGCAGCCCCTCACATGCTCTATTCGCTGTCTCTCTTACACACCTACGACCAGTATGGTGACTTGAATTTTGCCGGAATGCCAAACACAGCAGTGTTAACAGAAAAGCCCTTGCCGGGTACAGATATTCGGGAAGAGAGAACGTTTGGTGAAAGTCAGGATTTACATCTGAAGTCTGACTCCGGCCCCAGGGAAGACAGCAGCCTTGCCTCCAGCGACCGGAGCAGTGTGGAGCGGGAAGTGGCGGAACACCTAGCAAAGGGCTTCTGGAGTGACATCTGCAGCACAGACTCCCCTTGCCAAATGCAGTTATCACCTGCTGTGGCCAAAGATGGTTCGGAACAGATGTACTCGCAGAAACGGTCTGAGTGTCCCTGGTTAGGTATCAGGATCAGCGAGAGCCCAGAACCGGGTCAGAGGACTTTCACGACGTTAAGTTCTGTCAACTGCCCTTTCATAAGTACTCTGAGTACCGAAGGCTGTTCTAGCAATTTGGAAATTGGAAACGATGAGTATGTTTCAGAGCCCCAGCAGGAACCTTGCCCGTATGCTTGCGTGATTAGCTTGGGAGATGACTCGGAGACAGATACTGAAGGGGACAGCGAGCCCTGTTCAGCCAGAGAACAAGAATGTGAGGTGAGGGGGAAACGTGTGTGCTGCTAAGCCCTTGTTTTACCACTGGTGATCAGGGCATTTACTCTGGGTCAGCTCCAGGGGCACCCCTGGAGATCTGTGAGCAGGCGCAGGGAGGGAGGAGGACACCCGGAGACAGTTCTAAAACTGGGTGATCAGTACCAAGAGAGTGTGATGAAGTGTGAAGGACTTCTGGGTTCCTGTATTTCAAGCGGGTGTATTTGTTTTTGTCGTGGAGTGGGTTCACACATTGGTTCTTTAACTTTAAATCAAATGCCCCATCCCAAGAGGTTAAAAAAAAAAAAAATGATGGGAACCTGGTAACTCCTGGAAAAAGGCCGCATACGTTCCAATCTTGGTCATTGCTGCAGGATCTCTGGACTTGGGACTAGTTACCTGGCAATGACTTGGCAGTGACTAGGTGTAGGAATGTAGGAGAGTTTTCTCTGCCCTTGTTTTTCATAGCCATTCATTTTTCCCCTTATTTTTCCTTAGCCATTCCAGCCGTTAATTTAATGTCTTAATAATTTGGCACGAGTTACCTGAGGCCGGTATGGGATTAACCTTACCACGCTTGATCTGTGTACTTTGTGCACAGATGTCTGCTTGTGTGTTGGATACTTTTTTGTGAAACATTACCGTAACTCCAGTGATAAGAAAACCTTGTTGGTTCTGTATCATTTTCTTTGTTTTCTCGCTCTTGGATGACATGGGTTTGAAAGAGTGACAGGTTTGTTTTTCTTTTCCTCCTTGACTTTGGAAGGAGATTATTGGTGATTTAATTAAAGAAGTAATGTGTGCATGAGTTACACCTATAGATTTTTGTATGACATTTATAAATCCATATACTGGCTTTTAATTTTAATTTAATGGAACTGTGAAAATAATGTTAAAAGTAAAACTTTTAAGAAATTGTAGGACATTTTGTGTAACTAGTTTTTGTAAGTTTGAAAGACAAATTAAGTAGGTTGCCAGAAAAATTGATCAATGTTTTATGTGCATAATTAAATATAAGTGTCCCACAACTTTGTCATTAAAAATTATCTTAAGGTTTCCCAAATTTAAGTATGTTGAAGATGATGTTAAAATATTCATTAGATTTTTCTAACCATTTCTGAATTGGCAAGTGAAAAAGTGAAATGTATAGATTTTTGAGTTATGTGAAACTACCATTTCTTGACAGAAAAATTAGTTTTCTAAAATGCTTGCCAAATTACTAGTGTACTTATACCAGTGTTAAATCGGTGCTGCACAGTAATATAAATCAAAGTATAAAACAGACTTTTTTTTGGTTTGGTTAAACACATTAAAGCACTTTAGAAAGATATCTGTGTGTTAATTAACATGCTCGAGTAAAGTAAGTTCTATTTTTTTATTTTAAATACATGAGTATTTGTGTTAATGCTTTTATTTTACTAAAAAAATCTGTGTCTCAATTTACATGTCTTCTGAACCCTCTCTAAAATAGGCTAGAAATATCAAATTATCAGTCTTTATTATAAGGGACTATATGGAAACTGGGAATAGAGGTCTGCTTTTTTTTTTAAGGTCTAAATGAAGTTTCCTGGAAAATATAGATGTAGATCTTCCTCTTCCTAGATATATGTATAAGTACATTACTCAGCGGCAGTTACTAATGTTTATTTTATGTTCTAGGTGAAACTGCCATTTAATGCACAACGAATAATTTCACTCTCTCGAAACGATTTTCAATCCTTGTTGAAAATGCACAAGCTGACGCCGGAGCAGCTCGATTGCATCCACGACATTCGAAGGAGGAGTAAGAACAGGATCGCTGCCCAGCGCTGCCGCAAGAGGAAACTTGACTGCATACAGAATCTGGAATCAGAAATCGAGAAGCTGGTGAGTACACGACCATCCTGTTACTTAAATTCCACTACGTCCACTCAGTTATTCTTTTTTGTAGAGGAAACAGCTGTCTCAAGTCCTGAGTCAGATGTGATGCTCAGTTATACATTAATTTCAAAATTCACTAATTACCATTTTAAGAAAATAAGTTATATGATGTTTTTAGAAAGCTTAGGAGAGAAAAAATGAGTTTTCATAGACTATTTTATTCTAATATTCTGCATCTTTAGTGTGATATGCTATTAATACTTAGTATATATGCTATTAATATCTAGTATATAATAAATAGTAAATTTTTTTTTTTTACTGTCTACCTAATTCTTAGTGGTTGAGTAGAGATTGAAGAAATTCTGAAACACTGTAATCTCTTTGTACTCAGTTTGGTGTCTATAAAAGCTAATGTTCCAATTGTCCGTTTAAATGAACCGTAGACTTGAATAACTTGTTTTGGTCAATACCAGAACAAATAAACCAACTTGGATCTTTCGTGTAAGGGAAAAAACTCATTGGCTGATCTGAATAGAACATTCAGGATCTACTGAGACTCTCGAGGGAGAGGAGTGCTTACTTTATTGAATCTTGTTATTTATTCCAGCATCAAAACGCAAATTAATTGAAAAATGGATTAACTTGCACCCAGGTCTCTCTGTTCCCTAGTGTTTGGTGGAAGCACGCATTGTGTGAAAGACACCTCTGGGGGTGCCGCTGTAGTTACAGCAGGAGATCAGCGCCGGAAATCGCAAAAACATTCTTGGAATGTTTAGTTTGGAGCCTTTGTTAATTATTGGTGAAAGTTTGAAATTGTGATTGTAGCAAGTTTTCAAGCACAAACATTGTAGCTGTGAGCAGTCAGTCAGCAATATTTTAGCAGAAAGAACCTGTCTGGGAAAATGCATTCTTATTTTGTGCTGTGCCAGGTTGTTATGACGATGTGATTTCCTCCATTCAATTCATCTTTGCCCTCATCAGAAAAAAAGGAAAGAATAAAAAACCAGTCTGTTCCTTTATGTACCTTCAGAAAAGTGGGAAAGTAAACATTTATTTTGCATCTATTGTGGTCAGTACCCTGTTTACCTGTTGTATTCATTTGGACGCTGGCTGTGAGAAACAGAAACCATTTTAATGAATGAATTTGTTGTAAGGACACAGGTTTGTCTCATTCAGAAGCCAGAGCATGGAGCAGACATTGTACGTAGTGTAGAACGAGAAAGCGGGAAGCTGCCAGGAAACCTGAGATTCTTCTCTGTCAGCCCGTCAGTGTGCCCCTGCTCACCTTGAACACCCCAGGTGACTGTGTGCTGCCACGTGCGTAGGGGAGGTGTAGCTGCATGTGGTTCCTGAATAGTCTCACTCTCTTCCAGGATCTAGTTCAGACGGATACTACAGTTTTAGTTCTAAATTCCCAAGGAGGTGAGCTTCTAATTGGCTTATTTCAGCTCAGGGGTCCTCTTCTGTGACACAAGAGGAGGGACCAGTAGCCACAACCCAGCTGCCACGAGCCCACCTCTGTGCAGGCAGAGCAGACCGCCTGCCTGGGTGCTCACCCGGATGTGCACCCGTCCGACTGCGCTCAGCTCAGTCTCTTTCCACTTCCCAGTATCATCAGAGAAGACATGCTGGCTGGCTTTGTTTTTTTCTTTCCTTTAGCAGAGTGATTTTAGCTTCCTTGGTCTCACTGCCCTGTCCATACTACTCTCTGTTCTACTGATTTTTACAGGCACTCTCTAGTTGCAAAGTGTAAGGGCCACTTGTAAAGTTCAGTCCTGTGACAGATGTCTCTCTCAGGTGAAAATAAGCAGAGAATGTGTTACTTCTTAGCTTATAGGAATAAGAAAACTGGCCCCTTTCCCGAGAGTAAAAGAATTTGAGCCTTAAGTTATTTTATTACACTAAGAAATTTACTTGTAATTTAGACCCTGGTTATTGGATGATGTTTTGAGTCTTGTCTTTTGTAAAGAGAGAAGGACCAGCACTAGTTAAGAGTGGAGAATTTGAAGGACTCTGACAGATGTGCATTTTTTAATTGAGATTATGCTTTCTGGAAACATGGCCAGTAGACAAGCAGTATTTCCCAGTATTTATAGTCTGAGTGGTATTTTAGCAAACCTATGTAAGGGAAATAACTTGTTTCATAATTAAACAGCCATGTTAGTGTAGCCAATAACTGGTCAGGATAACATATAAATGAATTCACAGTATGTATTGCCCTGATCTGGTGATACTTAGGTGAAGGGCCCGTATTTTAGGAAGCTTTATCTTTGGGTATTGGCTCTAAACTTTGCAGTTTGTCCTAAGAGTAATAGCATAATAGATTGGATGGATCAACACATGGAAAACAGTGTTTTGGTAAGAATAGTGATTCTAAAATGTCTTCAAGGTGGATCGGTAGGATAATTATCATGTATAAAAGATATTCTAATAGTCTTAATGTGCTGTGAAAGCCAACAGATGATGCTGGTTCAGATTCAGTAAATTAATGGGTTGTATTTTTCAACAAGATGTCCTGTCAGAATCTAAATAGAACCTTTGAAGAAAAAGAAAGATGTGTATTTATTTGGTGGATATGTTGATCGTAGTTACTTTTAGCATTTGTGGTATGTTAGAGGTTAGGGGGTGCGGGTTTCTTCTTTTCTAGAATATTTCTTGAGGAATTAGGAACTAATATGTTTCTAATACCATTTTGGTCTCAAGGAAAGGTAACCTTGAAATGAAGGGAACTTTAGTTTTCTTTTTAATTTAAATTAACTAGTTAATTAACGTATCGTCTTGGAGGGAGCACGAGTGGGAGAAAGGGGCAGACAGAGACGGGGAGACAGTCTCAAGCAGGCTCCGTGCTTAGTGTGGAGCCTAACATGGGGTTGGATCCCACAACTCTGAGGTCATGACCTGAGTTGAAATCAAGAGTTAAACACTCAATTGACTGAGCCACGCAGGCACCCTGGGAATTTAGCTTTCTAAGGAAAAAAAAAAATGACCCAAATGTATTTCTCTTAGACGTTATCAAGTATTGATTGGTATCAACTTAGAGTGATCAGAAATCACAATATTCACAAAAGCACTTGAACTCAGAGTTGGTGTGTTGAGATTTCATTTTGTTTCACTGCTTTGGTCTGTTGTGATGATGTAGGAGTACAAAGACCTTATCTGTCCTTAGTGTTTTATATCTTGTGAAGATTGTACTACTTTATTAAAAGTAAACCTGTTTTGGGGCGCCGGGTAGGCGGTTCAGTCAGTTAAGTGTCTCACTCTTGGTTTTGGCTTAGGTCATGATCTCACGATTCATGAGTTTGAGCCCTGATCTGGGCTCTGCACTGACAGCAGATTCTCTGATTCAGCAGATTCTCTATTTGGGATTCTCTCTCTCTCTCTCTCTCTCTCTCTCTCTCTCTCTGCCGCTCCTCTCTCTCTCTCTCTCTCTCTCTTTCTCGCTCTCAAAAATAAATAAATATTAAAAAAAAAATCTGTTCAGCCACATGCTGCTGGCTGCTTTACCCACACACATACTGCCATCTCCAGACACACCCCGTGGGCCCTTCTGGAACTTGCCCCTTGCCACTCTGTGATACCCTCCAGCAGCACAGTGTGGTCTGTGGGCAATTGGCATCAGTGTTATCTGTGAGGGTCCCTTTAAAGATACACGTTCCTAAGAAAAATACTAGAAAAACTAAAAAAACAAAACCTCATTTCTTCTACCCTAAACCTGTGGGCGGGGCCTACAAGCATGTGTTCCAGGGTAAATATTTCCAGGGTAATAAATCTTTGTTCACACTAGAATTTGAAAGCCTGTTGCACCAGGACACAGAGGTCTGATGGAGGCTTGGGAGTCAAACACTCGGAAACTCTGCCTGGCTACTTGGTAGTTTTGTGGCTTGGTGAAAGTGTCCTACCTCTAATATACCCACATTCCCTTATTGGTGGTACGGAGACCTCACCAGTCACCTCAGGATTGGCGCCCAGATCACATGCCATTGTACCGCGCAGCACATGCTCTGCGCCCAGCGGATGTTCGTAGTATATTTTAAATCTCTCTTCTTTCTGTGAACATCTGCCAAGCATACTAAATGTTGTGCGAGTTACCAGGAAATCGAAGATGACAGAGATACAGTCCTTGCCAATAAAATGCTTATATTCTCTTATGTGTCCTCATGTTTTCCTGCAATTCATCTTCCTCCCCTGCGTTCTGAAAACTTCAGGCTTTCAGAAAAGCTAAATGAAGAGTGCACTGAACAGCCTTGTGTGGATTCAGCAGTTATTTACATTTGTCACGTCAGCTTTACTTTTCTGTTGGTCTTTCTGGCCAGGTGTGTGTCCCGGCTCTGGCTGTTTGCTCTGTCCGTCTTTGTCTCTCTCCTTGTCCGTCAGTTTTGGTCTCTTTCTAGCCACAGTTGGTTGATCTTGGTCTCACTGTCCTATCTCAGTCGGTCTCTGTTGCTCTGCCTTTATTTTCTGATTCATTTAAAAGCTACCACATTATGACATTTTACCTCTAAATACTAAAACCTGCATCTCCTAAAAATTGACATTCTTACATATATTTATCACATATCCTTACCAATATTTTTATCATACCTGAGAAAGTTAATAGATCCCCAGTATTATAATACTCCCTATTCAAATTACCATGATAGTTTCCCAAATAGATTTCATATATATGCTTTTTAAAAACATTTCCTACAAACTCGGGTCCATTCATCACAGAACATTTGGTTATGCCTTTTTAGTCTTTCAACCTCAGACCCTCACCCCACCTTTTTAAAATCATAATAACCTTTTGAAGAGTCCAGGACAGATTTCTCATAAAATGTCCTACTTTTAATGTTTATCGAACTCTTTCCACTTGGTTATAACGTCTTCCTCCATTCCTTCTATTTTACATGAACTGTGAAAGTATAAGTTGTTGAGTTGAGATGAAACCTGAGTTGGAGTTGTGTCCTTCCTGGTACGCCGCCCGTCAGGGCCACTATGTCAGAGTGTCCCACCTGAGCGGATGGGAATTGCCAGATCATTTTCAAGATTATACATTTTTTTGCTTCTGTAATTATTTAGTAATCTGTGGTAATACACAGGCACTTTAGGAATATCCTCTTCCCCACGACTCCTACGGTTTTTGTTTTCTAGCATAGGTTGGTGGCCTTGACAGTGGATGTTGCAAAACAGTGACCTTTCTAATTCTGTGGTTCTACTTACACACATGCTTGTTACTTCTTTTATTTTTACCCACTTGTCTGGTATTCCTCTTGTATTTATTTTTATTTTTTTTAATATTTTTATTTATTATTGAGAGACAGAGAGAGACAGAGCATGAGCAGGGGAGGGGCAGAGAGAGAGGGAGACACAGAATCTGAAGCAAGCTCCAGGCTCTAAGCTAGCTGTCAGCACAGAGCCCGACATGGGGCTTGAACCCACAGACTGTGAGATCATGACCTGAGCTGAAGTCGGATGCTTAATCGACTGAGCCACCCAGGCGCCCCTGGTATTCTTCTTTTAAAAAGGACTTTTTTTTCCCTCCTGTGTTTCCTCCCTCCTGCCATGTTCCTTTAGTATCACTATGGACTTAGGGATTAATTTTTTCCCAATTTAATTTCTCACAACCATCATAGTCTTTAGTCTTTTTGATGTTGGTATTTTTTCAGAATTGGCCCAAGAGAGCCCCCTTAGGCTAGCTGCTGTGTCCTTTTGACATGACCCCATTAGTGCTTCTGTGCTGTCTAGAATAATCTGTCACAGGCTCACCCTGTACTTTGCATGTCCCAAGATTTGGGATCCACTTTCTCCAGAATTGCCTGCTTTCTTTAGCCTGCTTGCTGCTGGTTTTGCTCCTTCTGGACTCCTTGAGGGGACAGAGCTGGGGAATGTGTGTGTGTGTGTGTGTGTGTGTGTGTGTGTGTGTGTGTGTGTGAACTCAGGAGTGCATTCAGTGTATACATCGCCTTAGATAAATAAAAGTAAAAAAGTGTAACAGAAGCCACGAGTCATGTAGATATTTTCAGTCAAACTGTAGCAGTATGTATAGCTCTTGTCTTTGTTTCTGTGTTTGTATTTTATCTCTTTCCAGTACAGGGAAAAATACTGGCTTCAATGAGAGGAGTATGCTTATTGTTTGCTTTATGTGAATATAAATTTTTATAACGTAATGATTACATGTATATAAGTATAAAGCAAACAGTAAATGTGTTATTAAAGTAATAGTAAACATTATATATGCTAATATAAAGCAAATAGTAAATATAAATATTATAGTTATAATAATTATGATTATGTTAAAAATATATAATCATATATAATAGTCACAAAATTACGTCAATATTACTATTAAGAAGCAGATTAAGTAAAAGTTAAGATTTCTTTGCCATTTTTTGTCCTTAAATGTATTCCATAGTGGGGCACCTGGGGGGCTCAGTTGGTTACACATCCAGCTCAGGTCATTATCTCTCAGTTCGTTGGTTCAAGCTCGACATCAGGCTCTGTGCTGACAGCTCAGAGCCTGGAGCCTGCTACTGATTCTGTGTCTCCCTCCCTCTTTCTCTCTATCTGACCCTCCCCGCCCACACTCTGTTCCTCTCTCTCTCTCAAAAAGTAAACATTAAAAAAAATTTACAATAGATGTATTCCATAGTATTGAAATTTAAAATTTGTTATTTGAAGTGATATTTTCTCCATGCTAGCAATTTGATATACATGAAATTAATGTTTCTGTTTGTATTTATTACTATGATTTACTCTTTACCTTTTTTGTGTAATGTTTGAATGTATAAAACATTGATATGGTTCAAAAGTTAAAACTGTGTTTAGAAAAAGCTGTACTCCAGGGGCACCAGGGTGGCTCAGTCGGTTGAGCACCCGGCTTTGGCTTGTGGGTTTGAGCCCCGCGTCGGGCTCTGTGCTGACAGCTAGCTCAGAGCCTGGAGCCTACTCCGTATTCTGTGTCTTCCTCCCTCTCTCTGACCCTCCCCTGCTCACACTGTGTCTTTCTGTCTCTCAAAAGTAAATAAAAAACATTAAAGATAATTTTTTAAAATTTTAAAACAAGAAAGAAAAAGCTGTACCCCAAATGCCTTGATCCCATCCTCTCCCTGTACTGTCTTCATAACTCTTTATTACTCTCTAATTTTTTTCTTGTGTTTCTTTTCTAAAATCAGGTAGTATTTTATGTTTATTCTTCTGAGCCTTTCTGCTCCATGAACAAATTCTATATGTACTTTTCCGTACTTTCACTCTTTTCACTTAAGAAGTGATTTCCAGGAAATATTTCTCTTAGTTCCCAGAGTCTCTCCTTCCTTCTACAGCTCTGTATATTCAGCTGTGACCGTGGCGGAGTATCACACCAGGCTCATATTGGTGGACATTTGGGACGCTGCAGTGGGTACTGTGCACGTTGTTTTTTCATGTGGAAGGAGGTGGGGCTTTAGGAGAGATCCCTGGAAGAGAGGTTGTTGGGTCAAGGGTAGATACATATGTAACTTTGTTAGATAGGAATGAATTCTGCTCTGCTGGGATTTTGTAGCATTTTGCCTTCCCACCAGCCTGGTAGGCGTCTGCCCCCAGCCTCTGCACAAAGTTTATTGTCCACTTTGGGTCCTTTCCAGGCTGATAAGGAGAACTGGTATCTCAGGGTGGCTTTTACTTCTGTTTCTCTTATGAGTGAAGTTGACATTTGTACTCCTATCTTTAAGGGCCACTTGCATAGTTCCCTGACCTGTGGGTTCAGAGGTTTTGCATCATAAGGAACCACCAATCACCATTGCTAGTAGTGAGTACTCTTTAACCTAAACATTGTCACTGTCAGCTAGCCCTTTTGGTGCCAAATTTCTTTCACTTTTTACCTTTATTGGAAGAGTTCTATTTAAAATATTTTTTAACTTCTTATATTTGAGTGAATATTGTACTCTAGCTGCTGAAAATGTGGGTTTGGATGGGAATTTGTTGTTATAAAATGCAGAATGGTACCAGAACACCAATTTTATTTTTCTTCTAGGTCTGTGGTTAAAGCCACAGTACCTCAAACTCATGCTTTATACAATTGCATTATAAGAAAGTTAAGATATATTGTAGAAATAGGTAGCTGGATGCTGGTAGTGAGGTATGTTTAGGAGGTATCTTTAGTAAGATATCATGAAGTAATTAAGTTGAATTACTTTTATTTAGTGATCAGTTCTTTATTTTAAATATTTATTTATTTGTTTATTTATTTATAGAAAGGGAGTGGGGAGGGGCCGAGAGTGAGGGAGAGAGAGAATCCCAAGCAGGCTCCGTGCTCTCAGAGCCAAAACGGACAGCAGAGCCTGAACTCACAAACCATGAGATCATGACCTGAGCCGAAATCAAGAGTTGGACGCTTAACTGGCTGAGGCACCCCTTAATAATCAGTTATTAAAATGAATACTGTTGAAGTAAATTTGTGTTTTAAAATTAGAGTGACCTGGAAAAATTTGCTAACTGCCTGGAAACTCACCTGTGTAGGAGTTAAAGTGCAGAGGCACAGCCAGGGGCATTTAATTTATAGAAATAATCACGGTAGAGTTCCGGGTAGAGTACCTGTTGGTTTTAGTTGTAAAGAAAGGAGCAAGTCATCTTGTATGGGACATACTTAAAGAGTGTAGTCATGGCACCCTTTATGTAGTAGGGCAGAAGTCGGGAGGATGTTTAAGATCGCGTCGGTGCTTCCCTGAAGAGATAGAAGTTATAAAATATTTGTCATCTTCGTAGTATCTATAGGTTAAATAGCATTTCTCATTTCTGGAAGAAAGTCCAGATTTTCATTAATTTGCTTACCCATGTTTAATTTAAGAGACCAGTCAGCAGTTAAGATTTCATCTGTCACTGTGTAGATTGGAGACTCACCCCAACTTTGATAGAGGAGTTTATGACTGAGTATTGTGACTGAGGGAAAATGCTTCTTATTTTCTTCTGGACACTTTGGTTCCATCTTCATTTGGATTGGCTTCTGAGAGGTCATAAAAAGAAGTGGGTGATGATTTCAGGAAATGCGTTCCTTCTTGGATAGGTCGTAGAAGGCACGCTCTTGCCCTCTTGGTACCTGCAGACTCATCTTATCAGAAGCCAACAACTGACAAACCTTCTGTTTTCAAAAATGTATTTCTCTTCTGTTCTGTTACCAAGAACATTGGTCTTGGTTTTACTTATTTGTTCATTTGTATATAAAATGTATCTATTCTTGACTATACCTGTATTTTCAAAACAGAACATTGTATAAAGATCTGAACAAATTTGAGAATACTTGACAAGATAAAATTTACTGTAGGACTTTATATTCACTGCACATTTTCTCAAAATATTATATGACCTTGAAATATTTAAACAGTAAGTCCAGTAATTGGAGTCACATATTTTTTTGGAAATCTTTTATGTAAAACAGTAGCAGCACTTTTGTATAAAGCAAATTTCTTTTTACCCTTCTAGTTTTTCTGCTCCAGAAAAGAATCTATTTAAGGGATGGTCATTGTGGACTATCGCTCAGACAACCTGTCTAAATGTTAGCTCTCCAGAGCCCGCCAGCCGGCAGAAGGCCAAGAGCGCTGTCCTAGAATCCACGGGAGAAAACCTGTGACCTTCCACCAGCATTCATTGGCTCTTTATTTATAAATAGCTTGATTATTTGGTCCTAGCTCACACTAGGTAAGCAGCAGTGCAGCAGCAGACCAGGAAGGATAAGGTGGGACATTGACGGAAAGACTTAGCAGCGGCAGCAAGTGACAGTGGACAGAAATGCAGGAACCAGGAAAAGTTTGAAAGCATTCTGTGGCAGGCTTTCCTGTTGGGATGAAAAAGTTAAATGGTAATAATAACAGGGACAAAAATAATAATTAAACATAAAATTCATCCCTAGGTTCTTCACCCCTCAGCACCTCACTCTCTAGTAGCCTTCTGACTTTGGCCGTGTAAAACTCTCAGTCCCATCTGGAAAATGGGTTTAATATTACTTAAATCCACAGAGTCATGGTGGGAATGGCGTAGCTGAGACTGCGTATTTGAAAGGACTTAGCACACTATCTGGGACGAAGTAAATGCTCAACAAATGCTAGTCACGGTTAGGATCCTGCACTGACTTGAGCTGCGGTACTTCTGACCGGTGTGCTCGTACGTTGTGTGGTTGGATTCCTTCTCAAACGTCCAGTCCACGTTCGTTTACAAATGTAAATCCAGAAAGCTCTGAAAACCTGGCAAGTTTGCCATGAACTGGTTTGACAGAAAAAAACTGATGCAGACTGACAGGCTGTTGTCAAATCTTTCTCCTACTCTGTGCATTATTTAATATTTTAATGTGTTTTATTTAGAGTCATAAGGATGTTTGATGGTGGGGCACTGCCCCAGACCCTGCTGGAGGGATTTCCTGGGCATCCATATTGCCTTTCTAAAATCTGAAAAATGCTGAATCCCAAGATCCATCAGAGTTTTGGATGAGGGATTATGGGCCTCTGGGTTATTTAATAAATTTCTGAATTGAGTGGAAAGTACAAATCCTTGGTGATCTTATTTAATGAGAAGCCCCAGTAGACCCGAATGTTTGGTTTTCTTAGAAATGTCCACTGAGTCACTAAACACAAGCCCTTGTGTTCTCTTTCCCACCTCACAGCAAAATGAAAAGGAGAGCTTGCTGAAAGAAAGAGACCACATTTTGTCCACTCTGGGTGAGACGAAGCAGAACCTCACCGGACTTTGCCAGCAAGTCTGTAAAGAAGCGGCGCTGAGTCAAGAACAGATACAGATACTTGCCAAGTACTCCGCTTCCGATTGCCCACTTTCGTTTTTAGTTTCTGAAAAAGGAAAAAGTACTCCTGATGGTGAACTTGTGTTACCATCCGTTTTGATTTTACCTGAGGGGCCCCCGGCGGTGCTGCCTGCCGGAGAGCCGGGCCCTCGCCATGCCAGCGCCAAGGGCTGTGCGCCCAGCCCGGAGTCCCGGCTCGCCGCTGCCCCCGAGCAGGCCGGCCCCGCGGAACCGGGGCGGCCCGGGGGCGGCATCTCTGATTTCTGCCAGCAGATGACGGATAAATGTACCACTGATGAGTGACCTCGCATTCACTTCCTGCACACCATCTCATTCTCTGCTGCAGTTCTGACGTCTTAAGATCATAACACAGCCTCTGGCTCTTAGCAGTATTGGCTCTAGGCCCCTGGGAGGGAAGTCCTCTGAAGCCAATCCTGACTTGCCCTTGATTTCCATGAGATGCAGAAACTCCATGTCCCCCGGATCCTGAAGAATTTTAAAGAATAATTGCTATTAGTAGTAACTCTTCCAGTATGCAAAATAAATTTGACACTGAGAACTGCAGCGTATCAGAGGTTTAACAACCTGAAGCGTCCGCAGAGTTCCTATAAAGAAGTGGCCTGCGGAAGTTCCAGAACCTGACCGATTGCACTACACTGGTTTAAAAGGAAATGCCGCCCCCCCCCCCGCCGGCCCCAAGTAATGCTGGTAGAGCTCAGCTCTGTCTTGAAGGGGGATGTCCCCTGTCTCGGGACATGTGTAGAGCTACAGTGTGAGAAAGACGTCGTCCTGCCTGCATCCTGGAGCCTTGCTCTTCTCCCACTACCACCAGGGCTTGCTGGGCCTGCACTGCGGCCCCGGAGTGCATTGGGAACACGCAGGGGACAGAGGCACGTGGGTGGTTGGGCAGAGGCTTCTGCTGCTCCTCAGTGTCGACCTCAGAAATGCTGGCTGCGTAAACAGAGAAGTGTCATTCTCCCTCCTTCCTTTTTTCTCTGCAGTATCCTCCACATCCGGGTCCATCATGATCTTTCTGGTTCCTGCCATGCTTGTCCTTCTGGAAGAAGGAGGACTTGGGACACAGTGGCATAGAGGGGGCGTGCCGGCAGCACTGTTGTGGGCTCCCTGGACGCCCGGAGGGCTTCCCCAAATAGAAGGCTGTCTGCCGTGCCGCCACAGGTCACCACCTGTGCAAGAACACCAGACATCACGGGGAAAGAAAACTGCTCGCGTTTATCGGGAGTGGCAGTTCATTCTCCAACCTGTTTTTGAAGTCCCGCGGTTGACTTGTAAGCAGCATTATTGTAGATGAAAACGTACCCGCACACAGCTGTGCAGGTTTGTAAAGTAGGATGGAGCTCAGGCTCCTTCCGTTGTGGGTTTGACTCTGGAAACCAGACTTCATCTTCTTCACTCCCCCAAATCTGGTGTAGAAGGGCACAGAAATGACTTTGACTTGGGCATTCGTAATCGGTCTTTGTGTTCAGTCAATCCGTTTTAAAACAAAGCTTTTATAGTCTCTGCACCCCAACATTTTGCAGTGGCTCGTAGCCATTCAGGTGTTACACGCTTGAGAGTCCAGTAAACCTGTGGACTACGAACCTTCTCAACAGTTGTGGTTTTTTTAAATTGCATATATTTACATTTGCAGAACCTAGTTTTAAAGGGCACACAGGAGTAATTTATCATGTTTGGATTGGAAAAGTAGTTAATTTCACCAAGATCAAGATACCTGAAAGAGAGGCTTATCGATTGCATCCCGAGTCTAGTGAGGGGCCTGTGTAGTAACACGGGAGTCGGGCGTCCGTCCGCAGGAGGGCGTCTGTAGCAAGCACACCTTTGCCGTGACAGCATGTGGGGACCAGCATTCATATTTCAGACTAATTTATCCAACGTTACCCTTTTCGAGGGCGGGGCAGATACTGCTAGTATCTTTTCAGTGGCTTGCAGGTTATCTCTGCTGTTGACTTAGTTGTAAGAGAAAACTAGTTGGGCTTGTTTATTTTCTAGAGGCTTTTCTAAGAGTAACTTGTCAGGGAGAATACTTCTATGATCATGCATCCCATACTACAGAAGAATTGTGTGTGTATACCTATATATATAGAGAGAGATATTATCCCCATGTACCTAGCTCTTTGATACTTGTAATTTAAAATTTTAACTCCAAAATATAAAATAATATAAAAACTTTTCTGGTTTACAAAATGTAAAATCTTATACAAACCAATGGAATCCTTGATTTCCTACCTCAGTGTTGACTCAGCTGTTTGTCCTGTCGGTTTGCGTCTGTGCAGATGTCCCGTAGCCTTTCGCTCTAATGGCTACTGTAAATAACTGCTCTGAACGGTCATCTAATGTTTTATGATACGACCTAGGTGTCTCCAGAACCGAAATATGCTTTTTAAGACACTTGGTTTAGATTTCTCTCTACATATAGTTTAGCATTAAGGGTTTATTTTGATGATATTCTGAATATTGGCCAAGTGTGATATTTTGTAAAATACAGCATTACTTTTAATAGCCAGCATGTAATACAAGTAACCACACTACCTCATACCTATATGATTTTCAAATTGTAATACAGAGGGACAGAGAGATAAACGATTTTATCTTTGTTGTTCAGCCATAAGGTAGGGACATTTTCTATATGTTGCATAGCATTACACATTTATGCCTATTTTAACATTAACTTCTAAAGAAGTTTTTTTCTAAGAAAGTTTGTTTTGAATTTTTTTTTTGAGGCTGCCGAAGACAAATGACAGGATTATGTATATACAGTGTATATCTTTTCCTTCATGCAGAATTTTGGAATGGTTGTTTTCAGTTTGTATATGGCATATTTACACAATCATTGTTCCTTACTTTATGAATTGGCCTTCTCAGTGCTTGATGGTTTTTAAAAAAACTGTTATGTCTAACTCCAGAAAATAACAGTACCTTAAAATTGGTTTCCTCATTTGAATTCTACAGCCGTAGCAAATAATTTGTTAAATTGATACATTCGAAACACATAGGGTTATAAATTAAATCTTGGTTCTCCATCTGTAAATTTTAAAACCTAACTGTAGCCTAATGCTTAACCATTAAATATATTTGATGCAGTAGACAATACAGGTTGTATGTGAACACTTCACCACATTTAACAACCTGGGGAAAAGATCAAACAAACAAATGGCAATGCTATAATGAATTCTCAGGTGAACTTTTTTCCGTTTTGGAACATCTATTTTGAATCTGTAAATATTTTAAGTGTTTTATTAGGCATGTAATAAACTATCCTTTGAAATCTATTAGGCAGATTGAAAATTTAAAGCCATAATGGTAAAAGATGGCATCCTGATGGTAAATAAACAGAAAAAAATAACATCTATTGATTTTTTTTGTATCTTTCATAATATAATTTTCTAATACAATAAAACCACTAAATTTATATATCCAGATCCTGTTAAGATTATGTTTCATTAAAAGGCAACTTTCATAGTATTTAATAAACATTCTTTCTAATGTGCTTATCCAAATATAGCAAAACCATAAATGCTAGATATTGGTGATAAATTGACAGATAAATAAAATTATTTAAAATGACTTCTAGTTGAACAGAGTTGTACATTCCATATTCATTTTCTCACCTCTCGTGAAATTACTAATTTTAGTCTTTTGATCAAAATCAGTATGATGGCATTTGTGTGAGAGAATCTTTCATATTTTATGATGCCTGAGGAAAAGTATTTCCAGATGGTTTGTAAGCACAGATTTTAGCCTTGCTACTGTTTTACTTAATCTTAGTCTTCAGATAGAGATGTAGGATTTTTTCTTTCTTTATTTTTGTAAATATTTTTATTTTATGTTTTTACTTTTTTGAGATCCATGGTGTGATCAGGGGAGGGGCAGAGAGAAGGAGACAGAGAATCCGAAGCCAGCTCCAGGCTCTGAACTGTCGGCACAGAGCCCCATGTGGGGCTCAGACTCGTGAGCCATGAGATCATGACCTGAGCTGAGGCCGGACGCTCCACCAACTGAGCCACTCAGGCGCCCCGTGCAGGGCTTTTTAAAGGGGGTACTATATTAGTTCTTAATTTTTAAAGACTGACCTACTGCGTCCCCTCTACCAGGTTCCATTCAGCTTCCAACCATGTAATCAAGCTTTGAGCAGCTGCTCAGAGCTCCCAGCGATCTGGACCATTTGAGAAATAAAAAGGTGGCAGGTGACATCCACCCTGCTGATGGAGGCTGGGTTGTGGGACACAGCTTTATAGCTGCTTTGCCCAGTGAATTCGCTAAAAGCGAACTCGAATGAGGCAGACTTAAAATTTTTAGGCCTGCGAAAGCTGCCTCTGAGGGATGGTTTCTTCCACGGACGTAAGCTCTCCAGCACCAGTTGTGGACAAGGCCCGAGGCAGGCCGCGCACCATCCCTCCTTGGGCCGCAGTGCAGAATGGCATTGGGACAGTGCATGGCGTCCCCATGGCGTTGGCCCGGCACTACTGGTGAAGAACTGGAACCTGGCTAGCCCTCCGTGGCGCACTGGAATCTGGCCGCCTTGGAAGAGCTGGGAAGCAGCAGATACTTCCCTTGCGGGTGTGCCTGAAAGCTCTGAAGAGCCCTTTCCCCTGGGAACCCAGCTGTGCTGCCTGGAGGCCGCCCGCCAGGCTGAGGGCCTTGGGCTGGTGTGAGGGCACCGCAGGCCTGCGGGCAACTTCTTTACGCCACCTGGCATCTGCTTTCTCAGGCCTCTTATGGCCCACCAAAGGGGTCCTTCTTGGGGATATTCCTGCCAGTTGAATTTAAGTTCACAGGTGGCAGATTCTAGAAAGTGGGCATTGACGATGGGTATTGGGCGGAAACTGGTAACAAGGATTCTCTGTCTGCTGGTCTTATCTCAGATATTGTGGAGTCTGGACTGCAGCCTTTGGGCATGCTGGATACTGTGGGGAATTCTGCTCCAATGGCTGGAGATTGGCTGGCTTTCCAAACAGGTGGCACAGATGTGGTGATAGACTGGTGTGTCTCATTAACTGAGTCACTTTACACTCTTGGCATCGGGCCAGTCCAACTTCAGAGTTCCTGAGGGAATGACGCTGTGTGAGGCGTGACCCACACCTCTGCGGAAGTTTTCATGCCTTTTCCTTAACGGCTCACCTGGCCTTTGAGACAAAGGCCCAACTAGGGCAGTTGGGATTCCACAGAAAGTCACATTCTGTGAATAAAACACCATAAGGTCCGTGACCCACCAGATTCAAAATACTCACGGCTGGTCTAAAACCCCTACCCAGGCCACCTGCTCTCCTGTGAACACCCACCTGGCCCACTGTAAGCCTCCACGCGCCATCAAAGTTTAATTCCCTGCCCTCCACTACACACCTTGGGTTCACACCTTCCAGATCACACAAGTATTTAACCACCCACATTCTATTCTGATTTCGGTTTGTCTGTCTCTAACACTGCTGCCCACAGGTTTCCAGAGGAGCATTTCGGTATTTTCTTCCTGAGTTAGGAACACTGAGAGCAATGAAATGAGGCATGGTGGATGGAAAATCAAAATAAAACCTCAATTTACTGATCAAGAATGGCTAGTTGAAGGAAGAGCTTAGAGTGAGAGCCTAGAGGGAAGCCCACCAGGAGGCAAGTTTGTTGATTAGTTTCCTGCTATTAGCAGGAAGTAGCTTCCCCTCTCCCCCCTCCTCCCTCAGCTCCTGGTTCCTAGGAGAGACTTCCCTCTGAGCAGCACACCTGCACCACCTCTGCTCAGCAGCCAGGGGGCGTGGGAGGGCGGAGGGCAACCGCTGCTGTTTTGAGATGGGCATACCCAAGAGGAAGAAAACAAATAATCCAGTGAAGTAATGGGCAGAAGATATGAACAGACACTTCTCCAAAGAGGACATCCAGATGGCCTACAGACACATAAAACGATGCTCAACATCACTCATCATCAGGGAAACACAAATCAAAACCACACTGAGATAC
>NC_043704.1:16900903-16939071 GCF_006229205.1 Suricata suricatta | reverse complement strand
AGACTATTGAATGCTGAGAATGAACTGAGGGTTGGGGGGGAGGGGGGAGGGGAAAAGAGGTGGTGGTGATGGTGGAGGGCACTTGTGGGGAAGAGCACTGGGTGTTGTATGGAAAACAATTTGACAATAAAATATTATGGAAAAAAAAAAAAAGAATGACCAGGCTGAGCGGAGGACCACCAGCTATTCTTCCCATACTGATCATCCAGCCAGGTCACCACCTCTCCAGGGATGGGATGAGTAAAAAAGGTTAATTCGGGAGGATAAAGGAAGATAGGGGGACACAGGGGGGTGTAGGGTGGGGAAGTCCTGTAGAAGCAGTGAGTTTGGGGACTTTGAAAGGTTTACAAGAAGAGAAGCAGCAAGAAACCCAAATAGAGAAGCCAACCATCCCCTACCTTCCCTTCAGCCCCTGGGGGAATATAGGTTCAAGTTTACAAACAAAGTGTGACCCTGGGTTTAATCACAAACGCTTTTTTCTCCCCCTCACCTCTATTTTCTACCTTGTTCTTGAAGCATACGTGAAAAGATAATGGAAAGGGTTTTAAAAGCGGAGCACAGCACATTTCTTTTTCCTTTGAACATGGCCATCTTCCCAGCAGATGCTGTCTTCCTCCTCCCCTCTGGGCTCACACTTCATCACTTGTCTGGAAAGGCAGCTCTTTCCCTAAAAGGCCAATTTCCTTCTTTCAGGAGACTGCATCTACATGGTGTTCTAGATACCACCTTGATATGCAGCTTTCTGATGTGATACTAATCTCTTGCAAGGAGATCTCATTAACACCCAGAGTACTTGTATTAAATATAGAAGTATCCATCCACTAGAATGTAACCTTTCTAAAGCAATACTTCTCTGGTGCACATTAGGAACTTACTGTGTTTTTGCTTTAGATTGTAAATCTCAAATAGTTGTCTTTTGTAAAGTAACTATACTTATGTTCGCTTGCTTTGATTTAAATGATAACCTTCGATGAACAGGACCAGTACCAGTACCTTTAAAATAATTTTTTTCGAAAGAAAATATTTTTAAATGCCCTATTTTGGCCTTGTTTGAGCTTCTTATCAGTTTTTCCGCTTGGCATCTGACATTTGAGGGGTCTGTTGTGGACAATCTAATCTGCCATACAGTCTTCTGTACTGTTCCTAGAACTCTGGGTATCTGCTCAAACAGCTCTGTTTAAGCTGAGCAGATAAATGAATTGGCATCTAGGTGTGGAGCTTAATGTGCAAGGATAAGGTTGGAAACTTATAAGAATGGGGAGTGGAGCACACATAAATTAAGGAGATCCCATTGCTAAGATAAGGTAGGAGAATTTGGCTAGTATAAGCACTTAATAGGCCTTGTGTTCGCTAGGGTCTGGGAGAGCAGACAGCTGCAAACATACTTTAAATAGGGTAAAGATGAAGTATGCACTTAAAGACTAAAGGAATTGCACAAATGTAGGCAATGATTCAGGGGCACAAGTTCAGGCTCTTTCAGAAAGTGCTGTGGGACAAATAGAAAGAGCATGGACCTGGAGTTAAGACAGGCCTAGTTTTGAAGGATGGCTTTGACACTTGATCACGGTAAAGCCATGGGAATTTAATTCCTCCTAGACATAGTTTCTTAATCTGCACATCTTCCATATTGGGTCCTCTGGCCCTTGAGATCAAAGTAAGATTGACTCAAATTTCCATTCACACTCTGTGAAAATCCAACTCAACTCTTCAACACATATTTATTAAACGCTCTCCTTAAATTGGGGAAGGAGTGGGATTTCTGGAGTGTGAGTGTGGGGGTTAGTGGTGGAGTTGGTCTTGTGGTTACCCTCTCTGAGGTGCCTACTTCCATCAGGTTAGTTCAGCTTGTCACTTACTGTGTGCTGGGCTTTACACATTGTCAATGGAGCCATTAAACTCAATGACTTCCTTTAGTTCCACCGAAACAAATAATTAATTAATATACCTACACAGCTCTAGACTTTTATGAATAGAGTTGGCTTTAATTCAAGTTTGGGAAATATTGTATTTATATAACAGCAATGCAGATGGCTGCAAAGAAAACACTATCAGCCCTGTCTTAAGATCCTCCCCTCCAGTGCAGGGATTTTCACAGGCTGCCCAAACTCGTGTTGTGTCTCAGCCTCATGCCATCCCACTGGCTCCTTCCTCTCCTCCCTTCTACCCCTTGATTGCCTGAGGGTCCCACTTTCTTCTGTCCAGAACACCTGGAGCAGTTCATTTCTCCCTAATCTCAGCCTCTGAGGATGACTTTCGACCATCTTCATTTACAAACCCACACAAGGGCTCCCCAGAACAGACGACGTTCATGGAGCCGGACCTGGTTTGTCTACAAGGCAATTCGTTCATTCATTCACTCAGCAAAAACCTAGTAAGCCCCCAGGAGGAAGCACTAAACACTCCTGGGTTCCAGGCATCCTTTAGAGAAAGAGGGAGACAAAAGTCTCTGTCCTCTCTGAATTTATGTTCCAGTTAGGGTAAATGGACAGTTAACAAAATCATAAAGCATATAGCATATTAGATGGTAAAAAGAGACCCAAGAAAAATAATCACGGAAGGACAGGGGTGGCAGTCTTAACTAGAATGGCAATGGCAAGCCATCTGAGAAGATGACATTTGACTAAAGAGCTGGAGGAGGTACAGTGAGTTGCAAATGATTCCTGGCTTACATTGTAAGTAGAAATGGAGAAGATGCCAATCTTGTATAGTTGTAGGGTCAAGTGAAACAACATATGGAAAAGTTTCTGTCAGAAGACCGGTTATTAATTAGTACATAGTTCACATGAAGTAAGTTTTAGTCAGCTTATTATATAGAACAGTGTCATTGAGCACCGCACCTTCTAGCCACAAGAGGCTATTGTAACTTACGTTACTTCAAATAATATTAAAAATTCCACTTCTTAGTCTCACTAGCCATGGTTCAAGTTCACCATAGCCACATGGGGCTAGTGGCTGCCATTTTGCACAGTGCAGACCTAGAACATCTCCATCATTGTAGAAGCTTCTGTTGGATAGTGCTAAATAGAATGTCTAACCCTGATAAATCAAGAAAAATATCAAGCTTCTAAGCTGAGGACAGCAGGACAAATGCTCCCGCTACTAGAGAGATGACAGCATGGACACCTCCATGCAGGGCGTACTAAAGGTTGCCAAACTTGCCCTTAACCAAACCACCTGTTTTCCAGCTTAGATAAGATAAAGTTTACGATTCATTGAGGGATTACATTCTTTCAAGTGACTTCATGAAAGTAGAGAGTGCTGTGGGGAGCAGAGGGGGGCCGCTTCTACTCCTAAGGCCAAGAGAAGGGACACCAAGGGCACCATGCACCGAGATGGGGTTGTCTCTCAGAAGGGGAGGCTGACCTGTCATTCCTGGCTGGGTGTGTCTGAGCTGCAGAAACTTGTATGTCCCCCCTCTGGTGCTCTCAGAGGCAAGTTAAGAAAGGGTTCTTGGGTGAATCTGATGTGTTCTTAGGAATTTGAAAGAAGGTCTGTGTGAAGGGAGATGTGCCAGCTTCTCTCTCTCTCTCTTTTTTAATGTTATTTATTTATTTATTTTGTTTTTATTCATTTTTTTGAGAGACAGAGAGAGACTGTGTGAGCAGGGGAGGGTCAGAAAGACAGGGAGATATAGAATCTGAAGCAGGCTCCAGGCTCCGAGCTGTCAGCACAGAGACCAACGAGGGGCTCGAACCCATGAACTGTGAGATCATGACCTGAGCTGAAGCCGGACGCTTAACCGACTGAGCCACCCGGGCTCCCTGACATGCCTGCTTCTCAATGCAGAAGTCTAGTGGTGGGAAGGGTGCCTGTGGGAACAGGCTGGGGAGAGACAGGAGCAGGGCAAGAGCCTGCCCTGTTACTTCTGCCACATGGGCCCCCACCATGGTGCCAGCTGTGTGTCCTGGCCCATAGGTAGGCTAACGTCATATACAGCCGTGTCTTTATGACAAGGGACAAAGTCTATGTGTGGTGAAGAGCAATGTCTGGGAGGAGCTTGTAGATGTCCATTGGAAGGAGCCTCACCCATGTCCCTGTGGAGGATGAGGAGCCCGTAGACAGGTCCCTCGGTTGGTTATCTGTCTTGACAAAAGGTCAACAGCAAAGCAAGAACTCTAAACAGGAGCAGATGCCTAGGGGAAATGCAGAGCCTGGCCGAGGAGGAAGGCTGTGTCCCATCCACCCGGGGCCCATCCCAGAGCCTGAAGCCAAGCAGAGGAGGTTAGTTCTTGAAACAGGAGGAGCAGGGCTGCAGGCCACAGGCTGCTGGCCTTTTCCACCAGCAGTGGGTGCTCCTGGGCTCAGGGCAGGACACACAGCCGCCAGAGCTTCGAGATTTCAAGAGGCCAGACTGCTGGGGTTTTTTTTTTTTTTTTTTTTTTTATGAAACAACTTAAAATTTTTTTTAAAAATTAAAAAAAAATTTAAAAAACCCATTTATTTATTTATTTATTTTTGAGAGACAGAGACAGATCATGAGCAGGGGAGTGGCAGAGAGGGACACACAAAATCGGAAGCAGGCTCCAGGCTCTGACCTATCAGCATAGAGCCTGACACAGGGCTTGAACCCACGAACTGAGCCACCAAAACAACGTGATTTTTAAAAACCACATATGCTTCCAACAGATTCTGTTCTGGCCTTCGAATCCCTGAAAATAAAACCATTCTTAGGGTCAGAAATGGTGGTAAGGTTTTGGAATTGGCCCAAGCTACCGCCAGGGGGTAGGGAAGAGACACGAACAGAGGATCAGAACTGGTGGAAGAAAAACCAAACCATTACTGGGTCGTGTCTCCTGACGTTGCACACAGCAGCCACATCTGTAACTACCGGGCTTAGTTTTCTTTCAGGCTCCAGCGTATCCCATGGCACTGAGGCATTTGCTATTAAAACACGGACATTTTCTTCTCTTTTTCCTCTTTCAGGTCTTGTGGTCTGAGCTTTCTCTCTGTCTTTCAGGAAACTGACTTCTAAAGTTCGCTTTGCTGGGGCACCTGGGTGGCTCAGTCAGCTAAGCATCCAACTTTGGCGCAGGTCATGATCTCACACCTGGCGAGTTCGAGCCCCACGTTGGGCTCTGTGCTGACAGCTAGCTCTGAGCCTGGAGCCTGTCTTCAGAGTCTCTGTCTCCCTCTCTCTCTGTCCCTCCCCTGTTTGAGTTGTCACTCTCTCTCTAAAAAATAAAACATGAAAAAATAATTTAAAAAAATAATAAAAATAAGATTACTTTACAATGAAGTGCCTTTCTGTATTCTTGTGGGTCCCCATCATTGAGCAGGGCATCTGGGGATAGCCTAGGTATGTCCACAGATTCTTCTGGCACTCCTCCCATTATAAGGTGGGATCTATGTCTCCTCTCTTGGAAGCTGGGTGGGTTTGTGACTGCCTTGACCAATAGATGACCAATAGATACAACAGCATGGAAACGATTCTTTGTGACTTTTGAGCCTAGGTCACAAAAGACCATGCAAAGAAAAGAAAAGAAAAAAAAGAAAATTTCCAGAACCTTTGCTCTGGAGTCCTCAGTCATCATTAACAACCCAACAACTGTGAGGCCATTAGGCTGTAAGAAAACCCAAGTCACAAAGAAAGATCATGTGTAGACACTCCCATCAACAGTACCAGCTGAGCCCAGCCCTCAAGTCATTTCAGGCTCAGTGTCAGGTTATATGAGTAAAGAAGACTCCACATCATTTAAGCCATGCCCAGCTGTTTGAATCTGTCCAGCCGAGGCCTCATGGAACAGAGATAAACCATCCATGTCCCTGATTCACAGAATCTATGAGTATAGAGAAAAATACAGTTATGCCACAAAATTTTGGGGGTGGTTTGTTACATAGCAATAGATAACCAGGACACTAGAGCATGTGGACTCCAGACTCCAAACGCCTTCTTCTCTCCATGTGCATGTCTAATAATCACTGCAAACTTAACACACCCCAAAGGGACTTTGGAGTACTCTTTCCTGACCCGAACCCTGCTCTCCTTCTGGCCATTTCCATCTCAGCAAACTATATCATTGCTCAAGGCAAATTCCTTGGGATCATCTCTCATTTCTTCCTTAACTCTTTTGTTTTCTTATCCAATCCACTAGCAATGCCTGTTGGTTTGACCACAAAACACAGCTTTAGTTTAACGGAGTGGCAAACCAGAGCTTTAATCCCATTGAGTGGTCTCCTTGCTTGATGCCAACATCTTATCTGAGCCTTTTCTGTCTCTCCACTGAGCCTCTAAGATGCCTTCATACAGTTCTCTTGGTTTTCCTCTTGTCCCTTTGAATTCCATTCTACACAAAGGACAGGGAATGACTTTCAGGACATGGGAACAGGTCATGTCTCTTCTGCTCAAAAACTTATCAGTGGCTTCCCTTTTGTAAAATAATAATAATAATAATAATAATAATAATAATAATAATAATAAGCTACAACTCCTCTCTGCGGCTCTCCATCTGTCCTATCCCACCAATTGCATTTCACATGGCTCCTCTCCTTTGTTATTCTCTTCCAGTCAGACCCCTTCCCTGTTCCTTCGATGTGCCAAAGTTTTCCTTTGTCCCCTATGCAGCACTAGAAAAGGAGCTGACCAAGAACTGGTTTCTGATCCTCAGGTGACCACCCAACTCCCACCAGCAAATGGGTTGAAAAGGCTGGGAGGAGGTTTTTAAGGAAGTTAGAGATCCACGTTAGAAAAAAGTGGTTATGGTGTGAAGACTCTAAGCTTAAGCTTACAGTAAGGTGCTATGAGAGGTTCCCTAGAGAAGCCTTGACCTAGTCACCTAGAGTTTGGGGGACACAGGGGACTGGTGCCCGGCTCATGAAAATAAGAAGCAAAAACAAGATGAGAGGTGGATGGAATACCACGGCTGCAGAATAGAGAGCCTCATATGAGAGAGGAGTTCAAAGTGGTGCAGGAGTCCAGCCACTCGGCGTGGAAGCCAAAGGGATACTGTGCAAGAGGGCTTCTGCAAGGGGCGCCTGGGTGGCTCAGTGGGAAGTGTCTGACTTTGGCCCAGGTCATGATCTCAAGGTTCATAGATTCGAGCCCCGCGTCGGGCTCTGTACTGCCAACTCAGAGCCTGGAGCCTGCTTCAGATTCTGTGTCTCCGGCTCTCTCTGCCCCTTCTCTGCTTGCACTCTGTCTCCCTCTCTCTCAAAAATAAACATTAAAAAAATTCTTTTTTACAAGAGGGCTTCGGCCACGCAGTGGAGCAGCTGTGTGAAGAAGAGACTGAGGTTTACTGTCATGTACAGAGGCTGAGGAGGAATTGCAAGTAGCCAATTGCAAGAGCAGGAAGCTGGGAAAGCGGCTTGGGGAAGAGTGTTCTACACCGAGGCCATTACAAGTGGAGAATTTAAGGGACAAGGAGGGCCTCACTTACCTGTGTAACTGAGAGGTGGTTGGCATGATTGAATGCGAGATGCATGTGGGAAGGTGATGATGGCTCCAGGTTGGAGAGGTGGTGTGAGATGAGTCAGGAGAAGTGACAGCAGAGTCTAGTCACTTAGGTATATTGTGAAGTTTGCAATACATCTTAAAGACAGTGGGAAATTTTGAAAGTCGTGATATGATCAGTTTTGTGTTTTAGGAAGTTTGCTTTGGCTATAGTGACGAGAATGTCTTGTGGTATAAAAGGGTGGAGTTGGGGAGGTCAGTAATAGATGGTGGTGACAGACAAGAGACTGGACTGAGTGGAAGTGCCAGCAGGAAAGTAAAAAGCGTGGCCAGGTTCATGAAACATTTAGGAAAGTGGTGACTGATTTCAGGTAAGGTACTGACTGGTACTAAAGAAGAATCATGGGCGAAATTACCAGATTTCTTTCTTGAATCATGGGGTAGAAGACATTGGGATTCAATGAGGTGGGGAACACAAGATCAAGGCAGTTTGAGGAGCAGACGCAGTGTTCAATGCTGAATGTATCCAGCACATGAATATGCCTGCCTATGTGCAGAGATGTCTGTTTGGTAGTTGGTATATAAGACTGGGCTCAGGAGGAAGATTTGTGTCAAAGGTTCCCATTTATCCCACTAACATATGATCCACTCTTTTTAACTTTATTTTTTACAGTATTTATCTATCGATTTATTTATTTATTTAGAGAGTGGAGAAGGGGCAGCGAGAGAGGGAGAGAGAGAATCCCAAGCAGACTCTGCACTGCCAGTGCAGAGCTCAACACGGGGCTCAAACTCATGAACAGTGAGATCATGACCTGAGCCAAAATCAAGAGTTGAACGTTTAACTGACCAGGCCAAATAGGTGCCCCAACATAAGGTCCACTTTTGAAGCCATGTGTACAGAGTATGTACAGTGAGCAGAGAAGAGAGTCCAGGGAAGACACCAAAGGAATACTGATAGTTAGGAAAGGGGAACCCACTAAGGAGATTAGAAGGAGCATCCGAGGAGAGGGAAAATCAGAAGACAGGAATAATATGCAAGAGGGGTATTAGGAAGGACTGGAAATTTCACTGGTGACGAGGTGTTCAGGGTGAACTTGGCCATGACCAAGTCTAGGGGGGCAAAGGAACTTGGTAAGTGGGAGGCAGAAAAGCAAAAACGGTGTGTAGGGAACACTTGCTCTGCTATCACCAACAAATGTGTGGAAAGATCTTCAAACATAACTCATTAACAGAAGAAGCTGAAATAAAACTAAGGTTTTGCAGTCAAGGATTTAAAAGATTATCAAAACTTAATGTCAACAAGTATGTGAAGAATGAACACTACCAGTTGAGAGGTAAATTGGTGCAAACTAACTAGTGGTGGTTTGACAACATGTAAAGATTTATTCACAAGATTTTTCAAGATCTTCTGATCTAGTTGAAGAAATATAGCTGAAACTGAATTTGATGGTGGTGTTATGATAGAAAGGCATCTTGTAGGTAGGAGACTCCCGATATATTATAATAGATTTGTTTTTCTCAATGTATTTTTTTTATTATGATAAAATATGTATAACATAAAATTTAGAGAGAAAATCTTAAGCAGACTCTATGCTCAGCAAGGCGCTCCAAAGGTCACTCTGGGATCATGACACTCAACCAACTGAGCCACCCAGGTGCCCTTAGAGCAGTGTGTTTTTAACATAATTTCTGTTAAATAATTTATTTTCTAATTCCTCTTTAGCTTTTATGTGAATTTATCTTATATAATAGTTCAACAAAGTAGCTAGATAGAAGTGATGAAAGGAGCAGTTTTTCTATGTATCGCAATAATTAGCTAGAAAATATCCAGATAAAAACTTGACCATATATAATAATGAAAATGAAATAGCCATTTCTAGCAATAATTCCAGTGAGGAATTGCTGAAGCTTATTTAAAATAAATTGGAAAGCTCTTTTTGAGAGATAAAATGGAAAATGTAAATAAATGAGAGCTATATTACATTTCTGAGTAGGGAGGGGGTGTATTAGTCAGCATAGGCTTCCATAACAAAACACCACAGACTAGGTGGCTTAAACAACAGAAATTTATTTTCTTGAGATTCTGAAGGCTGGAGACCAAGGTACCAATAGGGTTGGTTTCTGGGGAAGCTTCTTGACTTGGCTTGTAGACAGCTACCTTCTAGCTGTCTCCTCACATGGACTTTGCTCCATATGCTACCAGAGAGAGATTTCTCCTGTTTTTTCTTCTTATACGACTCCGATAGCACCCTTAATCACCTCCCTTAAGACCCTATGTCCAAATACACTCCCATTGGTGGTTAGGGTTTCAACATATGAATTTTGGTGGAACACAATTCAGTCCAGGCAAGGGGAAAATGTGAAGATGCTGTCCAAATACAGAAGTTTGCAATGAAAATACTAATAATATTTTTGTGTTTGGCAGGGTCAGAGAACTTCAAAAAACTTACTCTTCCCTTCAACGGAAAGGCTAAATACTTTAACATAGTACAGGATATTCGGAATTAAAAGAAGAAATAAGGATAGGGTGAGGTTGGGAAGATTATTCACACCATGTATTGAAAGATATCATAAAGTTTCATGACTTAAAACTGTAGAGATAGTGGGGCGCCTGGGTGACTCAGTTGGTTAAGGGTCTCACTATTAGGTTTGGCTCAGGTCATGATCTCATGGTTCGTGAGTTCAAGTCCCACATCGGGCTCCATGCTGACAGTTAGAGCCTGCTTTGGATTCTCTCTCTTCCTCTCTCTCTGCCCCTTCCCCACTCACTCTCTCTGTCTCTGTCTCAAAAATAAATAAACTTATAAAAAACTTTAAAAAAAACCTGTAGAGATGGGCCGAGGTTAGAATCCCAACAGAACAGAATAGCCATCCTTGAATATTCACTTTTAAATATACTTATTTAAATATATTTATATATTATATATAATGCATATTAATTATATATAATTATGCTTCTAATATTTGTAAGACAATATAGTATATAAAATATATATTACACATATTTATAAATATATATAACATAAACATTATACACATGAAATATGTATTTCACTGTTTATATATTATAAAAAATATGTGTAAATCTCCAGGAAAGAAGTATTTTACATTTTCTGAGTGTATGTGTGTCATAAGTATTGCTAGAAACTGAGGAAAAATTCCTTACTTCACATTATAATCAAAACCAAATTCCAGCTATATTATACTTAAATAATAAATCAAATCATGGAAAGATAAATTGCAAGTGCATCTTTATCAAACCTTTGACCATGTCAGTATTTTACAAACTTAGAAGCAATGGAGATAAAAGTATATGGAAGATACACTTTAGGAGATAAAAGTCAAAACTTCTGTATATTTAAAAAGGAGAAATAAAAAATAATAAAAAATGTTTGTTGCCTTGTATGAAAGATGTCATGAAGACATATGACATCTTGATTTATAGTCAGGGCACTTCCTTTTCATGGGCTGAATGCTGTGTGATTACTTACCATCTTTCTCTCTGAATTATGTAAAATACACATGAATCCAAGGGTGTGTGTATGTATGTGTGTGTGCGCATATATGTATAAAGGTGACTGTGTGAGTATGTGTGCGTGAATAATTTGCTCTTTAAAAGTCTGATCACATATTATTTTCTCCTGCAAAGCTGTTTTTTTTTTCTTTTAAAGTAGGCTTCACATCTAGCATGGAGCCCAACATGGGGCTTAAATTTATGACCTTGAGATCAAGACCTGGGCTGAGATCAAGAGTGAGATGCTTAACCAACTGAGCCACCCCGTTTTCTCCTACAAAACGGTTTTGAGGACCACCATCTCTTACCCAGATTGCAGAGTGTCGGGCTAGGAAGGTTAGGACCTCCAGGCGTGGAGGGTGTGCGTGAGCCCAGTGCACGAAGACCAGGTCCGTTTTCTCCTTTGACATCTTTTGTTGCTAAAATGCTTTTCCTTCTCACCTTCTCACTTCCGCTGCCTCCACTAGCCCTTTGAAATTTGTCCCCTCCCTTCGGCTCTTTTCTTACCTTCTCTGCTGGAATGACTGTTCCTGGGTGACAAGCTGATGGTCTCTCCTAGACCCAGGGGGAGGGAAGGCTCACAACTGTGGTCATGCCATATGTTCTGCCCTTTTTCCCACAAATGGAGACAGGAAGGGAGTTTTGCTAGTAAAAGTGAAAACCAACTTGGCAGCAAGATTTATAGCAGTCTCCTAAGTAAAAGCTGAAGGGCTAATATCCTTCCTATATAAACATTTGGCAAAACTCGGTGAAAAGAACACCAGACTTCGAAGGATGAACAAACAATAGACATGAACAGGCATGTACAAAAGAGAGCAGGGATCCTCAGCGAGCATAAACTCAAGGAGCCAGGGAGTATGGGCTAAAAGTCTGTCTCCTTGTTACCTATGTATCTTCGGGCAAGTTATTCTTTCTGTATCTCAGTTTCCTCATCTATAAAATGGGGATGATGATGGTAATAAAAATAATAATAACAATATTAGTAATAGCACCTACCTCATATGATTGTTTTAAGTACCAAATGATTTTATAAGCATAAAGCTCTTAGATTATCCCTGGCCTATATACTATTTAAGTGATGTAGATGATGAAGATTATTATTATCTCATTTGAAATGCAATAAATGCTAAGTAGAAAAACAATAGATGGCAATTTTCAGTTAAACTAGAAAACATGGAAATAATGAGGAGATGTGAAATTGGCACTCTCACAAGCGGGTAGGATTTAAAATATTAACATACATATTTATATATACATTAACATATATGAAACATAGCGAAATAGTGCACAGCCATAAAGAAGGTGAGATACTGCCATTTGTAACAACATGGATGGACCGAGAGGGTAGTATGTTAAGTGAAATAAGCCACACTGAGAAAGACAAATGCCATATGATTTCACTCGTGCAGAATCTAAAATACAAAATAATTGAGTAAATGAACAAAAAGCAGGTCATACCTATAAATACAGAGACCAATCTGGTATCTGATGATTGCCAGAGGGAAGGGGGTAGAAGGGTGGCAAAAATCGGTGAAGGGCAGAGGGAGATACAGGCTTCTGGTTACGGAATGAGTGAGTCACAGGAATAAAAGCGCTGCGTAAGGAATGAAGTCAGTGACGTTGTACTAGTGTCTCATGGTGACAGCTGGTAGCTACACCTGTGAGCACCCAGCAGAACGTACAGAGAAGTCACGAGCATTACTACGTTGTACACCTGAAACGAATGCCACATTGTGTATTAACCATATGCCAATAAGAAAAATTTTAAATAAAAATAAATTTAAAAAGTTTTTATCTTTGGGAGAGTAATTTGTTATTTAAAACACCTTTAATTAGAGCTAACCTTTGATCTGGTAATAGTACTGCTAGAAATCCATTTTGAGGAATAATCCTAAAAATCACTTTATGTACCAAGACGTTCACTGTAACATTATTTATTCCTATAAATAGTTGTGAATAAACCTTTAGAAATGGAAGAAAGGAAAGCCTTATACATAGACTCAAAGCTATGATTTATTGAGGGCATATCCTGTGTCAGACACTATGTTCAGTGCCTTTCATGCATTTTTTTCCACTTACTCCTCACAATAACTTCAAAAGGCAGATGTTCTTTTTATTCCATTTTAGGAGTTTTGCTCAGCTAATAAACTGTTTATGAGAAACATGGAATAACATGAGAAATGCTCTTGGCAAATGCACTTATCTGTGCGGTATTATTATAACCAAGCATATTAAAATCTCCCTATGAATAAAAAAATACTGAAAAGAAGTCCATCAAAGGTGAGCATTTGTTCTTATTTATTCAAATTTGCTTTTGTCAGTACACATGAATCTTTTTTTTTTAGGTTTATTTTATTTTTCAAAGAGAGAGAGCACAAGTGGAGGAGGGTCAGAGAGAGAGAGAGAGAGACAGAGGATCTGAAGCAGGCTCTGTGCTGACAGCAGTGAGCGTGATGCGGGGCTTGAACTCATGAACTGTGAGATCATGACCTGAGCCAAAGTCAGACACTCAGACGACTGAGCGCCCCAGGCGTCCCAGTACATATGAATCTAAATACAATAACCACCACTGCAATAAAACTATCAAACATGATTTTATTTTTTTCATTTTTTTCAAATTAAAAAAAATTTTAAGCTTATTTATTTTGAGAGAGAGTGAGCAAGCAAGTGAAAGTGGGGAAAGGGGAGAGAGAGAGAGAGAGAGAGAGAGAGAGAGAGAGAGAGAGAGAGAGAGAGAATACCAAGCAGTTTCAACACTGTTAGCATAGAGCCCAACGGAGGGCTCAAACTCATGAACTGTGAGATCATGATCTGAGCCAAAACGAAGAATCAGTTAGTTAACAAACTGAGCCACCAAGGTGCCTGTCAAACACGATTTTAAAAAACAAAAACCTGGAAGAGAAAAATGTAAAGGTATGTCAGCCAGAAATCTAAAAGCAAAGAGTTAAGTTTCATTCAGCTAAACCCCAAATCCTGAAAGAGACCTTCCAGGCCTGCCATGATGGGCTTTGTCGCCTTCTCTCTGGTCTCATCCTCTCTCCCTCATCCTCCCCTCTTCCAAAAGACTCTTCTCTCTCAACATGCCAGGTGGTGTTACTCCACGGGGCTTGGGCTCAAGCGGTCCTTCCTCCTGGAATGCTCTTCTTGCAGATACCCCTAACCCTCTCCCAGACGACATTTGTCCGATACCACGTTTTCAATGAGGGCCCCCTAGCTAAGACTGCACATCCTACCTTTATCGTCTTATCCTATCTCTAGCCCCCTTACTCTTCTCTTAATTTTCTCTTTCCAGAGTACCTGTCACCTTCCAACATACCAGAGATTGGGCTTGTTTCTTTGGTCTCATGTTCATTATCTGTCTCACTCAACGAGAATATAAGCTTTCAAGGGCAGGAGATTGGAGTGATCTGCGCTGCGCCTCAGGTACCCAGGACAGCGTCTGAAACATAGGAAGATCTCCAAAAATATTTGTTGAACATTACTGATGGTGGTGTCCTGGAGGAGAGAAAGGAAGGGGGGGGGGGTAAAATGATTCCTCAGACGAGTTCTAGGCAGTGTGAGCAGTGGCTTGCTTCGAAAGGGATTAGAGTAACGCTTATGCCATTTGACTTTACTGGTATTGCTGATCCCGTGGGACCTGCCCCGCCAAGAATTGGGTGAAGGTTCTGCAGCTGTGATACTACACGGCTTGCTTCATTTGGGTTTCATTTTGCTTATAAATCAATCAGTGTCCTACAGTGACGTTAGTGTGAGGAAAGGTCCATACTAGCCTACGTTGGAATGTATTTTGTTCTAGCCTTTCCCCTCCTCACTGTAACTCTTTGATTTTTCTGGCTTTATCAGAGCTCGCTGCACATTATCTCTTTTTTTTCCCAACTATAGATGGCAGCACACGACTATCTACGATCAGATAGGCTGAGTTTGTAAGTCAGAGCTGTTGGTCAGGAGAGAGCAGCTAATGAGTAATCAGTCCAAGCTGAATGGCAAATTAATGTCTTCATTAAGTGAACTAACCTGCTTCCTTTATAAACAAGGTCAGAGTATTTATAAGATGGTGCATTTCATACAGCAAAACCCATCCGTGCTAATGTAAGCTCGCTATGGAACCCATGATTTATTTGCAGGAGGCATATGCAGAATCTCACTTGGAAGCCATCATTTGTTCTTAGGGGCTGGTACTATTCCGATGCAATCATTAATAAAAGTCACCTTTGCTACGTAGCCTCATTTTTCTCACACAAGGTAAATGAAAAAATGATTGCTTTTAGCAGAAGCCACTCATACAAGATGATATTGAGTGGCCTGTTCCAAATTGAGTCTTTAGTAATAAAAATGAAGTGTGATCCTTATCAATCAAAGATGTCTACCACGTGGGTTAGATAAGAACTTCTTTGACGTTTAGGTATAAAGTTTGATGTTTGTTGTAAGCATTTGGCATGCTTAATTTTGCAATCATCATCAGAGAACTATGTGAAAAGTTCAGAAATTCTTGTCACAAAGTGACAAGACTTCAGGGACCTGGGAAATTCCATGCTATACAGAGAAATATAAAGCAAAATGTAGGTGTGAATTGCCTGTGAAATTGCATTGTGCATTTTACATTTTCTAGAAACCAACTGAGAAAAAAAGTAAAGGGAAAGAAGTGATGTTAGTCTTCATTCTGCATTATATTTTATTTAACCCAATACATCAATAAATAATTAGCAAATAATCAATATAAAGATTATTGAGATATTGTATGTTCTTTCTTTCTACATGGAGTATTTGAAATCTGATGTCCATATGATACCCACAGCTCATTTCAGTGCAGACTAGCCACATTTCAAGTGTGGCCTGTGGTCACTGTCATGTCCAGCTCACTTCCGAAGACTTAAGTACTTGCTATGGCTTAAAATGTATTTCTCCGAAATTTGTATGCTAAAGGCCCAATTTCTCACACCTTAGAATGTGATCTTATCTGGAGATAGGGTCTTTATATTTTAATAAAGTGTATTTATTTATTTTGAGAGAGAGTACACAAGAGTGAGAGGGGAAGGAGCAGAGAGAGAGGGCGAGAAAGAGAATCCCAAGCAGACTCCATATTGTCAGTGCAGAGCCTGATATGAGGCTCAGTCTCAGGGGTGTTGAGATCATGACCTGAGCCGAAATCAAGGGTCAGATGTTCAACCGACGGAGCCACTCAGGCGCCCCTGGAGATAGGGTCTTAACCAAGTTAAAATAGGTCATTGGAGGGGACTCTAATCTAATATGACTAATCTCCTTGTCAAACGTGAAGATAGACACAGGCAGGACAGAGATAGGGGGGAGGTGTCCACAGGCCAAGGATTGCCTGAGACTGAGCAATCATCCAGGGACTGGAGGAAAGGCCCAGAGTAGATACTCTCTCACTGCCCTCAGAGGGAACACATCCCCCTGTCCCCTTGATTTTGGATGTCTAGCCTCCAGATTTGGGAAGCAATGAATTTTGGGGTTTTAAGCCACCCACTTTGTGGTACTTTGTTACATTGGCCCAAGGAAGCAAAACCAGTTCCTTTCCTTGCTGTCATGACTTTATTCCATAATTCTGTAGCTTTCCTTTCTTGCCTTGTATTTTTTTCTCCTCCTTATCCTGCATCTTCTTCCGTGCTGTCTCTCAGCAGATTTTCCGGGAGGCTTCCTCATAGCTGACATGCCAGTGGGGCATTTCCATTGCAGAAGCACGAGAAGGCTGACTCGCTTCAGACCCCTGATGGGGGTAGTACTGTCCACTATTCTGTCCTCTGGAGCTGCTGATGTGTGGGCAAGTGCTGGCTGACCGAGAAAGTGATTTGATGCTGTAAATAACTGTGTAGCCGAGAATGGGTATTTTGTGTATCTCACTTGCACGTAGTAAATTACCAAAGATGGGATTGTTACTGGACAGAACCGGTTATGACAAGGTCAGCAGCTTGACAATCAACACTTGAGAGACAAGTGATGTGAAAAACAGAGGTTGTTTTATTCAGGAAGCCAGCAACCTGGGAAGACGATGGACTGGTATCTCAAAGACCATCTCTCCAGTCCAGGCAAAACTGGAGGGATTTAGAGAGGGGGAGATCATGGGGAAGAGGGAGGGGGGCCATGTGCAGGAGAGACAGGTGCCCAAGGTGGTTCTTCCTTCATAGGTCGGCATAAACTTGAACAGACTGCTGTTTTCAAATGTAGTACGGCTCTTATCTGCTGGGAGAGTTTGGTTCTTCAGCTGGTCAAGGGCAGTGGTCTGTAAATCTTACAGAAAGTATGTTTTGATCGGCTACAGATGAAGGGACTTAAGTCAGCAAACAGGGAGTGTGTAAACTTGAAGCACGTTCACCCTTAAGGCTGGTTGGAGGGCCGTTATCGGATGAAGTGCTCTCCAGATTATTTTGGTTTCTTCTTCCTGTAATTATCTGGGGTTCCCACTTCATAGGAGGGAATGATGAAAGTGGATAAGGTCCTGACTTTTTTTTTTTTTTTTTGCCATCTGACAGTAGTTGGCTTTTCCTATTTGTCATCTTGCCGTGTAAGGTTCGCGTCTCCAGCCGGCAGAAGCCATCCACAAAGCCGTGTGTTATGGGTGATGTGCATCCCATCCCCCTCTCTAGAAATGGGGCTGAATGTGTACACACACACACACACACACACACACACACACACAGAGTTATTGGTTCTTTTTCTCTGGAGAACCCTAATAACCCTTTGTTCTTATTAACTCATGGCAAGGGAAAACTTTATGCTTTAAAGATGTCATAAATGCTTAAAAAGATGTAAGGCAAGGGAGAAGACCTCCAGCACTTAACCCAATTTCCTACTCAAATATCAAAAGTTGGATCAACATATGCCCGGAGTTATAAACTCGAAACATAATCCTTAAAGTCTTCAGCAGCAGAATCCTAAGGGGCCCCCGATTCCAGCCTTTGCCTTGCTCTGGCCCCATCCCAGCTGTCTCTACTAAGTACTAAATTATCTGCAGTCTGCTATCAATTCATCCTGGGTCCAAGGTAAGGCCACTGGGGCAGTATATCAATAGAACTGTCCTTGGGAATAAATGAAATTTAGACATAGTTTCTGGCTGCTTCATAAACGAAAGCTATTGATCCTCAAAAGGCCTTTCCCAGGGACGTCAGGCTGCAGATCTAGCTTCTTTCTGCCCGACTCTCTTAGCTGCTTGGGTTCCAAATGTTATTGTGTCCTTTCCCTAGGTAGGAGCTGGCATCTCCTTCCCTCCTGTGAATTTCATTCCCATGGATCTTGCTCTCATTCTTCCTGCTTCGATTTTGGATGGATTTCTGTGGAAGCAGCGATTGATGTCCTAGGGTTCTCTGTTCTTGCATTCTGCCTTGCTCACCAATGATTACCTGCTGGGGACAGAATACCTGTGAAATTCTTGCCTCTCTGTACTTTCTCTGACTGTGAGTTTTAATTCCTGTTCTGAGCCTACAGTTTCTTTCTTCTCTGCCTCACTTTTCTAGCTAGCTTCTTTCTCTGTCTTCTCCCGTTTATTCAGTTCTTCCCAATGCTCTGCATTTGGCACCAAATAGGAGTTGGTCCTAATCCCTTGCTGAGTGCTGATGCTGGCCGCCATATGGCAATAAGATGTTCAAAGCAGCCTTCTAACCCTGTGAATTGAGAGACAATACTTTTTACTTTCCTGGGAGTACAGTCCTTATTTTCTCAGTTAGGGTAAAATGATATCTTTTAAATTTCTATTTTTTTCTTACTTGGAATTTAAGCAGTGTGTATTAGCAAATATACTTTTTAATATTCTTTAAAGAAATATTGCTGTTTCTCAGAGTTTTAATGAATATTATTTGTTGTTTTTTCCTTTTCTAATTTGTCTTTAGTTTCTGGTGATGATGGAGATTTAAAAAGACACATGGTTTATTATTTACTGTATTAACTAAACTGCTTTTTATGTTTAAAAAGATGGATGACTGGAGTATTTAAGATTGGACTCCGAGTAGAAAGTTACCAGTTTTGTCTGACAACCCACACCAGTAACCCTGTTCTTAAGGTATCTGACTCCCTGGTGACAGATGTGGGCATTTGAAACAAGCAGAGTCGAAGCATCCTTCTCCGGGACTTTTCAAACTAGAGCCAGGAGAGAGAAGCCACCTGTATCAGTTAGCTACTGCTGCATAACAAAGAACCATAATAGCAAAGTGGACTAAAGCAGTGGGCATTTAAAGCAGTGAGCTCATACACTTGCAGGTCTGCTGGGCAGGCTCTGTTGATCTCAGCTGGGCTTACTCACATGTCTTCAGGTTGGAAGTGAGTTCACTGACTCAGGCTATGGCAGCTGGGGTGTCTTTAGTCCACACTGCAGGTTTGCATGCCTGTTGCATATGTCTCTTACCTTCCAGCAGACTTTCTGGGGAATGTTCCACAAGAGAGCAAGCAAAAACATGCAAAGTCTTGAAGACCAAGTCTTAGAAGTGGCACATTATCACCTCTGCCCATATGACATTGGCCAAAGCAAGTCTTATGAAGAAGCCCGAAGCCAGGCAGAAGTATGCACCCACCCACTATGAGGAGACCACAGCTAGTGTGTGGATATGTGGAGGGGTAACGAATTAGAACCCATCCTCCAATATACCACACCTCCTTTCCTTTATGGGTGGGGAGTGGTTGGGAATGAGCTCTGAGTACAGACATCTGTCTATAGTAGGAGAAGACAAAGCCAAATTCTAGATGAAAGAAGATGGGAGGGATGGTGGAGAGTTCTGATAATATTCTTGCTCTTAACAAGGTCTTTGGTGATGTCTGAGCTTTTTTATTATGATGTGGGCTACTCCACGGCTCTTCAAACTTCCCTTCCTTGCAGAACTTAGTGTAAACTTGTTTTCTGTGACTTGCAGACAAAGGGTTATGATCCTTATATACTGTTTCCCTGAGTCAGAGAAATTTTATATAAAAAAATATTCTTTATCACAATGCCAAGTTTTAAGGTTTATTTTGGGGGATGATAAATTTTTTTCATGTTAGAAGTAAACATTAATATCTTTGTTTTACAGGAGATTACTAGTTTCTCAGATTAAACTGTACTACATAAGTTCCAAACTAAACTGTTGCCTAATATTTTGGTAAAAATTATTTATAATCACTGTCAACTGAGAAAGAAATGGAAAAACATAGCAGGTAACAATATTCATACTTCTAACTCAGGAAATTTATCCCTAGAAACTTACCTCAAGAAAATAATCTAACAGAAGTAAAGATAAAAAAAAAAAAAGAAGTAAAGATCCATATGTATGTATAAAACAGTTTATGAGAATTTCTTTTGTAATACTAAAAATAACAAAATTAAGAGAATGCCTTAATAAATTATGACAGTTTATCAAAATGGAATGTTATAAACTCTTTACATTAATTAAGACAATTATATAAAATACTGAAATATACTTAAGGCATAAGTAAAAAAGCAGAATATAAAATAGTATTTACACGAATATTTATACTACGTATATATGACTGCCCCGGAAGTAATCATGATATACAAACACACATACCCACAACACAAACAAGTTAGTTAACATATAGGGCAATAATGATTTCAGGGATAGAATTTAGTGATTTATTATTTACATGTAATTGTAAATATGCATTCCAACAGGTGCCCTCCTTAATGCCCCTTGCCTATTTAGCCCATCCCCCTGACCCAACAACTTGCCAGCAACCCTCAGTGTTTTCTCTATATTTAAGAGTCTTTATGTTTTATCTCCCTCTCTGTTTTTATATTATTTTTGCTTCCTTTCCCTATGTTCATCTGTTTTGTATCTTAAATTCCACATATGAGTGAAACCATATATTTGTCTTTCTCTGACTGACTTATTTTGCTTAGCATAATACTGTCTAGTTACATCCACATGGCTGCAAATGGCAATATTTCATTCTTTTAGACCACTGGGTAATAGTTATATATGTATATATACATCTTCTATATCCATTCATCAATTGGTGGACATTTGGGCTCTTCCCATACTTCGGCTATTGGTGATAGTACTGCTATAAACATTGTGGTGATGTGCCCCTTCTAAACAGTACTCCTGTATTCTTTGGATAAATACCTAGTAATGCAATTGCTGGGTTGTAGGGCAGTTCTATTTGTAATTTTTTGAGGAACTTTCATACTGTTTTCCAGAGTGATGACACCAGTTTGCATTCCTCCCACCAGTGCAAAAGGTTTCCTCTTTCTCCAAATCCTCGCCAACATCTTTTGTTGCCTTTGTTAATTTTAGCAATACTGATCGGTGTGAGCAGTATCTCCTCGTAGGTTTGATTTGCATTTCCCTGATGATGAGTGATACTAAACATGTTTTCATGTATTTTCTAGCCATCTGGTGTCTGTTCATGTCTTTTGCCCATTTCTTCACTGGATTGTTTTTTTGGGTGTTGAGGTTGATAAATTCTTTATAGATTTTGGATACTAACCCTTAATGTGATATGTCATTTGCAAATATCTTCTGTCAGTTCATTGGTTGCCTTTTCATTTTGTTGATTGTTTCCTTCACTGTGCAGAGCCTTTTTATCTTGATGAGGTCCCAATAGTTCATTTTTGCTTTTATTTCCCTTGTCTCAGGAGACATATCTGGCAAGAAGTTGCTGCAGCAGAGGTCAAAGAAATTGTTGCCTGTCTTCTCTAGGATTTTGATGGCTTCCTGTCTTACATTTAGGTCTTTCATCTATTTTGAGTTTCTTTTCACATATGGTATAAGAAAGTGGCCCGGGTTCATTCTTCTGCCTGTCGCTGTCCAGTTTTCTATTCACCATTTGCTGAAGAGGCTCTTTTTTTTTCATTGGATATTCTTTCCAGCTTTGTCAAAGATTAGTTGGCCACACATTTCTGGCTTCTCTATTTGGTTCCAATTTTGTGCCGGTATCACACTGTCTTGATGATTAAAGCTTTGTAATACAGCTTGAAGTCTGGAATTATGATACCTCCAGCTCTAGTTTTCTTTTCAGGATTGCTTTGGGTATTTGAGGTCTTTCTGGTTCCATACAAATTTTTGGATTGTTTGTTTTAGCTCTGTGAAGAATGCTGGCGTTATTTTGATAGGTATCACACTGAATATGTAGATTGCTTTGGGTAGTATCGACATTTTAACAATATTTGTTCTTTCAATCCAGGAGCTTGGAATATTTTCCCATTTTTTTGTGTCTTCTTCAATTTCTTTCATAAGCTTTCTACAGTTTTCAGTAGGTAGATTTTCCTTCTCTTTGGTTAGGTTTATTCCTAGATATTTTATAGTTTTTGGTGAAATTGTAAATGGGATTGATTCCTTGATTTCTCTTTCTGCTGCTTCATTATTGGTGTATAGAAATGCAACCAATTTTTGTACATTGATTTTGTACCCTGTGATGTTGCTCACTTAATGTATCAGTTCTAGCACTTTTGTGGTGGAGTCTTTTGGGTTTTCCACATAGAGTATCATGTCATCTGTGGAGAGTGAAAGTTTGACTTCCTCTTAGCTGATTTGGATGCCTTTTATTTTTTTGTGTTGTCTGATTGCTGAGTCTGTGACTTCAAAAACTATGTCCAATAACAATGATGAGAGTGGACATCATTGTGTTCCTGACCTGAGGGAGAAAGCTCTCAGTTTTTCCCCATCAAGGATGATATTAGCAGTAGGTCTTTTGTATATGGCCTTTATGATCTTGAGTTGTTATTTCTGGTAATGTTCTCTAATCCTTTCCGGTCTTTGTTGCTTTTGGTCTTTTTTGTTTTGTTTCATCTTTTCTCCACTTAAAGAGTCCCCATTAAAATTTCTTGCAGAGTTGGTTTAGCGATCACTAAAATTGTTTGCTTGGGAAACTCTTTATCTCTTCTATTTTGAACAAGAGCCTTACTGGATAAAGCATTCTTGGCTGCATATTTTTTCACGTCAGCTCATTGAATATATCCTGCCATTCCTTTCTGGCCTGCCAAGTTTCTGTGAAAAGGTTTGCTGTGAACCTGATCTGTTTTCTCTTATAAGTTAAGGACTTTCCCCCCCTTGCTGCATTTATAATACTTTCCTTGTCTGTGTATTTTGTGAATTTGACTATGACATGCTTTGGTGATGATAGATTTTTGTTGAGTCTACTGGGAATTCTCTGTGCTTCTTGGATTTTGATATCTGTTCCTTTCCCAGATTAAGAAAGTTTTCTGCTATAATTTGCCAATATAAACTTTCTCCCTGCCTTTTTTTTCTCTTTCTCTTCATCTTCTGGGACTCCTATGATTTGGATGTAATTCCTTTTAATAAGTTACCCAATTCTTTAAGTCTTGTATCATGGTCTTTTGCTTTTGGTTCCCTCTTTTTTACTGCTTCATTATTCTCCATAATTTGATCTTCTGTATTGCTGATTCACTGCTTTCCCTTATTCATCCTCACCATTGAAATCACATCCAGGTTGTAGCATTTTTAATTTTATCCTGACTAGATTTTACTTTTTTTTTTTTAATCTCTGCAGAAAGGGATTATGTGCTTTTTTTAAACCACAGCTAATATTCTTATTACTGTGTTTCTAAATTCTAGTTCAGGCATCTTGCTTATATCTGTGTTGATTAGCCCCCTCACTGTCATTTCTCCCTGTTCTTTCTTTTGGTGTGAATTTTCTTTGTTTTGTCATTTTGATTTTTTTAAAAATTTTAACTTTTATTTATTTTTGAGATATAGAGACACACACACAGAGTGTGAGTGGGGGAGGGTCAGCCACCCAGGCGCCCCTGTTTTGTCATTTTGGAAGACAAAAAGTAATAATAAAAAGTGAAAAATAAAAATTAAAAATTAAAAACAAAACAAAAAATCGGGGCACCTAAGTGGCTCAGTTGGTTAAGCGGCCGGCTTCAGCTCAGGTCATGATCTCACAGTTCGTGGGTTCAAGCCCCGCATCGGGCTCTGTGCTGACAGCTAGCTCAGAGCCTGGAGCCTATTTCAGATTCTGTGTCTCCCTCTCTCACTGACCCTCCCCTGCTCGCGCTGTCTCTTTCTGTCTCTCAAAAATAAATAAAAGACATAAAAAATATTAAAAAACAAAACAAAACAAAAAGTCAAATAAAGGAAGCTAGATTCTAGTTGTATTTAGGTCTGCTTGTTGAAAGAATCTTGATAGAATAGAGAAAAAAGTGTGGGAAAGAAAAAAGGTAGGAAGAAATTAAAAAATTATAAAATAAAATAAAATAAAAGAGAATAAAATTTATAAAAAACAAAAATAAAAATAAAATGTTCTCTTTCTGTATCCAAGAAAGAGGACGAAAAGAAAGAAAAAAAGAAAACAAGCAAAAAACAGAAGCAAAGAAAACGAACAAATAAATGAACCAGCAAACAGAATGAAACTCAAATAAAGTTATATCCAGTTTCCCCTAGAACTAAAGCTATGAAGCTTCTATAGTTTGTACACTAAGTAGATGGAGTGTCTTCTGCTGGTCTTCTAGGAGACACATTTGGAGGGCTCAGTTGAGTGGGGCTTGGTGTAATGGCTCTATTCTCCACTAGGTGGTCCTGGTGAGCTTCCTGGGGTGGATCCGTGTGGTCCAAGTGTGGGTGCATGGAGAGGTGAAAATGGCTTTGCCCAGCTCCCTAGTATCTAGCACAGGAATTTTGCACTCTCATCGATCTGCAACCAAGCACCCCTCCTTTGTCTCAGGCTTTCATCCACTCCCCTCCTCTACCCTGTCTGTGTCTAAGCTGTCCCCCAGCCAGGTAGCACCTCCCTCCAGTGTTTTATCTCGGATGGGGTTGTGTTTCAAACCCCACACTTCAGAGACCCTTGCAGCTTGGAGCACCGCTGACTCTCTGGGGAGGAGTCTCGCTGAGCAATGGCCAGGTGCTGGCTTGCCCCAGGAAACGTTAGTGTGACTATGCAATGGCGGAGGTTCATAGATTATGTCAAATCACAACACACAGCCAATGCCAGGTTTGCCTCACTCTGGTGCCTTGTCCCGATACCAGCATATGGCTGCTCTCTGGGGTTCATTGGGACCTCTGCCTGTGGGGAGGCTATCTGGCCTCTACCAAGTGCACTCCAAGCAAGAGAACCCCTTCTCCACGTGTGGTCCATGGTTTTGGGGAACATATTTCTTGTACAGTTTCCTATGAATGTTTTCACGATTTCTTTTTCTTTTTCTCCAACTACTTTCAGGGGAGTGCTTTTCTTGCATGATCCTGACATGCTGCCCTCTCCCCCTTTCTCTGTCCTCTCTCTACAAAAACAGCCCCCTACCCTCCATGGCTTTTTCCTCCCCCCAGTTCACCTCTCTGCACCATGTACCTGCCGAGTAGTGGCTCACGTTATGCAGATTGTTGTGGTAAACCTCAGATTAATTTCCCACATGTTCAAAATGATTTGGTGCTGATCTAGCTGTGTTTCGGGGATGAGACAATTTCAGGATTTCCATGCTGCTCCATCATCTTTAATTGAACTTTTTGCAAATTGTATTTTGAATCTACCTGTAATTTTTTCTTGCTCAGATAGTAGATACTTAACCATATTCAAGTAAAATTATTCTTCAATGGGCCCTCGTTTGTTTATGCAGAATAAAAATCCTATCCTAGGATCAAAAAGCTTAAACTACACATGCTAAACATCTCTGAAAAAATTATCAGGGGCTGAATTCATTGGGAGCAGAATGAAATCTGAGGGATTATGATGGTATTGCTGTGGGAGAGGATGTGGGGGATGATATCCTTCTTGCAGTGAGGAAAAGGAGAACTGGGGAATACACTCTGGGGACTGGGGGCTCCTGGTGACAGGTGGATTGGAAGAGGCCAAGAAAAAAGAAAGCTGGTGGATTGGTATGGCTAATGGACTCAACTAAAGAAGCAGTGAAATTTCCTATCCAGTTCTATTGTTTTCTTTTTCTGCGTTATAATTACCTTGTTATTCTCAAGACTTCAGTAAATTGTCTTAAATTCTCATCCAGGTATTTGCCATGCTTTAGGAATTAAGGGAGGGGCTTGTAACTCTCCTTGGATACAGGAGGAACCTGGCTTACATGGAAATGCAGTGCTGATCTGAGAAAAAGTCTCTGAAGCATGGTCTAGAATGAGAGTTAATTTTGTGGGCCACATAAAAATTTCATTGGTATGGTAGATCGTGCTTCTCTTTGCCAAATATTTACTTTTTCTCCATATTTGTGGTGGAAGGATTTTAATTTTCTACTCTGTTCAATTTAACAAAGACCATTCAAGGGCAGAAGCATCAAGATGTCTCCCTCCCCTCAGCCCTGGGCTTGACAACATCCCAGCCAGTGCTCCGTCACCCTGAGTCCCAGAGTGGAGGTAAGGTGAATAAAGCCACAACCAACTTTCATCTGACACGTGTGAGTGTGGTGGTAACCTGAATGTCAACTTGAGTGGATCACAAGGTGCACAAATATTTGACTAACCATTATTTCTGGGTGAGTCTCCTAATTGCCACATGAGATTAGCATTTGAATGGGGGGATTCCATAAAGTAAATATCCCTCTTCACTCTGGGTGGGAATCATCCAAACTGTTGAGGGCCTGGATGGAACACAAGGCAGAGAAATAAAGATTTCCTCTTTTTTGTGTGTCAGTACTTGAGTTGTGACATCTCATCTCATCTTACCTCTCCTTGGGCTGGGATTTTTATGATCAGCTCTCCTGGTTCTTGGGTCTTCAGACTCAGACTGTACTGCACCATCAGTTTTCTTGGGTCTCCAGCTCATAGATCATAAAACTTCTCAGAATCCATATATAATCACATGAGCCAATTTATCATTATCTATCTATCTATCTATCTATCTATCTATCTATCTAATCAATATCTATAAGTTATTTTGTTTCCCTGGAGAACTCTGACTAATACAGTGGGCAAAAAAGTAAACATTTATAGCTATAAACCAGTGAGACTTTGGGATTATTTGTTACTTCAGCAAAACCTGCCCTGTCCTGACTGCACCTTTGGTTGCCACCCGGTAGGGAGTGTTGATCTGTATTATTTGGTATCTGCATGCTGATGAATTCTGAGCCTTTTGGGTTACTCTATGATTTGTACTTGGACTTTCATATTCAGGCCAATGAGTATAATTTTACTCCTCCAAAATGTATCTTCTCCTACCTAAGAGGAGTATTGGTTAACTTTGTCACAAGTCCCACTCTCAACTTTTGCCCCTATTTTTTCCCCATTATATAATGTCCGGGGACGTTAGTATAGCTGTTTAGTGAGCACTGTACTCAAACTAAGAGAGTGTTTGATGAATTTTGGCTCGATTTGTGCAGAATTGTCAAAAACTGCATTTGAGAAAGCAATTGTACCCTTGCTATAACCTGAGTGTTTCTGTCTTAACTATTCTCCGAATTTGTATATTAGGAAGTCAGTCTGAGCATTATGTTTTTAAGCAAAATGATTTGATTTTAAGCTGATAGTTTCAAATACATTAAAAGCAATCCATGCAATTGCAGAAAAGCAGGCACTTAGATTAATTAGAAAGGCCTCATTAGTTCTAGTGCAAAGAGAGTTGATAGGAGCGTCATTGACAGCCAAGGAGCTGCTGCACCAGGAATGAGCAGCCTAAAGTCTACTCAACAGGCTACTCCCATAAACACTCACTCTTCTGCCCAGGTAGCTCCTGGTGAGGGCAAATAATGGGACTAAAAGCAATTATGCAGATAATTAAGGAAAAACAAACCTGTGTGGCAAGGTAACTTGGGGGAACTTCCACTAAATTTCCTAGGCAACCATTTTAATTCTGTGCCTCCCTGTCATCAGCAGGAATGTGATCTGGCTCACGAGAGCTACTTTGACAATTATAATGCTCTCAGTTGGTAAATATTGCTTCCCACGAACTCCACTACTCATCAATCTAGAGTTTGAAATAGCTGTGAGATCTTGGGGCCGTGTTGCTCGCACTGATTCATGGCAAAACCCCAATAACTGCTATAAAAATGTTAGGCTACTTGTGAAACTTGCGAAAGCAGCATCTAGCAACTCTTGTTTGTTTTGTGATTCTGGAGTAAGATCAGAAATGCACTCTCCCAGAGGGGCAAATCCTATTTGGATTCCAATTGTTATGGCAACCAAGGAAGAAGAGTCGGGGTCAATCTATGTACTGAGGCATTTGCTGCATCTTTTTCCCAACGCCTTCCTTAGGGAGGTCCTAATACCCTCATGTTAGAGATGAGAAAGTGGAGTTACAACCAGGTACACAACTGGTGTGTGAAAAAACGAAATTTGAACCCAGAGCCTTTTGATTCCAAAGTTCTTTCGATCTTTCCAGTGGCTCTGGGAGAATCCAGGAAACCTATATTTTTAAAAAGTTCTATGGTTGTTTCTAGTGGCAGTGGGGTTGGAAACTGAACAATAAGTTCTGGGTTTCAAAGTTTTGCATGCTTTAGAATCTCCTATTAGTCTTGTAAACACATAGATATCTGGCAGCACACCTACAGGGTCTGATTTGGGTCTGGGTTGGGGCCCAAGAATTTGCACTACTAATAAGTTCCTGGGAGATGCTGATGCTGGGACCTGGGAGCCACCCTGGAGAAACTCCTCTGCTTTCTGGTGAACCCAGAGAGCTGAGTTTTATGTGAAAGTCAACATTATTGGGAATAAAATCAGAGATCTGCAGAGTCACCATAGAGAGAAGGTGGAGAATAAGTCCTGACTAATGATAAAACACTTTCTAAAAAGAATACGTCCATCGGAGGTGGATGGTCAGAGTAACAGCATTAGATAACAAAGCAGAAAATGTATCTGATGGTTTCCACCTGGAAGGAGGAAGTGACAGAAGAGTCAGTTTCTACCTTTCCTTCTGATTCCCTGGACACCAAGCAGACTTAGGAACATGACTTTAACTTAATTTAGTTGATTAATTTGTTTTGTTTTCCCATTTATCTGATATCTGAAGGATGGTTTGCATGTACGACTGTTTTTCAGAACTACCACTTTGCATGGTCTCTGTGAATGCCATTCATATTGAATTCTATGTAAATGGTGCCCCCTGGAGGAGTGGAAAAGAATATCCATCCTGAATGAATAATCTGACCTTGTTATTTACACATGATTTGAGTGCCCCTAGAGACTACTCCTCTCATCATAAACTAGCAAACCTGAGGACCAGTCCGAAACTGTGAGAATACGTCTCTGAGAGACTTGCTCTTGAGCGAGGGTTTCCTTAGGTAGCACTCCAAGTGAGATGCTCTCAGTTGGTAAATACTGCTTCCCAGGAACTCTACTACTACTACTTGGGAACTCCAGACCCAAAATTCTTGAAACAAGTGAAAACGGCCGGAGAACATGATTAACAAATCCAAATGCTAACACAATGTGTGTCTTCCTTCTCTGTTTTGTGGTAATAAAATTATTTTAAAGTTTCCCGTACAAAGTAGGGATCATGACTGAAGCCTTCAGACAAGTATTTAGTCACTTATTAAGTGATCCTTTTTGTCTAGAGGAGGAGGCAGCCAGGAGTGCCAGATATTTTCCCAGTCTCTCCTCTGCTTCTATATCTAGAAACAAAAGGCCCTCAAATGTCTCTCATCCCTCAGGGCCTACAGGAAGCCCACTCACTCAATGGGAAAATTCAATGAATAAATTGTGTCTGGGGGCACCTGGGTGGCTCAGTCAGTTAAGTGTCTGACTTCGGCTCAGGTCATGATTCTCACAGCTCGTGAGTTCAAGCCCCACAACAGGCTCTGTGCCGACAGCTTGGAGCCTGGAGCTGCTTTGGATTCTATCTTTCTTTCTCTCTGCCTCTTCCCCATGCCTGCTCTTTCTCTCAAAAATAAATAAACATTAAAATGAATTAAAAAAATAAATGTGTATGTTCGTGAGACAGCAAGCAGTCTCTTGATTTGAGCCCTCTGGTCTGGCAGAGAACCCTGAGGAGGCTCCAAGGAGGCTGAAGGCCCATGAGTATTCCGTATGTCATGACCTTCTTCCCTCCATTGGAAGGTCATACTTAGCTTTTGTGTTTATGCTTCTCTGTGACCTGCAAGTTCTCCAAGAACACCTGTATTCAAAGGATAGGTCAACCGCCTAACAGTTTTGTGACCTTACTTAGCCTTTCTGGGTCTTTGTTTCCTTATTTATGGATTGGTTAAAAGGATTACAGGTAGAGAGATATATGTAGATAAAGCTGAAAGCAGTGGTGAAAACATCCCTCTATTATACAAATGTGTCCTGTTATTATTATTGCTTAGACATGTTTGTCAGGAACACCATGGGGATTTTGTGTGTAATGGGTAGCGAAGGGCTTGGAAAGTATTTAATTGGAGATATATTGAGAAGTCCAATCCATGTGCAGTGGGTAGAGCTAGAAAGTCATCAAACGTAGGGAGATAAGAGAAGCAGTAGAGAGGTATGAACTCCAGAGGAAAGGGTTCTTCTGATTGGATTATCAGGAACACATGACTCCAGTCTAATGGTAAAAAAGGGGCTTTGGAAATGAGAGGTGTATTTCAGAGAGAAGAAATAATGTTACTCATGCTTGTTGCCCTTAATCCCCTCCTCCCTGCCTTCCGCCACTTAAGGGTCCTCTCCCTCTGCTGAGAGTTGTTTTACGGTTCTGGTTATAGACTACTTGGGTCCAGAAATCAATTTGCATGGGCTGTGACCAGCATTAAAACAACAGAACAGCACAGAATATAAAATATCAGTGTCCATTGCACTTGACAATATTGTGAATATTGTTTCATATAACTTTAATCAGTAATGCATGTACATGTGTACAAGGTCATGATGTAAAATATGTCTTTCTTTGGGTCTTGGTACAAGGGGTTTGAAAGTCACTGTTCTGCTGTGTTTCCTGGGGTGAGGAGTTTTCTCCATCTGCTCTGGCAGAATCCTCTTGACTACTTACTCTTCAGGCTGCCTTTTGTTGTCCAGCCTTTTCTGAGCCAAAGCAGGTAGATCTGCCTTCTAGTGGGGGCAGGGCTCAGGCCCCCCTCTGACACAGTGCTGCCACCTGCAGGTGATGGTGAAGCCTGCAGGCAATCTCGTGGCTCTTCTTCTAAGTTTATTATTTAAAAAAAAATTTTTTTAACATTTATTTATTTTTGAAAGACAGAGAGAGACAGATCATGAGCAGAGGAGGGGCAGAGAAAGTGGGACACACAGAATCAGAAGCAAGCTCAAGGCTCTGGGCTGTCAGCACAGAGCCCGATGTGGGGCCTCAAACCCATGAACTGTGAGATCTTGACCTGAGCCGAAGTCGGACACTCAACCAACTGAGCCACAAAGGCACCCTTCTTCTTCCAATTTTAAAGCTGCAAATATTTATTCATTTTCTGGGGAAAATTCTACCTGGTACTCACAGACTTCTAGAAATTCTTATTTACTTCTGACTATTCAAAGAAGGCCAGTCAAGTTTAAAATACCCATTGCAGGGGCACTTGGGTTGCTCAATTTGTTAAGCATTTGACTTCGGCTCAGGTCATGATCTCACGGCTTGTGGGTTTAGCCCCAAATAGGGCTCTGTGCTGACAGCTCAGAGCCTGGACCCTGCTTCTGATTCTGTCTCCCTCTCTCTCTGCCCCTCTCCTGATCACACTCTGTCTCTCTCTCTTTCTCTCTCTTAGAAATAAAGATTAAAAAAATTTTTTTTTAATGCCTATTGCAGATCCCGTCTAATGCCATCAGTCTCCTCCCCTCCTTCCAGGACTGGCCGTGCTTCCCCACTGGTGACTCAGAGTAAGGAAAAGGCTTGGTATGCCTTTTCAGTCCTTATCCCCTCCCTCTGTCAGAACCTTTCTCCTTACCTGGGGAGCGGAAATGGAAAGAGATGCTTCTGTCATTCTGGGATGCATTGGCCATCTCTTGGCTGTTGCTTCTCAGGCTGAGCTGGACCAAGCACAGATGCCCTGAGTGTGGGCATCCCAGCCTGATTTTTTTCTTGAGATATGTGTGTGAGTTCTTCACAGGCCTTTCAGGATCAAGCCGGGCTGCCCTGCAAGCTTCTGTCCACTCCCTTAACATGAGAGATCGGCTCTAACCCAACCTCCTGGAAGCCCCAGCTTTCGCTACTAGTGATACACCCACTGTTTCTCATTCCTGGGGCCCCCACTCTGCCAGTGACCCTCTTATTTGGGGACCACACGACTTAGCTGCTTTGTGCAGTGTCCACATGAGCCATGGGAGACTTAATTTTCCTGGAACATTAAATGGCATGATTCCCACTGCTGGCCTCTCTCTCTCTCTGTCATCTCCGGTCTGCTCTCCCTGGCTCAGAGAGGTGCAGCGAGTGAGCACATCAGCAATCTCTGTTCCATAAGCTGATGTACCCCTGTGGATCAAGGTGCCATCTTTGCTATTTCTGACACCCCCAATGTCTGTGAGCACTCCCCTGTCTTTTGCCTCTTTGGAACACACCAGAACTTTCTACTCTCCACTGATGACTCACAACTAGCAATTCCTCCTTCCTCTCCTCTTGGTAACCTTCTGCTTGATTGGGGTGGAGGAAGGACAGGGGCCTGGGGATGGTTGGGAGCAGCAAAGTTGGTTAGGTCCAGCCAATTAAAACATTCTGGAGGGATTCATAGCCTCCAGCTATGGGCCGCTGTCTTTAGAACATGAGTTCTTGATGTGCCTTTGCCTTGGGCCCCTGATCTTGGTCACCAGTTTTGTGACAACAGAAATAATACCATCAACACCCCACTGCATGTGGCACAAGAAATCCGTATCACCTCCCCTGTCCATACTTTGAAGAGTTAGGCTGGAAGGTTCTGAGACTCAAGTTTTGAAATGTCTGTGAAGATGCCTAAACTTACTGCCAAGAGATGGTGTCTCAAGGAAAGCCAGTCCAATTGGACAAAGGCTTCTGGACTGAAGGGTAGACCTGGTCCGTATTACAGCTCCAACACTGTCCCCCAGCAGATATTTTTCATAATTAAAATGAGAAATTAAAAATGCACAAAAAGGGAGGAGGAATCCTCCTTTTCCAGAATGAGCAAAGATATCTCGTTTTATAATGCATTTCCATTAAGGAGAAGTAACTCTCTCAGTGAAATTTTCTTTTCAGAAACTACAGCATGTATGGGATTTCTAAACTTGACTGGAATAAAAGACATTTTAAAACCGCCTTTATATTATTTGGCCATTTTACTAACTAGTTCATCATTTTTGTGGAGTGGCAAATGTGATTTTTTTTGGTACTTTTCCCCCTCCTAATAGCATCTTACCTTACCATCACAGAAGTAGGCTTAGCTATTGTGAAAAATTCAAATGATAAAAAAAGTACATTCGATGCCACCCCCAAGCCCTTCTTTTAGCTTGCAGTAGATGTTGCCTTAGAGGGGAACAGAGGCAAATTAACATATGAAGATGTAAGGACGGTGGTCTCTGTTCAGAGCACCCCAGAAATGTCCCTGGAACCCCACTCACCATGACCTCTTGGCTGAATCATGGGGTCAACGGTCACATTGACAGTTCTCTTGCTGAAGCTACCAGAATTAATGTTCTTCTTTATCCTGTCCATCATCTGCCCTGTCCTGGCCTTTCATTCCTAAAGCTCCTGGAGTGGCTTCAACAGCCACGTTGACATAATTCCTGCCATGGCCACAGGACCCAGCGATTTGCCCTCCAGTCTGCCCAGGTGACATAAATGTGTGATTGCAGAGTTCACAGCGTCCTTGTGGCTCTCGCTAATCAAAGGAAAAGTACCCTCTTCTCACATGGTTATTTTTGTTTGATTTCTTCTTTCAGATTCTCATGCCTTCCCAATTCAGATAAAGCTTGATACCAGTTACCTTGCACCTAGACTGGAAGAAAACCCCATACCTGCAGAGCCACATCCCAAACTACTTGTTCCTGTCAACCACAGTGGAGGGCAGACCCCACCTTCCTCCTTTTGGAGCAGGATCATAATCAAAATGCATATTTAATGACCAGTTGGTGTGGACACCATAACGGAATTGGTCACTGGTCAGTTAATATGGCCTACTTAGTGCGTACTGGCTGAATATTCGATTGGGCAGGAGTCCCACACAGGCCCCTGGGCCACAGTGCCAGTGCAATAGCTCTATTCAATATGCAGAGTAATTTTGAAATCTGTTTCTGAGCCTTTAGGCTAGGCACACACTCTCCTATTCCCAGTTTCCTTTCTTGTCTCATGTCTTGGAGCTTGCTGGTTTTATTAAGTTAGGGTACCCTGGCTCCCTATAAAACATCTGCTTATTTCAGATCCTTCTCAGACCTTTTTTGGGGTCAAATATTGGTCCAGCTATTAGCTCCAATTTGTCTTTTAACGTGCCCTCCCATGTTGTCTCCACTTAGATGGGCCCTCATACAAGTGTGATTATACAAAACATCCTCTACTTTCTCCGCCTAAATTTCCACAGGGGTGGGCGTGCCAACTTTGGATCTGAATCACACTGATACATCAGCTGCACATTAAACCACAATTAACTTGGAAATGAGAGACTAAATATACAAAAAGACAATGGCCAAATGATATGTAAAAATGGAACTCTGACCCACATTCTATAGCAACCTTTCTCCCAGGAAACCAACTCTGTTATCTACAATAAATAAATAGACTAGGAAGCCAACCTGCTATAAGTCAGACTACTATATCTAATAACAATCCTGAAAAGCTGAACAATAATTTCTGTAACAATTGGTCCCAAATGGCCAGGACTGGATTAAGAACTGACAGTTCCTTCAATTTTTGCTCCTGCTTCCAACTAAGGACTAAACAGAGAAAGCCAAATATGCATCTGTCATCAATCACATAGATACATTGCTGCTATTTCACCTTCCTCCCGCTTCTGCATGTCCACAGCCTTCAGTCAGGGCATACCTGAGGCCTTCTTTTTAGAGGTGCTCTAAATAATTCTCACTCCCCTGCCTGCTTTTGAGTCTTTACCAAAATGCAAGTGACCATAGCTAACTCACTTCTTATTCTGGCTCTGAATATATAGACTTTGCTTGCTCTCATTTGGTTAGTTTTCACTTATATCCACAGAAGCTAATTCAATTCTAACTAGTTAGATAATCAAAATATTAATAAGGCATTCATTAAATGACAAAATAGAGCAGAGAGGAAAAAAGGGAATATTTTTGTATTCTGCAAAAGTTTAAGGGGTGGTAGTGGGGAATTTTCTCTTTAGAACATTTTGAATCCCCTCCTGATTCAATTTTCTGATTTTTCCTGTGACCACAGAAATGTATAATAAAACCGCCCATTTAAAAAATGTTGGACTTTGTTACTTTTAAGCTGAAAACTTTTTTGAAGCTTAAGGCAGTTATTTCTGCAAAAAGATGGCTTCTGGGTTTATTAATTAAAAAGAATGCAGGGAGTATTTGAAATATTATCATCTGGGTGACTTTATTCTACATTGATAAATACGGTCTCACCATAATTAAGATAAAATGAAAAGAGTTTGAAATATGGTGATAGCTTAAAACGTGCAAATAATCCTTTTTAACATGAATAATTATCCCACCAGTTTAATAACCTAATAAAAATCAAAGTAAAAGAAAATCCCTGGGTGTTTTAATTATGAGAAATCATATGAATTCTGAGAAATTAGACACATTACCAACATATTCGCACTTCAGAATTCTCATTGTAGAAATTCTTTCCCTGGAGACTTTCCAAAGAACTGGAACCCATGGTCTGGTTCTCTAGAGGGTCTAGAAAACAGAAAGCTGAATATGATGCATACCTGGCTTCGAATGCAGATTTAGCAGCAATTTTACTTCACATTTGAACTGAGATGCAGAGTAGACATTCGTAGTCTTTGGATTTTGCTTCCCTTATATTTGTTCCTTTAAAAATGTAGATTTTTCTTCTATATTCTAGACACAGAGAGACAGAGGGGTGTCTACTCTAAAAGCTCTCGTATTTTCTAGCTTTCTAGGAATCACTGTAGAGTTTACTGAAGTATGATGTGCACACATTGCCCATAATAAGGTTTTAAAATTGTAAATCCTTCAGAGAATTCCCCAACTACTCTCTGGGTATCCAGATTGGTTGGTTGGTGTATTTTGAAGAAATGGACATCAAAGGTGTTCAATTAACACTTGTTGGCTAATTGATTCAATGCAAACCAATTTCAAATTAACCTCAATTTGGAAGATGCACCAAAACACTGATAGCTGTTCAGCACTTATTTTGTGAACACTGATGTATATTATCTGGCCTGTTTCGCCCCTCCTATATTTTCTGTAATTAATTCACATTGGCTATGTATCTTTCGATTTCTTAATTATACTCTTTTCCTTCTGTGTAAAATGAATGCCTCGTACTCCCTCCCCCCCCCCGCCCCAGCTGTAGGTTTTTAAGATGTAGAATAGGAGCTGCAGTGTTTCCCCAATCCCAGACCCTCCTCTACTTTTCCCATACTCTAGGCGCACAGGAATCCCCTGAGGAACATATTAAGAACTTGGGGTGCTGGGCCCACTCCAGAGTTTCTGGTTCAATAGGCCTGGAGCGGGGCCCAAGAATTTACATATCTAATACATTCACAGGTAAGGCTGGTGCTACAGGTCTCAGGGGCACACCCTGCCATCTACAGCTATGACGTCAGTGCACTAAATAGGAATCCCTGTGTGTGCGGTGCATGCCCATTGGCAGTGGTGGCAACAGTGGTGGTGGTGGTAGCCATGGTAGGTGTGACCAGGCTGGCACCTGACACAGAAAAACTTGTGGGTAGAGTTCATGGTGAGACGGCTGCAGAGGCTCTGGAATGAGCCCAGGTCCCAAAAGTGTCAGGACAGGGGAAGGGAAAAAAAAAGAAAACCTGATGTTGTCCTGATAACTGGACGCTTCTCCCATCTGGATTTCACTGAAATGAAACTCCTAGATGGTTTCAGCATCCCAGAGGGGCTGCCAGATGGTCACGCCTCAGACTCACATACAGTATCGGATCTGCATTTTATGCTCCCAGACTACTTATTAAGACTCTGTGCAGTGGCAGAGTAAGCTAGATAAATATTTGTACATCTGACTGCACGCAGTTACCACTTCTGTTTCCTTGTTCTGTTCTGTCTCAAGAAATCTGCGAGTCAGTTACATTGCTGGCTATGAGGTAACTGGCTGTGAATTTTAATCCCATCTTCATGGTCATTCACCTGCTTCAAGATTGGGGTGGGTGGGTGCTTTAGTGAGTCTATAGCCTGTTTCTTACTCTGTTAAATGATAAGACAAGAAACTCTTCACACGTTGTTGGATAGCTCTAGTTATTATACATTCTTGTAAAGACACTGCAAACAGGCAAATGTCAGTTTGGCAGAATAATAATACTCATTGATATTTGGATCATTCTTGCATAATATGAAATTGCAGGTGATTTCAGGCTCTCAAAGGGCTTTATAAGGCTCAGGTCTCAACACTCTCAGATTGTCTTTTCCACTTCAACTTAGTTTTAAATATTTTATTATGAAATTTCAAACACACCCAGAATCAGAGAGTAGTACAGTGAACATTGATAGTACTATCATCCAGCCCCCATAATTATCAATTTTTTGCCAATCATTTTAAATTAGCCTGCATTCCTGGGCCACATGAATTTTATTTGTAAATACAATATTAATTTCTAACAGTTAAGGGTCTTAAAACAACATAACCATAAAGTATTATCACATCTAATGAAATTATTATTTGAAATATTATCTCAGGCCATGTTCAAGTTTCTTTGATTGTCTCAGACATTTTTTAAAAATAGTAAAAAATATTTTTATTTTTATTTATTTTTATTTTTATTTTGTTTAGGGAGTTACAAGTATGTGTTTTATTTATTTATTTATTTATTTATAATAGTTTATTGTCAAATTAGTTTCCATATAACACCCAGTGCTTCTCCCCACAAGTGCCCCCCACCATGACCCTCACCCCCTCCCCCTCCCCCTCCCCTTTCAGTCCATGGATCGTCTCCAGTATTCAGTAGTCTCCCTTGATCTGTGTCCCTCACTCTTCCCCGCTCTCTTTCCCCCTTCCTCTCCCCATGGCCCCCTGCCAGGTCTCTCCTGTTAGACCTATGAATGCAAACATATGGTTTCTGTCCTTCTCTGCCTGACTTATTTCGCTTAGCATGACACCTTCAAGGTCCATCCACTTTCCTACAAATGGCCATATATCATTCTTTCTCATTGCCATGTAGTCTCCATTGTGTATATAAACTACATCTTCTTAATCCATTCATCAGTTGATGGACATTTAGGTTCTTTCCATGATTTGGCTATTGTAGAAAGTGCCGCTATGAACATTGGGGTACATGTGCCCTTATGCCTCAGCACTTCTTTATCCCTTGGGTAAATCCCTAGCAGTGCTATTGCTTGGTCATAAGGGAGTTCTATGGATAGTTTTTTGAGGAACCTCCAC
>NC_043704.1:16859753-16900803 GCF_006229205.1 Suricata suricatta | reverse complement strand
CATCGTTTCATGTGCCTGTTGGCCATCTGGATGTCCTCTTTGGAGAAGTGTCTATTCAGGTCTTCTGCCCATTTCTTCACTGGATCATTCATTTTTCATGTATGGAGTTTAGTGAGCTCCTTGTATATTTTGGATACTAGCCCTTTATCTGATATGCCATTTGCCACTATCTTTTCCCATTCTGTCGGTTGCCTATTAGTTTTTTTGATTGTTTCCTTTGCCTTGCAGAAGCTTTTTATCTTGATGAGGTCCCAGTAGTTCATTTTTGTTCTTGATTCCCTGGCCTCTGGGGATGTGTCGAGGAAGAAATTGCTGCGATTGAGGTCTAGGAGGCTATTTCCTGCTTAAAAAATATTTTTAATGTTTATATATTAGAGAAAGAGAGAGAGAGAGCGACAGAGTGCAAGTGGCAGAGGGGCAGAGAGAGAGGGAGACACAAATCAGAAGCAGGCTCTAGGCTCTGAGCTGTCAGCACAAACTCTTGAACTGTGAGATCATGACCTGAGCCCAATTTGGACGCTTCACCAACTGAGCCACTCAGGCTCAGAAAAATATTTTTAATGTTTACTTGTTTATTTTGAGAGAGAGTGAGAGCATGGGCAGGAGAGAGGCAGAGAGAGAGAGGAGGAAAGAGAAAGCCCCTAGCAGGCTCTGTGCTGCCAGTGTGGAGTCCAACAGGGGGTTTGATCTCATGAACATCGAGATCATGACATGAGCTAAAATCAAGAGTCAGATGCTTAACCAACTGAGCCACCCAGGCACCCCTCAAAAATTTTTTAGTAGTCCTCTTTGCTCAATCAGGACCCACCACAAGGTGCTTTATAGAATTTGATTGATATATCCCTTGTGCATCTATTAATGTTTAACAGTTTCCCCCCCCCCCCCCCCCCCCCCCCCCCCCCCAGCCATTTACTTGTTAAGGAGATGAGTCCTTTTTCCTGTTGAATTTCCTGCATGGGGCCTAGTTTGGTTGGTCTTTGTGGTATTATTTAGCTTGTTTGTATAGGCCCCATGTTTCTTAACTGGTAGCAAAGTCTAAAAACATGATTAAATTTATGTTTAATTATTTTTTTGAGGGGGAGCAAGAACATGTCATAGGCAGTGTTGGGCACTTGCTCTTGCACTGCAGCAGAAGGAATATAATGGCTATTTGGTGACGCTAAGATGGATTAATGACTAACAGGTGTTGTCAACCTTTTACTCAAATGGTCTTAGCAACTGACGATTAGTGCAGAAGTTCATTATTTCATTGGGGGTTGGGAAATGACGTTTTTCGAAGTCAATTTTTCTTTCTGAATTAGTATGGCTTTTATTTGGTTAAAGTAAAACAGATTATAAAGCAGAAGCAAGATAAATGTTTGATTGTGTACCATTATTGAATTCAGAATGGTGAGCCCAACACCTCCAAATGTGACCAGTGAGGTTTTCGTTGCTCAACATATCATTAGGAACTTAAAAAAGTGTTAATATACATATTATAAGTGCATATATTAAATATTTCATGTATTTATGTTTATATATTTAAAATATTTAATTTTTCTTTTCTATACATCAACTCATTACAGTGGATTGCAATGCATGATCAACTTGTTTCTGTCTTAATTTTAGGAAGATTGCTCTTAAACTCTGTATTCAACTACTTCTGTATCATTTTGGTTAATGTTTATAATTATACTTAGAGATAAAATAGGGTTATTGTAAAAAATTTAGAGAATAAAGACACACATGAAGATGAACGTGAAAATCACTTGTATTCTCCCCTTTCAGAGATATCCCTTTTAAAACTTTGTTGAATTTCTTTCTCTTCTTCTGCGTGTATGCACCACTTTCAGTAACATCATTATAATTACTCCCTCAGATACCATCAGGCCCTCTACCCCTCACCTTTCTCACAGGTGTCTAGCAAAACCTCAGCCCTCCAACTTCTCTGCACCTGTGTTTAAGCAACTGAATGTTTCCAGAGAATATCTAACTGAACTAATGTCTCCTTAATTTGATGACCTACAATCTCAACTTGCACTTACTATGAACCAGAAATCCACCTGTTTCCCAGAATGACTTCACATGTTCTCAGATGTTTCATTTCAAATGACCCACAACTCCTTCTTTTACTCTTCATTAACCATTGACCTTGCCTCCTACTTAAGTGAAATAAAGCCTTCAGATGATAACTCCAAAATTCTGAATGCAAACTTAACAAAAACTATCCTCCTCTGCAACAATCTTCACTTTCACCTTCTATCGTGATGGGTGGAGGGCACTTTCTTCATCCTAGCCAATTCCAGTCCCTCCTCTTGTCCTCTGGATCCAGTGCTCTTTGACTCTTCAAAATACTTCACTTTGATTATCCTCTCTACTTGTATCAATTTTTTCCATTTTTTTTTACTGGATCATTTCTGTAGCCATATTCTAATTTTCCAACACTATCTTCAAACGATACCAACAACAATCCCTTCCTTGGTTCCATATCTGCCTGAAGTCTTCATCCATTTCTCCAAAAAGAAATTGTTAACTATATTGTTTTCATGTCTTTAACTCTTCTTTCATCCATTCCAATGTGGCTTTTACCCTGCCCCAACATTCTATTGAAATTTCTTGTCTTAGGATCACTGGCAATCTCCAGGCATCCATATGTAATGTACACTTTTCTGCCCTCTTCATAAACCCACTTTAAGCATTTAGGAGAGTTGGCCATTAACTTCTTGAAATGTTTTCTTCTCTTGACTATCATTGCACTGTTCCCTAGGTTTCCAAATGCAATGGCTTCTCCCATTAGTTTCCTTTTCTAGCTGGCCCCTATTCTTCCTCCTAAGTGTGGGCATTCCTCTGGTTTAAGTCCTAGATCCCCTTCTTTTTTCTTTTTACACTTTCTTATTGGGTAATCTCAGTCATTCTAGCCTTTTAAAAATCATTATGACTCAAACTCCAAAGTTTATACCTCCAATGCAGAAAATTGTTCTGAGCACTGCATCCAACTCTGCTTACCTGACAGCTCAACCTGGATGTCCTACAAGGTGAAACTTCTCATTTCCCTTCCACAAATGAATCCCTCCCCAATCTGTCCTGTCCCAGTAAATGACACCATTGTCCTCCAGTTGCTCAATCCAGAAACTAAGACTGAGTCCTGATTTTCCCTTCCTATGAACCCTATATCCAAAGGATTTATAGCTCCATGTGATTCTACTGCCCCCCCCCAACATACCCTGATTGTGTCAATTTTTTCCCATCTCTACAGCTAACTCCCTGGATATGGCCTATCCTTCATGGACTATGTCAATACCTCTTTTTTTTTTAATTTTTAAAAATATATTTTATTTATTTTAAAGAGAGAGTGCACAAGCATGGGAGAGGAAGAGAGAAAGAGAATCATAAGCAGGCTCTATGCCCAGTATAAAGCCCAATGTGGGACTCAGTCCCATGGCCCCAGGATCATGACCTGAACTGAAATCAAGATTTGGATGCTCATCTGACTGAGCTGCCTAGGTGACTTTATCAACGCCTCTTCAATGGTCTCTCTAATTCTATACTTAGTCCTCTATAATCCATTTTCCACATTATAAACAAGAGTGATCATCTTCTAGAAAGCACAAATAAAACTTTCTTAAGAGTCTTCGGAGACTTTTCATTAAACTTGTAATAAATTCAAACTCCTTACAAAGGGCTGGATGGGCCTATGGATCTAGCTGATCTGTGTCTGTTGATCTTTCCAACCTCAAGCTGTTACTCCCACATGACAACAAAGTCACTCTTTTTCAGACAGCCCTAAGACTTTCCTCTTTCAAGATTCTCATAAATGCTGTTCCCTCTGCGTTTTTCTCTCCACTATTGTCATGTGTGACTTATCTGTGGGAAGTCAGCTTAAATACTGTCAAGCTGATGCCTTTTCTGGGCAGTATAACTAAAGTAGGTATCATTTTTATTCCATCCACCTGTGAGGGAAGGGATCTGAATCTCTCTCAAAAGCTAACTATTTATTTTTAATCTTGTCTTCTCTGAAAACAATTTCTTCCCCTATTAGCCATATAAATCCCAGTGATCTATTCTTAGAAAAACCAATTGAAACATAGAAATCCTGACTTTGATCTGATAATAGTTTCATGAGAATACATTGGGTTCACATTTGAATTTTTACTTGTTCGTTTTTTTTTATTTAAAAATATTTTTAAACACTTATTCATTTTTGAGAGAGAGATAGAGTGCAAGTGGAGGAGGGGTCAAGAGAGAGGGAGACACAGAATTCAATGCAGGTTCCAGGCTCTGAGCTGTAGGCACAGAGCCCAACATGGAGCTCAAACCCACAAACTGTGAGATCATGACCTGAGCCGAAGTCAGACACTTAACTGACTGAGCCACCCAGGCGCCCCTACTTCTTCCTTTTAAAGCCAGCTCTTTCCTCCTCCATTTCTTACTTAGTAGATATATGATAAATGAGAATGAATGAAATAAAAGAGAGGGATAGTGCCATTGCTGGGGGTAAGAGAACTTAATAGGACTTCATGTATTTTGGGGCAGAGGAGACATGAAGGAGAGGAGCAAACATGTTCTGAATGCCAGCTCTGTGCTGGGCATTATACTCGAAGCTTAACTAGCTGGTCTGCTTCTGGAATACTGGTGGGCTGGAGCTGGGGGCTGGCAACTCATAGTGTTCTAGAGTTGGGAAGGGTTTCAGAGGTCATTTAGTTCATGGTGTGGTGAGCTTACCCGTGGTGTGATTCCTCTTAACAATACATTCATTACCTTATGTTTTCCCAGTTTCCCTTTGAATTCTCAGCCTTATGCTGCAGCTCTTTCCATGGTTAATAATTCTAATTGTTAGAAAGTTTTGGCTTAATGCTATATAAGTCTGCCTCCATGTAATTTCTTCCCACTAGTCCTGCTTCTATCCTCTGCAGCCAAACAGAGTGAGATGAATTTGTTCTCCTCCCCATGAGAGTCTTCCAGGTATTGGAGGTTACCTAGCAAGGGGTCCTCAGCACTCCTTCAGGCCAAATGTTATCAGGATGACTTTAATCTTATTTTAAGTTCTATTTTAGACACAGAGAGAGAGAGCAAGCAAGGGAAAGGGGCAGAAGAAGAGAGAGAGAGAGAGGGGAGAGAGAGAGAGAGAGAGAGAGAGAGAGAGAGAGAGAGAGAATCTTAAGCAGGCTCCCTGCTTAGTGGGAGCTTGATGCAAAGCTTAGTCCCAGGATCCTGAGATCATGACGTGAGTGTAAATCAAGAGTCAGATGTTCAACTGACTGAGCCACCCAGGTGTCCCAGGATGATTTTAGATTTAAGGTTCCTGTGACTTGATGCTGACTGACTACATCCAGGACTCCTGCAGACCTCCTCCTCTCATTTTTTCCTGTGGCTCTGGGCTATGTGCGCAGAGCTGGGATCATTCCATGGCCCCTTTTCTCTAAATAAAGACTTCCTTAGGTGCAAGGTTGCTCCTAGTATTATTGTCCACAGAATAACTACTGTTCAAATGGCTGCAAACTACTGACACTGCATATATAAACTATATTACACATAATATTCTTGGATGGTAGGTATCAGTTTGAATCATAAGGGATTGTCTTTTTATAGGTCAAAAATAGTTGAATATCAGCAATTTAAAATGGCTCAATTATTATTAACCTGATTTTACAGATGAGAAAAGTAAAGACTTGGGCATGTTTCCTTGTTCATGGCCACACAGTCAGCAAGAGCCCACTGAGGTCTACACCTATGGCTATCTGGCTTGAAAGGTGGCTCATTTGCTGCACATGATGCTTCCTTATGCATCACTTTACAGCAGCAGTTGCAAGGATTCAAGGGAAAGGGAAAGAGGCCACAGTCTTTTGCAATGCAGTGTGGCAGACTGGAAAGGAAACAGAAATTTGAGGTATGTGTATATTTGCTAACTAAGTCTTTATCCCACTACTTACTATTTGTGTGACCTTGAGAACATTCCTGAACCTGTCTTAAACCCAATGAGCTCATCTCTGAAATTGGGTTATTAATATTTAACTTGCGGTACTTGTGTGAGGATTAAGTGGATTGACATTCTGTCAGGCTCCAGCCCAGTGCTGTCTTGCTGCCTGGCATGTCATGCTGTGAGGCCCGAGTCCATTCACTCTCATTCTCCTACATCAAGGTTGGCCAACTTTGTCCTAAAAGGCTCTTGTTCTCCCTGAAAAACTACAGTCATTTTTACATCTTCCTTTGAATAATGTAAAAACCATTCTAAGCTCTCAGACCATTCAGAAACAGGTGAGCCAGGGATGGTGGGGGGCTGCTGGTTGGTGGCCCCTGCACTAGCCAACTACCACGGAGCATCTTCTCTGTTCTCAAGTCTCCAACAGCTTGTCACTCATGCTTCCTCTCACTAAGGAGATTACTTTTTCTCTCACGGAGAAAAGAGAAGCAACCAGAAAAGGCCTTACTCCTGCTCCCCCGCAGTTCTTCATCTTGCCTGCATGCTCTCCCTCGTCTCTGTTTACAGGAACTCTCTGGGCTCCTGCCACAAGCCAGATCCTCTGCTTGTGCACCACAGCCTGTCGCCTCCCCCTTACTCAGGAACATTGCTCTAATAATTGTCCCATTGCCTCCAAATCTCTCCCTTGACCCTGCTTTCCCCTCTATTTATCCCTAACTCCCTGTTTGGTACAGCACTGCTCCATGAATAAATGAACTATATAGGCTAACTCCAACCTCCCTCTTCTCGTTTTTTCTTCACCATCGCCCATCAAGGTCAGTAACAACCTTCAGGTTGCAGTTGTCAGCACTCATCTAGTCTGATTTATCAGCAGCGTGTGCCACAGGACTACTGTATTCCTTTTGCCCTGAAGCCCTGCTTTTACCTGCTTTCTTGTCTACTATCTGTTTTCTCTACTTCTAATATGCCGTCTACCTCTTCTTTCTACTTTCCTTTAGAAGGCTCTCCTTCTTTCTTTTCCTCTTTAATCACTGCTGCCTCTCTTCAGATTCTTGGCTGTTTCCTCTCTGCTAGCTCATAATGTTGGAGAGTCATAGGGATTAGTTTTCTATTTTCAATCCATATTCATTCTTGTAATGATCTTGTATAGCCTCCTGGCTTTATCTATGTGTCAGGACTTTCGTGTGTATATCTCCAGCCTGGTCCATTGGCCCATTTCCTAAACTGTAGATTTGAGGTCCAGTTGGCACCTCAAACTTAGCATGTCTGTAAGTGAGCTTCTGATATTTCCCCATCAACAAAATTGGCTTCTTTCAGAGTCTTTCTTATTTATGTATTAAAAATTTTATTTGAGAGAGAGAGAGATTGAGAGAGAGAGAGAGAGAGAGAGAGAGAGAGAGAGAGAGAGAGAGAATTTTAAGTAGGCTCCACACTCAGCACAGACCCTGATGTGAGTCTTGATTCCATCACTGATCGGAAATCAAGAGCCGGACATTCAACATACTGAGCCACCCAGGCACCCCTGAAACTCCATTTTTCCACACAATTTTTAAATCAACTTTTGGAGATGTAGTTCATGTCCAGTAAACTCTATCCATTTTAAACTATATGATTCGATGAAGTTCTGACTGATGTATATAGCCATGAAATCAATGCCACAATCAATATACAGAGCATTTCTATCTCCCTTTGCCACTGATGACTCTCTTCACCTCTGTCCTCTGAAGACAGCTGATCTGCTTTGTGACTAAAGATTAGTTTACATTGTATTTTATATAAATGGAATTAAACAATGTATACACTTCTGTATCTGTGTCTTTCACTTAGAATAAATATTTTGAGATTCATTCGTGTTGTATGTGAGGGTAGTTCACTTCTTTTTGTTGTGATTAATATTCTATTCTATGGATATACCACAATTTGTTTATGCTTTCATCAAATGATAGACATTGGGTTGTGTCCCGTTTTTGGCTGTTCGGAATGAAGCTGCTTTGAACATTCAGTAGAGGTTTGTGTAGACATTTGATTTCAGTTTTCTTGGGTAAGTCACTTAAGGCTGGAATGTCCAGTGGGTTTGGTAGGTGTGTTGGGCAACATTTAAAGAAACTGTCAAACAGTCTTCCAAGGTAATGGTGGCATTTTGTATTTCCACCAGCAGTGCATTACAGTTCCAGCCACTGGCATCCCTGCCTGGCTATATCTTGAACTTCTCTATTATTCTCACATCCGAAATCCCATCCATCAGCAAATCCTGTTGCCTAAACTGTCAAAATATACCTAAAATCCCATTCCTTCTCATCCTACTACTGCTACCATTTTGGTCCGGGGTACTTGCATCTCGAATTGGAGGATTACAATAACATCCTGCTTGAGCCCTTGTTCCCCTTCAAAAATTTCAAAACACAGAGTGGAAATAAGCTTGTTGAAGATAAGCACTTTCCATCACATCACTGGTGAAAACCTTTGAGGCTTCCCTTCTCGGAGGTCATTGCAGGGGCACATCTGGCCCTCTCTGATCTCTCCATTCCCATTCCTATTACTTTTCCACCTTCTCACTCCTCTTTCCCTCTTTTCCTTCTCTCCTCGATATACTTGAACACACCAAGTTTTCTCCCTTGTCTCTGCCATTCTCAGCCCCCCTTAGTTATCAGATACATACAGGACTCAACCACATGCCTTCAGATCTTTATTCCGATGACCCTTTATGAGGTTTTCTTGATTTCCCATTTAAAACTTCACTCCCCCCCCGCCCACATTCCATTTCCCTACCTTAAATTTGCCAGTGCACTCATCCCCATTGAGAAATCAACATATATTTGTTGACCCTCAACCACATGCTGATGACTGTTCTAGGCACTTGGGATACCGTATGAAGTGAAACAGTCAAAAATCTCTGTCACCGTGAATTTTTCACATGTTTTACTAATTTATCTTACACCTCAATCATCTTTCATCCACTAAAATAAAAGCTCTGTGGTAACAGGGATTTTGTCTGTTTTGTTCAAGGCTGTGTCACTAGTGCCCAGAAGAATCCTGGCAAATAGTAGGATTTCAACAAATACCAGCTGCTGTCTTTTTATTTCATTTTTCAAAATAAAGAGGTCACTCTTAGTCCAAGCTTCATTAATGTGGAATAGATTCCTGTGGTGTCCTATTTTGGGCCTTGGGGGAATCTGCAGCCTGTGAAAATTGAAGACACAATTGAATTGCTAATTTAAAATTGGAACCAGCTCAATTCCATGATCCTTTAAAAATGGGATTTAAACTGTGAAGTAGTATTAATTTAACTTTTCAGAGTACTTATCAAGAAAACTCCAGTTCTCTGCCAATAGCCTTTTCCAAGACCTTCGGGTTGATGGGCTGTTGCCTGAATGTTGAGCAGTGAGGCTGGCTGTTCCACCAATTGTCTCTTCCTTAGGGACATGTCACTTAACACATTGCCTAGATCAGTGTTTCCCAAAGTGTGGGCTCTTGACTACCTGTATTAGCATCGATCAGCTTGAACGACTGAATCAGAATCACTGGGGGTAGGATTCTGAAGTCTTCATTCTTTACAGACTCTTGAGATGGTTGGTTGTTTGATATTTGCAATTATTTATCTTAAAATTTGAGTTAGGACAGCTGGATCTAGGGGGATTGAGTCACGGTAATTGAAGGCAGTCAGGCAAGAATCTTCAGTGGGTGGACTAAGATGTCCAGGTGCGGGTTAGAGACTTTGACTGAAGCTCAGGATTAGTGTTCTGGGTGATTCATTTGTTTTGGGCTGAATTGTGTCTTTGCCCAAAATAAAGCGCCAATGAAGAGCCCAAGGTGGTGCTTGAACTCACAAACTGTGAAATCATGACCTGAGCCAAAGTTGGACATTTAAGTGACTGAGCTACCCAGGCACCCCATAAATTACCTCGTTTCTGGCCCTTTGTTATGGCAGAAAAGCACTAAGATTCTTCTTGCCTTGTTTGTCAAACAACTAAAACAATGTTGTTGAGGTGGGAATATACATAAAAGAAGACGCAGAGTGAAAACTTCAGTGACTTTTAGAACTTAGGAAATTTTAAATGTGGGCTTGGAATCTCCCAAGAGCATGGGCAATACCAATGGAAAAATAGAGAACCTAGAAAAATGTCCACATCTACGTGAAAGCTGATGTCAGACAGAAATGGCAATACTAGATCAGTGAGAAAGATCATGTAGTTAATAGGAGTGGGAAATTTGGCTGTAAACATGCAAGAACAAAAGGAGATTCCTACTTCATACTATCATCATCATCATCATCATCATCATCATCATCACATGATCGTCATTTCCATTGCCTTTAGTAGTGTTGCTCTGGGAGGTTTTTGCATTTCCTAGTTGTGACTTCACACTTACCAATTGGTAGGTACTGTTATTATTACACTCATTTTACAGATTAAGAAATAGGCCCACAGAGGTAAAGTGATTGGCTAAAAATGTCGTTGAGCTGAGGTATGAGCCCACACAGGCTGGCTGCAGACTTTATGCTTTTAGTTACTATGCTATGCTGCTTTACATGTCATACAGAAATCACTTCAAGGTACATTAAAATCTTGACTGTGAAAATCAAAGCTCAAAACATTTAAAAGAAAATGAGGGAGAATTTCTTTAAGCTTCAGGGCAGAGGCACCTGGTTAATCTCAATTGGTTAATCTCTGACTTCAGCTCAGGTCATGATCTCACAGTTCACGGGTTCAAGCCCTATGAACAGCACAGAGCCTAGAGCCTGCTTCAGATTCTATGTCTCTCTTTCTCTCTCTCTCTGCCCCTCCCCAGTTTGCACTCTGTCCGTCTCTCAAACATAAATAAACATTAAGAAAAAAGACTTCATGGCAGGGAGTAGATCAAACAGGAAATTGCAAATTATAAAAAAAAATTGATGGCATATTCTATATTAAAAGTTTCATTCATTAAAAGACACCATAATAAGAGTAAAGAAGAGATAGATAACTGCAGCATATATAATTAACAGAGGATTAAAATGCAGTGTATATAAGAAATTTGGCACATCAGTAAGAAAAGGAGAAACAACAATCAAAACAGGAACTAAAAAAAAAAAGAATGTGGCAAATCACAGATGAAGAAACTTAAATGACCAATAGTTATTCAAAAAGATGACAATTTTGCACCTGTGATCTTAGCAAAAATTAAAAAATCTGACCATACTAAATAGTGACAAGGATATAAAACAATAGTAATTCCTATAAACATCAGGGAGGATATAGATTGTTGTAGTCACTTTGGAGACCGATTTTGTAATAGTAAAGTTAAAGATTCACATGCCCTATGACTTAGCAATCCATAGGAATATACTCTGCGGTGACTTGTCCCTGTGTAGTCAAGGAGACAGAGTCATGTTCAAAGCAAAGTTGTTTGTATAGCAAACATTTAGAAACAATCTCAGGGCCCATCAACAGGAAAGTGGATGAGCTCAGGTGCTGGTGGTATCCTCATGTAATGGAATACTATACAGCCCTGAAAATTAATGAGCCAGATCCAAATGCATTCACAAAAGAACCTCCTAAACATAATGTTGTTCGAGAAAATCAAGTTGCAGAGAATGTATCAAAAGTTAGAAGCATATAGACAGGACTATATAAAGGTTTAAAAGTAAAAGAAGTACATATAAAGATCAAAAGGTAAAAGAATATATCGAGGTTAAAAATATAAAGCAGAAAACAAAAACTGAAGTTCTACTTATATGCAAAATAAAAGTAAAAAGAAGTTACTAGAGAAGGCAAAAAAAAAAAATCAGGACCTTTGAGAATGAAGGGACGCATATTCCCATTTGTGGTGGGTAAACAGAAAGCCTCAAATATAATAGATTAGTGCTATTTTATTTCTTAACCCAGGTGGTTGGTGCATAAGTACCTGTATTAGTCTTTATTTCTTTTTATGTCTTAAATATGCAAAAATCAATTTTTAAAAAAGGAAAGAGATTGTCTGGTAGCTTCTGAGAGCAGTGAGAAGCAAGCGTGTTGTCTGAATGCCCAGTGTTGTTGGGGCCACAGATCAGAAAAGACTGGTAGTGGCCACACTCTTTGCTTCCACTGGCTTTCTTTCATTCCCCTTCTATTCTGGGACAATAATGGAGAGAGAAGTGCCCTAAGACTTTTGTCCTCCTGTCTCTGAGATCCAGGAGCTCAGTGCTTCTGTCCTAAGAGTCAATTCCTCCTGGTTTGCATAGGGTACGATTTGGGCAAGGCGAATTTCTTTTCAGAGTGAATACTTCTTTTTTGCCAGTTGCTGTGGTTTCTAGTCTTTTGTGTTTGACAAGCTATTTCTGATTTAATGTTTTCTATGTGCCTTTTATTAACATGCTCTTGTGACCAAATTATCTCCCAATTAGAGTGGGACTGACATACAACTAATATTCCCCCTCTGCGCAACCAAAGGGTCTCCTGGACAAGCAATAAATAAAAATCAAGAGCTTGGTGTCTGGTGCCTTTGAGTGCTTTACAGCACATCTCTGGGAATCTATTTGGTCTCAGCCAAAAAGAATAGCTGAAAAGAAGAGGGTTTTTCCCCCTCAGGTTAATAAACAGTCTTGCAATTGCTTATGCTGTTCCAAACACCAGTGTCAACAGAGCAGATCATGTTGGTTGTGGGTGTTGAAACTTAATACTTTGCTGTAGTGAGTTTTGCCCAAGTGTTGTGTTATAGGAGATAGAATAAATCTGAGCACAGAATATTTCAATAGTGCTGCCCCTTACCAGCATCTTGCATATCAGCATCATTATTAATGTAAATTTTTAATATTGTTGTTATTAAGAAGCACCAGGGAAAGAATAAATGCAAAGTGGCTGACCAGTCCTTGGTTTATGCAAATTTAGAAAGGTTCAACCTAGAAAATTCTTCTGAAAATAGAGAACGTGCTTTCTCTTCCTGGAAAAGTTTGGTCACAGAGACAAAGAATGCCTTCCCAGGATGTTAGTATTTTTCACTGTTGTGAAGATGTTTTGTTTGTTTTTGTCAACTGCTGACTTATTTAAATTTGGTTTCATGACTGAGATGGAATTTGGATGCTGAAAAATTGAAAGATTTTAATAACATTGTTAAAATGCATAGCTTTCGAAAGTGCTAATAGGAGGCAGGTATTGCCTGGATGTGGTAGGATTTGGACAAGGGACGGGTGCAATATGGGTACCATTCTTGTTGTCTCCAGGACATTTCTCTCTATAAAAGCTATGTTTAGGGTGGGGCGTGGATGGGCTCACCCGTGGAGTTTTGTTTACTCTGAATATCGAAGGCATCAGGCACTATATAAAGCCTTTGTCTGGTTGTTAAAATCCTGTGATGCTTTAATGACAAATTTTATCACCTGGTTATCAATCTTCTAACAGCATCCAAACATTTTACCAGACATACGACTAAATTTCTTCAGTAAACACCTTGTAGTCATCCTAAAGAGAAGAACTTTCCTATTGTATCATTTACTGCTTTAAAGCATATTTATTTTCCTGGATTGCGTATCATTGCTTACTTAGCAGAGAAAGGATGAAAAACATCCTTGCCAGGTATAGTCTGCAGAAATAGACGTGTTGGTCTTGTTCATGCTCTGTATCAGTATGCAAAACAGCACCTGCCACATAAAAGATGCTATTTATTTTATTATCTTATTTCATTTTTTAAATGTGTATTTATAATTTTGAGAGGGAGAGAGAGAGAGAGAGTGAGCAGGTGAGGGGCAGAGAGAGAGAGGGAGACAGAGAATCCCAAGCAGACTCCACACTGTCAATGCAGAACCCCATGTGGGGAACCGTGAGATCATGATCCAAACAAAAACCAGGAGTAGGACACTTAACTGACCGAGCCACCCAGGCACCCCTAGATGCTATTCAACCATTGAAAGAAAGAAAGAATGAGTGAACAAACAGACAGCAGATTGAACATGGAGAGTTAGGTATCACATTTTTCATATCCATTCTTTTAAAGCTTCAGAATACCATTTTTCTATAACTGGGGCTACTAGGGAATACGAGGAACAGTAAGAAGTGATTAGCAAATAAAAAAGTAGGAAGCAGCTGGAAAACGCAGGCAGGTCAAAGGCCTCTAATCATCTTCTGTTTTATAGACACAAGATTAGAGATTCCCTCTGAGTTTTGATTAAGGACGCACAGTTACACGATTAAATATCGGTGAGTCAAATTAGAAAAGCTTTAGCTCCAATCTCAGAATTCATCAAAGCCCTCCCCAGCCCCTCCCAGCCCCTCCTTCCCCACATTAAGCTGTCTTTACAACATGGGATTAGAGCAAACCATCTAAGACTTCATGTCCCCGGGCTCTCTCTTACCTTTCCTAGGCAGCTGTCCTCATTCAGATCACAAACAATTCTCTTGTCGAGAATCAAAGCTCATTTTCTCTTGAAGTTTCTGTTTATACCCATGACTGAATCCATCCCCAGTGCCTCTACACAGAGTTATTTATTTTGGCCACCTAGAGGGTCCTATATCAGGTACAACATGCATTTGTCATATGCATTGTCACGAAACAGATTAAAACTAGTACACTTGTCTATTTTAGAAAACACCTCCTTAATCATTCCAGTAATTATGCAAACTCTCCCATGAGGCTGGTTATAAACATGTCCTTCCCTTGGAGAGAAGCTTTCTGACTCGCTCTCCTCAGAAGCCATACCAAAGGAGTGTGGGCAGAATGTGCAATTAATAACTCCACTGAGGAGAGGCTAATATGGTCATGAGGCATCTGAGAAATAAAACTGTCATTGTTTTTATTAAAGGTTTTAATTCAGGCACCAGCTTGCATGATAATGATAAAATGATATTAAAGAAATAAATAAAAGGACCAGAAAGAAAAATGTTGATCTGAATTCTAGACTATATTCTAGATTCTGCAAATGTATTCTCTTGGTTGATGAAGAAAGAGATCTATTGTCCTTTAAATGTGTCATTTGTTGCAAAGAAAACGTGAAAGCCCAAGGAGACCCTATCCAGACTTGGCTACTTGAAACTCAATACCTGCCCCATGGTTTTCTAAGCACACTAAACTCTTGAAGTTCCATATTTTATGTAGCTACATCTCTACAGGGGTCATCTGATCAAGTTTCATTAGTTAGATTTTCCTTAAAATTTAGTGTCCTTTCAAAAGATGTCATCATCATCTTTTTTTTTTTTTTTTCTTTTGCCTCATTTTGTACCAAAGAAGACTAAGGAAAATGTAAAGAGATAGATTTTAGGTTCTCAATAAGGTCCTTAGGTTCCTCCATAAGGTCCAAATATGTAAGATAGACCTCATGATCAGACCCTGATGTGCAATCTTCCCAAATTGGAAATGGCAGATATGACGATAATGAGACACCCTTAACCGGTCACATGGACTCTCTGTAGGGAAGCTGGGACAAGGACACATGGGTGCGGATAGCTGAGTGAGTGGGTGGATGCTTTGGGTTCCCTGATCTATGTCACTGCGAATACTCTTCATTTCAAAATGTCTCCAAGGCATGATGGGAGGATCTTCAGGAAACTGATGAAGTAGCCCTTCCATCCTTTACAATTGGAATGTAGTTTTTCCCCAGGGAGGAGAAATCATCAGGAAGAATTATCAGACATCTGGAGATAAGGATTGGTGGGGAGAGCTGTTAGGGTCTAGTTGAAAACCCTGGGCTTTAATACTTTAGGCCACAGAGTCAATGAAAAAGTTTCAACCAAGGACAATGGGATAGAAGTGGTGTCTAAAGAACATGAATTTAGGTACCAAATAATTTGAAGGATTTCTGTGGAAGAGGCCAGTTCAGAATATGTTTTCAATAATCCATGCCTGAGAACATGAAGTATTATTGGTTGATTGATTGAGCTGAACTCAACAGAGATGGAAATAAGGCACAATTTTCTTTTTCTTCATCTACTGTGTTTAAATATTGTCTGTCCAACCCCCTTTGCTTATCTCTGGATCTGGAAGATCTCATAGCTTTCTTGTCCTTTTTCCTCATCAAACAAGCCTTATTTTACTATCAGGGATTAAACAGTCCCATCCAGTCTAAAGGAAAACTTCAGTCTAATATTCATTTCTGAGTTCCTCTCCTTCCCCCAGCTCAGGTCTGCTCCATCACTGGGGAAAGGGCTGTGGTCTTTTCTGTTGCTATTTCTTTCTGGTTTTTGCTCTTTCTCCCAGCTGCTGCTACTGGCTCTTCCTTGGTTGGAGTATGGAAAGGAGAGTAAAAGTGAAAAGGGAAATATGTTTTTACATAGTTCATGTTATTCATAGGTTTCTCCTTGCTGTTAATGATTTGTGTGGTAGAACTCCAAGTTCTGAGTCCCTTGTGGGTTTGTTGTGTGTTCCCCCTGGGCTCTGAATGGTATGGCAAGAGATTCACTCTCCAGTTGGCCTCTTTCACACCCTCCCTCTATCACCTTTTGCCCTGCATTATGCTGCATAGCCTCCCTCCTCCCATTAAAATGGCTCAAGCCTGGCTCCCTTCCAATGTTCACAGAACCCATGGGAAATACATAACTCCTTTCCATCCCAAACTCTGGCTTCTTCTGCTCTTCATTTCCTTTTTCCCATTCCTATCCCCACCTTCTACAATCTCTGGTGGGTGGCAGGCAGCAGACTCTGTGTTCACATATGCTCTTAAACTCTACTGCATCAATGTCTGCTCTTCAGAGAACAATCCCACCATATTCTTCTCCAGGGAATGAAGCATTTCTGTAGCTTAGCAGAAGCCTGCAGATGGAGAGAGAAATTGTTATGGGCTAAATGTATATCTCAAAATATGACTGCATTTTGAGATAAATCATTAATGAGCTAATTTAGACAACATGAGTTAAATGACTGGTGTCCTTATAATAAAAGGAGATTAGGAGAGATGGACACAGAGGGAAGACCACATGAAGACACATGGAGAAGGCAGCCACCTTCAGGCCAAGGAGAGATGCCTCAGAATAACCCAGCCCTGCTGACATTATTTTCAGCACATGCTGAATTTGACCAGCTATTCTGATAAACTGTGTGCATTGCAGCCAGGATCTCTGGAGCAATGTCCTAGTGGTCATGGCATTAGACAGAATGCTTTGATTTCTTCTGTTTGAAAACAAGAATGCTTTGGCTCCCTGATAGCCATCTCAGGAAGTAGACAAGGCTGTTACCTGATATGTGGAAGGGATGTATGGTTAAAAGTTAAGGGTTCAAATTCTGACACTTCCATTCACTAGGTTTGTAGTTGTTGGCTGGTTACTCTGTGGCTCTGACCTTTGATTTTTTTTCTTCTGCAAAATGGAGCAAAATATTAGTACCTGCTGAAAGGAGGGGTTTGATAGATCAAATAAGGCAATACAAGTTAAAGTTCTTAGAGTATTTGGCACATGAATAAAGGCCAGAAAGATATTAGTAATAATGGGGATAGTGATGACACAAAGCAATTTCAGTTTTTTTTGTGAAGTTTCAGACAGTGGAGTCAGGAATGGTATTTGGGGTGAGTAAGGGGTGAATCAGTAAGGATGGGCTGTCCTATGTGGTGAATCCCTGCAGAGGCTTGGTGACCACTTCCTTATCTGAGCTAGGATATTAGAAGCGATTCAGGAAAGGAATAGGAAGAGAAGACCTTTAAGATGACTGCCAGCCTTGGGGTGCCTGGTTGGCTCAGTTGGTTAAGCGTTGGGCTCTTGGTTTTGGCTCACGCTGTTATCTCAAATTTCGTGGGTTTGAGCTCTGCATTGGGCTCCATGCTGAGAGCACAGAGTCTGCTTGGGATTCTCTCTCTCCCTTTTTCTCCCTCTCCCTCTCCCTCTCTCTCTCTCTCCCTCTCTCTCTCTCTTTCTCTCTCCCTCTCACTTTCTCCTCTCTCTCTCAAAATAAATGAACTTGAAAAACAAAAGATGACTGCCAACCTCAGGTCCACCGCTGACTTTGCTGTGAAGATGTAGGGAGGCATCAGGTGAAGGTACAGATGTGGGTCTGGAGTTTTGAAAAGTTCACAACATCCAGTTGAGCTCGGAAGGCAAGAGTGTGGCCTGTGGTGAATGGCACCAGGAATTTCTTCCCACTGGGGAAAATCGGGGCGACGGGAGGAGGTCAGCTCTGCACAGAGGCTGTAACTGGAAATAAGAAGTTGTCTGGTGTGGCCGTGAGCTTGATCATTGTGAGTGTGAGCATCCTGGGAGCAGGACATCAGTCTGTGCTCCTTGGTCTTTCATCTCTGCACCACACTGCCTATGTCTATGTGTATGTTTGCTTTATCCTTTCAACTAAGATACTCACATTTATGTCTGTTTCTATTTTTGACACAGCAGCGGGCAGGCTTTTCTTTTGAATGTCAGTTGGTTTAAGGAAAATTTTTTGTACTTATGTGTGTATTTATCTCTTTCACGTACGTTCCTGGTACTCAAGTTAAAAATGAGATGAAACTAAACATTTATTTGAATTTCAACTCCTTGCTATATTCCTTTTGATTATGGGCTTATCTCGAATTTCCAATTTGGATGGCATTTGTTTCATGACTTAAAATAATTCAACATTCTTCCAGTTGAAAATGTGAAATCAATGCCTTTTTGATGAATAGAGCTTCTACATCTGAATAATAAAGAGGCTGTTCTTTGTTTTCACAAATAGCTGGAAAAAGTCATAAACCCCAGTTATCTCCTACCATTAAACATCCTGGAGATGTGGGGAGTCTACTTTAGAAATACTTATGAAAATAAGTTCTTAAATGTAGATTATCCAAAAAGAAAACATTAAGTGTTAAATACAGAGTATGCATAATTTATTGGTTCTATATGCACATCCAGAGAAAGTCACAAGGCAAGCATGAAATGGAACACAGCATCATAGTAATCACCAAATATAAGACATTTCAATAAAGACTTTAACATTTATGTGATGTTTATCACAGGCTCATTTACCATTTACCACATGACCAGTCTTCTCCTGGTGGCTGTAACTGGTGATTGATATTAAGCATAATGAGTAGCACATGTTTTCTGATTATTACCTTGTTGAGGTTGGGAAAAGCACCACAATTAAATCAACACCATTGCTTTAATAGTTTTAAAATTAGTGTAAACTGCTTTAAGTGTTGTGGACATGATATTCAGTTATCTAATTAATTTTGAGTCTGTATTAGCTTAGAAATATATTTTCACAAAAATAGGGCCCTTATGGGATTCTGCTTCATTTTTATTTAGGGGAATTAGTTGATCCTTTCGAAGGAAGACTTCTTTCCGCAATTTCCTTCCAGGAACAGGTTCTGGCTTGTTAATTTTAGCAGAGCATATGTAACTTACTGTTTTTAAATGACTGTCCTTATGGGGGAGTGGAAGGAAATAGAATTGGGGTGCTGGTTATAAAATTAATATGAGTTCAGTGTAGAAACTCTGTAAAGAGAAGAAACAAAATTTAAATTTTGCTACCCAGGAACAATCACTAATATGACAATAGAGGTGTTTTTCTTTTCAGCCTATTTTTGGAGTAGAATGTAAGTACGCGTGTTTTTTTCTGCTTATGTACTAGGTATTCTGTTTATAATGACTATTCTCTTATGCTATTAAATATTCTTTGGGGCGCCTGGTGGTGAGGCGTCCTGTCTGGCTTTGGCTCAGGTCATGATCTGGCGGTTCATGAGTTTGAGCCCCACGGTGGGCTCTGCGCTGACAGCTCAAAGCCTGGAGCCTGTTTCAGATTCAGTGTCTCCCTCTCTCTGCTTCTCCCCTGTTCACACTCTATGTCTCTCCTTCTCTCTCAAAAATAAATAAACATTAAAAATTTTTAAAAATATTCTTATAAATATTTTTATTTTGAAACAAGTAGTCACAGAAGTAAAGAGAAGTCCATGGGTCCTTCACCCAGTTCCTACCAATGATTACATCTTACATAACTGCAGTACAATGTCAAAACCAGGAAACGGACTTTGGTGCAATGCGTGTATGTCCTTGTATTACAAGTATCAGTATGTGTAACTCCCATGAAAATCAAGACACAAAACTACTGAAATCACCATAAAGTTTTCATTCATGCTACTCTTTTACCATCACACCATTATTCCCACCATCCCTCACTCATGCCAACTACTAATTTGGTCTCCATCTCTATAATATGGTCATTTTGAGAATGTTACATAAATACAATCACCCAGCCTGTGACCTTTGAAATTGACTCCCCCACCCCCCACCAGAATGCCTTTGAGATCCATCTAAGTTGTTGTACATATCATTAGCTCAATCCTTTTTAATGCTGAGTAGCTTTCTGGTGGGGGGTGGGAGGATTTCCACAGTGTGTTTATCCATTCACCCATTGAAGAATATCTGAGTCATTCCCAGTTGTTTGTTACCACAAAGCTGCTATGAACAATCCTGTGCAGGCTTTCCTGTCACCCTGCTTTCATTTCTCTGAGATAAATTCTCGAGATGGTGGTTGTCGGTTCATATGGTTAGTACATGTTTAGTTTAGCTTTGTGTTTAAAGAAACTACCACATTATTTTCAAGAAACTGACAAGTTTAAGAAACTGCCCAGTCATATAGTGTACTAATGGCTGGACCATATTTCATTCCCACCAGCAGGGTATGAGAGATACAGTTTTTCAGCATCCTCACCAGCATGTGGTATTGTCACTTCTTTTATTTTGGCTGTCCTGATAGGGGTGTAGTGATAGCTCATCATTGCCTTATACATATTCTTTTACAATATGATTTTAGGGGTTACCTGGGTGGCTCAGTCAGTTAAGCATCCGACTCTTGATTTCGACTCCAGTCATGACCTCACAGTTCATCAGATAGAGCCTTGCATTAGGCTCTGTGCTGACAGCCTGAAGTCTGCTTGAGGTTCTCTCCCTCTCCCTCTCTCTCTCTGCCCTTCCCCTGCTCACACACTCTCTCTCCCCCAAAATAAATAATATAAAACCTTTAATAAAATAAAATATGATTTTGAATAGCTGGGGTTATCTTCCACCAGCACTTACTTTGAGATCTTCATAGGTGATCTTTTTTTCTATACTACCCTAACCAATAGTTGTTACTACCTGTTGAATTTGCTTTCCTCGACAACTCTATGTTCACTCTACTCATTTATTGAGCTATTCACTGGGCAGGGAAAAGAGCCTACAGGTTGTCTTTTCCTTTACCTAAATTAAGTCATTCATAGTTTGCCTACATCTTACCTATTGTCTCATAGACTTGCAGAAAGAGGGAGGGAGGAATCAGAGTGTGTCTTGATTTAAAATGCATATCCTGCTGCCACTGCTCAGACCTTGCCTGTGAGCTGATCGTGTTGAATTTTGCCTGGTGTATATCACCTGGAGTCATTTTAAATCTCAGTTATCATATCAACATAAACACTGCTCACTACATTGCACAATGAAGCCTTGTAATCATCCATCAGAGCATGGCTAAGGAGTCGCCTTTGCCCTCTGAGAGGCCACAGGTCATAGTCCGCACTTCCTTCACTGTCATCTGGGGAGGGCTTCAGAAAGGAGGAGAACACAGCCTGGGATGCAGGAGGAGGTGCGTTTATGTGGCTGATTAATGCAGTTACATAAAAAGAGTTTCTCCAAGGGAACTAAGTGCTACTCCATTTGTGGGAAGACAAGATTGAAGAAGAGCTCTCCTTAATGCATCAGGCAAGAGCGGGTTGATAGATATCTTTGTTAAGCTCCCTTCCTAGGAAGAAACAAGTCCTGAAACCTGAAAGATAATGGCATGACAATTTAAAAATGGTCATTAGACAGGAAGAAAATGTGATGCCCATTGCAAACTGTAGAGGTTGCAAAGAGGGCCATGTAATTAGAGCATAAGTCTACCAGCTGTGACAGCCTGCGGTCCTGGGAAGACAGATTCACCAGCCTGATGCTGAACTCCCCAGCTGGGCCGAACAGGTTCACCTCGTGTTGCTGTCACCTCAGATAATCCTCTTGGGATATGAAGTCTTAATATATGAGTTCACCGAGGCTAGGTCTGAGACTTAATAATGCCATAAATCCCCGGGAGACGTTCTTTCTAATTGACTACTTAGTAACAGCATTTATTGATGATGAGCTGAAATTTTAGAAATCAATTGCTAATTAGTGACACAGACAAGAAAATGATATAAACAATGCCCACTTTGCAGGAAAGGCTATGAAAAAAAGGGTAAAAACTACAAGATACAGAAACCAACTAAAAGGCAAGAACCTGAATGTAAACAAGGGAGCTGTATAAAAACTCCTTAGGCTTTGCAGTAGGAAACCAAAGATCTCGTTCTAATTCCAGCATTAATTCTATGGGCCTAAAAAAGCTGTCCTTAACCTTCTTCATATTTAATGTTATGTGGACAAATCCAGGTGACCTAGAGAATCTGATGTGGGTTCATGCTTTTTATTTACTTATTGTTTTGAATAGATTTTTTTTTTAGAGAAGATTTAGGCCCATCACAAAGTTGAGCAGAAAGTACAGAGATGTCCCATATACTCCCAGCTACGACAAATGCACAAACTCCCCCATTGTCCATATCCCAAACCAGAGTGGTACGTTTTTCACAACTGTGGACCCACACTGATGCATCTTTATAGTCCAAAGTCCAGAGTTTACATTAGGGTTCACTCTCGGTTCTGTACATTCTATGTGTTTTGACAAAAGTGTAATGACATGTATCCACCTTTGTAATATCATACAGAGTGGCTCCACTGTCCTAAATATCCTCCGTGCTTCACCCCTTCTCCCTGCCTTCTCTCTTAACTACTGGTAACCAATGATCCATTTACTGTCTTTATAGTTTTGCCTCTTCCGGAAAGCCATATAGAGCAAATCACACGTAGCCTTTTCAGATTGGCCTCTTTCAGTTAGTCATACACATTTAATTTCCCTCATATTGCCTTATGGTTTGAAAAGTCATTTGCTCTTAGCATTAAGTAACAAACATTTCATTGTCTGGCTGTGCCACAGTTTATTTATCCATGCACCTGCTGAAGTACATCTTGGTGGCTTCTAGGTTTGGGCAGCTGTGAATAAAGCGGCTATAAGCATCACTGCACAGGATTTTGTGTGGACATGATTTTTCAACTCAGTTGCATAAATACCATGGAAAGCAATCATGGCTCCAGTGGATTCAGTGCTGGTGAGAGCCTACTTCTTAGTGGCCATCTTTTAGCTGTAACTTCACAGGGTGGAAATGAACAAGGGAGCTTTCTTGGGACTCTATATAAGGGCGCTATCAGAGAGTGCTTGGCAGAGACAGAGGGGAACGCCAGCACGTAACAGCACACGCCTCCGCCTCTGAGTCTGGACCTTTCCTGGCCACTGCAGAGCACCTGCTTCTCCCTGGCCTTCACCTCGAGTTACACTTCCCAGCCTGGACCTCCTGTCCTGTCTCCCTTGGTGGGTGCCCTCCAGGAACCAGGGGGTGGCTCTCAACTCCAGTCAACGGTGCTAACTGGGACTCTTTCAAGAGTTAGCAGCAAGGTCACTGTGAGTCCCACCCAAGACCTGCCAACAGTGTTGATCCGCTGGAGCTTTCTCCTTTCTGTGGCCCCCATCACTCAGCACTTACCCAGGACTTTTCACCCTTCTTCCCAGATTCGACCCCTGGCCGGGCCTCTGAAGGCCTCTCACCTCCCTGCCTTGTCTTCTGGGTCATAGTGACTCTTTTTTCAGTGTCTTATGCTAAATATGCCCTTTTTGTATAAACAAAAGATACTTGGGAGTTGTAAAAAAGAAAAAGGGATCTGTTCTCATGACCCAAGAACTTCCCCAAACTCCATCTCCAAACACCCCCACACAGAGGATTGGGTTGCAACACATGAATTTGGGGGCTGCAAACATTCAAACGATAGCAGATATGAATTGAGGGGAAATTACCAATCATTTGTGCTTCAGATATTTCTTCTGTTCCCCACTCTCTTCTCCTTCTGGAATCCCCATTAAGTGTACGTTATACATTTTGCCGTTGTCCTATGGTTCTTGAATATTGTTTAATTTTTTTTTTCCTTTTTTTAATTTGTCTTTTTGTTCTGAAAGTTTCTACTGACATGTCTTCAAGCTCAGAGATTTTTTTTCCTCCACTGTATCCATTCGGCTAATAAGTCCATCAAAGGCATTCTTCATTTCTTTTATGGTGTTTTTGATTTCCAACATTTATTTTTTGATTCTTTCTTAGAGTGTTCATTTTTCTGCGTACATTTTGCATCGCCAATTTTATCCATTAGAGTCCTTAGCATATTAATCATAGTTGTTTTAAATTTCTGCTCTGGTAATTCCAATAATTCAGCCTATGCTTGCTCTTTCTCTTTAAGCTAGATGCTTTGCCTTGTAATTTTTTTCTCCAAAGCCAAACATAACGATCTTGGTAAAGTGATCTGGGTGGTAAGATGTGGGGGAGGAAAATGTTCTATTGTGTGCGATTCAGCTTCAATCTTTTATGAGCTTTTGCTTCTGGACTGTGAACATCACCAGTGCTTCCTGGTCTACCCCTGAGATGGGACAGAACTGCTATGGTTGGGTGTTTCCTCCTCCACACAGAAGGCTAGAAGGGTATTTCTCTTTCCCTGGGTTGATTAGGCCCTCAAAAAGTCCTGGCAGTCTAGGCTCTGGGAATATAATGGTTTTTTAAAATGTTTATTTATTTATTTTGAGAGAGAGAGAGAGAGAGAGAGAGAGAGAGTGTGTGTGTGTGTGTGTATGCATGTGAGCTGGGGAGGGGCAGAGAGAAAGGAAGAGAGAGAATCCCAAGCAGGTTCTACACTGTCAGTGCAGAGCCTGACCTGCACTGAGATCATGATCATGACCTGAGCTGAAATTGAGAGTTGGACACCCAACCCATTGAGCCACCCATGTCCTGGGGAAAATAGGTTTTTTTTTTTTCTTTTTTCAGGGGCAGGTCTTGTTTAGAAGAACAGAGTGTTGTGGTGTATTTTAAAATGGTTACTTTTCTCTTTCCCAATGGAAACAGAGAGTTTCCTCTTATATACACTATTGTCCTATATTCATTATATTATGTTTCTTTCTCTATGTTCTCTGTGAGAATCTCCTGGTAAAACTCATAAAAGTGTCCCTCTCCCCAGGGCCTCATGACTGGGTCCTTTTTGGGTTTTTAACTCGCAGTCTTGTTCACACTGAGACTCTAGCAATACACCACCACCACGGCTTCCCTTCTCCCACGTTGACACTGGTTTCTATAAAGACATCTGCTGTGGGTTGCTACTCCAGTGAGTAGTTATTTTCTGTATTCACCTGTTGTTCTTTCCAATTGAGACAACAGTTTGCCCTGTGACCTTACTTCTCAGACACATTCAAGAAGAGTTGTTGATTTTTTGTTGGGTTAGCTTTTTATTTGTTGGGACAGAGTGACAACTTCCAAGCTCCTTGCATGCTGGACTGGAAGCTGGGTCATTCTTTAAAAGCAATTGATGGTCTTTATTTTTAAAGTGCTTGTAGGATTTAAAAAAAATGAGCAATTAGCACAGAATTCTCATATATTTCCTCTCTCCCCATCTCAGTTTCCCTTACTATTAATATCTTGTAATAGTGCATTACATTTGTCACAATCAATGAACGAATATCAGTACATTAGTATTAACTAAAAACCCAAAGTTTACATTAGGGTTCACTATATGTTGTTCATTTTATGGGTTTTATCAAATGTATCATGACATGTATCTACCATGTCGTATCATACAGAATTAGTTTTATTGTCCTAAAAATCTGTGTTCCACCTACTCCCCCTTCCCTCCCCCCTCCCAGTCCCTTGCAACCAATGAACTTTTTACTGTCTTTGTAGTTTTGCCTTTTCCAGATTATCATATGGTTGAACTCATACAGTACACCGTCTTTCTAGAATGGCTTCTTTTATTTAGCAAAATGTGTATAAATTTCCTTTATGTTGCTTTGTAGCATGACAGCTCAATTTTTGTGATGAATTAATTTGACCACTAGTTATTAGATGCATGCCCATGTCTCACATCTGCTGAGACCAGAAACATAAAGACAAATAAGAAACTGCTTTGCTCATATGAAGAGCACATGGGAACTAGTGGAGAGACAGTGATTGAACAGTGGTCCGGCCACAAGGATGGGAGGCAAGGAGAGAAGAGGCAGTGAGAAGAGTGAGCCATGTTAGACGATGTCTCTGAGAAACAGAACACAAGGCTCTAGTAGCATGGGGAGGACACAAGGTTTGAACTTAAGTTGGAACAGCCTTCCATTTTGTAAGCCAGGAAGGGGAAAGAAAGTGTAAAAGAAAAAAAAAAACATCAGAGGAAAAATTAATACATTAGAGGAGAGTCAGAAAGTGAGATAAAATAAGGAAAAATGTGTTTTCAGTTGTAGTGGCTCTGAATGAATACACAGTATGAACATTTTATAGTATTTCTTCTCATAACATAGAAGAATCTTTTCCTGGAGCCTGGAATAAAATGAGTTCCTTTCTCCTGAGTACCTTAAGTTTAGATATGGTCTTTCTCTACCAGGAATCACAGAATTTTATAACTGGAAGGCACCTTAATAAAAATTTAGCCTAAGTCATTCATTTGACAGATGAGGAGATTAATGACTAAAAATTAAGTGGCTTTCTCAGTTACTTAGGGAATGGAAATGTGGGGCCAGAAGGTAGGTCTCCCAATTCTGATTCTAATGGTCCCATCCTTCCATTCTTCCTAAGGGCACAGAAATAATAAGCAATGGAAATGCCTGACGGCAGGTTCTAGAACATCAATATAAGAAAAAGGGTAGATAAAGCGTTTCTTTCCCCAGTGAGAGGTTAAGTCCAAACAGTTTGAATATCCCAGACATGGTTGAGATAAGGAGCCATGAAGTAAAGAGGAAGATGAGAACAGTTGAAGTGGGAAAGAAGAAAGTAATGGAGACCAGAGAAGAAAGGAGCAGTGGGGTGGAAAGGAAAGATCCAAAGAACACTCATGGTATTTTGATATTTGATCCACTACTTTAAAGAGAATGTTGCCAAGTCTATGGGGTCAAAACATGAATCCTGGACAACTTGAAATGTCAGACAACCCATGGTGGGTGGAAATAACATCGGTTCAAGGAGGGATATCAAATTCCTGTTGTCCTCTAAGAAAATCTCAAGTATGAGATCATGATTCTGAGCTCAACACATGCTCACAGATTTTCCCAATTTGGCCTTTTCCTCCAGTTTTCCACGTTGCTTTTCCATGTTGTTCTAGGATACTAGGACATGGGAGCCACTGGCAGGTTACTGGGATGGTTGCTGGAAAACTTATTTGCCTTTGCTGGGCGTGTTTGTTTCCATGGGAGGCCTCTTCCACAAAGCTGTGGGGTATGCCAGACAAGGGTTTGGAGAAGGTCAACGTCTGTCCTTTGGCCTTTTACTTCTCTTCTTCCTCTTGTTCCCTGCCTCCGTTCTTCTTCTCCTCTCTCCCCTCTCTCTTCCTTGGTCTCTTCACTGTGGAATGTGATTGTCTGCGTCCCTCCCAGATTGACTAAAGCTGATTCTTTTTTTAAAATATTTTTTTATTTATTTTTGAGAGAGAGAAAGAGAGAGGGAGAGAGAGCGAGAGCAAGCACAAGTAGGGGAGGAGCAGAGAGAGAGAGAGGGAGGCACAGAATCTGAAGAAGGCTCCAATCTCTGAGTTGTCAATGCAGCACTTGACTCAAGGCTCAAACTCATGAACCATGAGATCATGACCTGAGCCAGAGTTGGATGCTTAACCTACCAAGCCACCCAGGCACCCCTCAAATTCATTCTTTTGGGGCCTGAGGTTTGTATGTTTCCCCCCTCCCCTCCAAACACAGAGCTTTTCTTGTCATTCTGGGGACAAGGAATGGTGGGGTGAGGGGGATGGTAACAAGGAAAAGAAACTTTTATAAAATTAAAGCCAAAATGTGACCCTGGGGCTCTCTGGGTGGGTTGCTATGACACATACATGAAACATGGTCCCTAGAGTCCTCCTGTTCAGCAGCCCGGCTGAGGAGAGTTGTGATAGGGTGAGCATAGAATATGAGAATACTTAATGGTTTAGCCCACCCTATATACATTGCTCTTAATTTCTGGATAAAAGGGTAAATGTATTCAGTGTTAAACTTCACACTATTTTCCAAATACTTTATCCATTTATAGTCTGTCCAGAGAGTGGAAGGTTATATGTCTCCTATTGCTCATTGAGTTTACTGATGTGTTCAAGGCTTTTAGTGTGAATGTTATAAAATAATCTCCTTTTTCTGTACTTCAACCCTACATTCTAAATGTGTCTACCTCTGCTAGAAGCTCTGAAGAAAAGGTGAGGCTGGAATGGTATGGCAAGAGATTGGAGGCAGAGACAGAGGCGGAGTGAAGGGAGAGGCGCTCATGTGAACTCAGTATTGGTGCTATCAGAGCCTGAGAAGTGGCAGCTAATTCCAACTTAATGGGTCCTGGAGGGCTTCTTAGAGATTACATTTGAAATGGGCTATGGAGGATGACTGGGAGTGTCGTAACCTGGTGCCATGCCGAGGGGTGATAATTACACCTGCAGTCCACACAGTGTATGAGAATCAAGGCAACCTAAAGATGGCTCCTAGAAGGTTTGGTTGTGGTGGGTAAGCAGCTCACAAGCCTTCTCCTTTCTCTCCACTGAAGGTTTTGACCTGTGGATGGAAGTTTTCCATGACGGTGTTTCTGCTCTGTGACCTCATCGAGCTACTGGGGGAACTCCTGACTCAGCATGTGCCTCTCTGGCCCTGAATATACCTGGAATTCCATAGCTTAAATTAAGACATAATAACTGCAGGAAGACGGCAGGTGAGTTGCTAGTGACTGTGCCCTTCAAGGAAGTTTCACAGACACCGGGGTGAGACCTCAGTCCCTGGTGTCTCAGAGTTTGGCTTTTAAACCCTTAGAGTTACTGGTCTTTGTCACCACTCTCCTAATAATTTTTTTTTTGTTGTTTTACAAATGATTTCCAGTTGGTTTCTTTCATATCTTAGCTAATTAACTCTTCACAAATCTGTCTTTCAGAAATGTCCTGTGTGGGTGCTCCTTTCTCTTGGATGAAGGAAGTGGTTCTCCAACTTTAGATCACATCAGATGCCCCTGAAGGTTTCAGTAAAAGCACAGTTTGCCTGGACCCTCCCCCCATGCAGAGGCTCTGATTCAGGAAGTCGAGGGTGAGGCATGAACATTTGTATTTCTATTTCTAACAAGTTCCCAACTGATGTTTATTGCTGTTGATCAGAGAACCACAGTTTTGGGTAAACTGATTTATGACATAATAGCTTTGGAAGGATTCTGTAAAAATAAAAATAATCATGAGATGCATTACACGTAAGTATTTATGCTTGTCTGGCTTAACTATCCAATGTCCACATATCTAACACCTTAGCATAAATGGGGTGATAATAATTTCTGATTGGAAGATATGTGGTTTGGGTATATACTTGTAATGATCATATGCCCTGGTTATCCTGGGTATACCAGTTTCTAGCAATGTTTATTCCTGTGGGTCATTATATGCATCTTTAAACAACTTAATAGTTATAAGATATTTCCTTTAGACATTTGCACAATAAAAACACTCTATTGTGTGGCCATGGGTACCCACCTCTTTTTTAAGGAGCACCATCACTATACCATACAAGGAAAATTTGAGTAAAGGTAGAGGGAAAAGATGGTCCAAAACAGGGGAGCACCAGACATTCCCAGGCGGGTATGGGTATAGCAGAGTGTGAGCATATATCCGTCAACATTCAGCCAGAGAGTTGGTCTCAACTCAGTTCATGGGCAGGATGGATCTTCATGGCACAGGCCAAAGCTGTTGTCCACAGCAATTTCTTTTTCTCTCAGAGAAGCCTCTGCCCTGCTATTTAAGGCCCTCTGCTGACTGATTAAGCCAGGCCCACCAGATTATCCAGGATAATCTCCTTTAATTAAAGTCAACTGAGTAGGGACTTAACTTAAATCTACAGAATCTTTACACAGCAGCACCTAGATTAGTGTTGGATTGAATAACTGGGAACTATAGCCTAGCCAAGTTGACATATCAAAAAAGCCATTTCAGAGGGTATGGGCTGACTTGAGAAGGAGAGTGCCTGGAAGGGTTAATGGTGATTTTGATGGCCAAGAATACAAATCATCTTCCCTTCTCAATTTTGGGGTTGCTCTGTATTCAGAAATTGTCTCCTAATAGACTTGGAGAGAAAAAAAACCTTTTAATAATGGTTTCTGCAAATGTGTGAAAGCTGAATGTGAAGAGAAATGTTGTTTTCAAGAAATGGGAGCTGGCTTACCTTTAAAAGGAAAATCAGCTGCCTCTAGCAAAGTGGAATTGCAGTATTGTCCTGGATGGCAATTTGCACTGGCTGGCAGAATTTATCACCATGCTGGCAGGGGAGGTGCTGGAAACAAAAGCTTTTATCTTTCAGTGAGTCAGTAATGCAGCCTTGGATGGCAGACGAGGAGTGTGAGCCTGAAAAGGGAAGTTACCTGCCCTTTGGTCCCCGAGCATTTGATGAAAAGTTGGACAGGTGGACCATGGATTATTTTAGTCCATCATAAAAAGGACTATCGCTCTCCTCCCTGAATCTGAGGGAGGTTCTCTGGGCTATTAGTTAAAGATCAACCCTTAATTAAAACTCCATGATTGTCAGGGAGTCAGTCACTTAGCAATGTCAGGTAAACTCTTCAGAACTCAGACTGCAATTTAATTTGCATCTCAGAGAGTCAGAGATCAATATGGCACTCATGGCAGCCAGCGTGGATAATGGTATATTCAGTAAGAGCACACCAGGAGCTGAGGGGTTAGAAGGTAGATGCTATTATCAGAGGACAGCAGAAGGCAAACAAACAATTTTCATAAAGTACACCTTTCAGAGGAGAACCACCTGGGAAGGGTGGAGTCCATCTGAAAACCTGAATTGTAGCACACATGAAGGAAGACACTCTGCAGGGTTAGAGCGATCAAAAAATAACACTTTTTTTGTCTCTTCGGTATCCTTATTGGTTCCATTTTAGCCTCTTCCTGTCAATTTGGTGCCCGCTGTTTACCCAAAGGTCTTTGTCAAGTCTTCCCTCTCAGGTTTTTGGTCTGCTATCAATCCTTTCCTTTCCAACCTCCATCTCTTAAGACACACCTCTCCTATGGATAATACTCTCAGAACTCTATTTTCAATTCTTTGACTTCTGGGAGATGCCCTGATGACAATATTGCTGCTGACTGCGGTGGAGTTCACTTACAGAATAGAATACCAAGTTCACTTACAGAATAGAATACCAAGTTCTTGAGATAGAAATGTAACTGTGTGTGTTTTTTTACTTCTCTTCCTTTCTACACAGGAAAGGATGGAATACAAATACTTTCTTCCAATTCCTGGAAATGACAGGACTTTTGTGGTTGTTTTATTTTTGTTTTCTTCTTTTTCTGCTTATGACAAGAATAAGAGGAGGAAAGCATCTCAGGAGAGAGCACGAGTACCTAGGAATGTGTACTTCTCCCCACCCAAGTTCAGAACCAGCTAAGATCGGCTCCCAACAATAACGGAGTAAGTGAATCCAGATACCACCCTTATTTTATTAGAGCTGACTTTGGAGGATGTGGCACGTCTGTAAGCAAGTGGAAACCTGATTCTGAACCCCAGAAACAGACAGGCTTACCCTGCCAGTCCCAGGCCCTGTTGAGCCAAGGCAGGGCTGCCTCTATGACAACTCCAGTATGGAAGGGCAGAGCTGCTGGGCGGCTGTCTTCAAAGCAGCAGAGATGAAGGGACTCAGAGGTACACATAGAGTTCCTTAGCTCAGATCTGCAGGGTGAATGTTGCTCATCCCCTGGGGACAGGGTAGGTGAAAGGGAGGAAAATGACTCAGAGTGTTAATGATTAGACTCCCTTCCTATGATGCAGGAATTGGTCTCCCCATAAGAAATATGAATTTGGGGAGGTGCCCCTGGATTGGTAACAGGGATGATCTATGGGTGTTGGGTTAGAGGAGCTCTGTGCCCGGCTTCTGGCAGCACTCTTGAAAGACAGTAAGACTGAGAAAGAAATGACTGTGTGTTTGTTTAGGGAGGCAGGTCTCCAAGCATCAGACTTACCCGTCTTAGCAAGAATCAACACACACCAAAACATGGCTCAGAGACGGTAGAATGACTGAGGTTCAATTTACCAAGAGATTATCAGAACAGGGGCGCAGAGTAGACATGCACTTGGTTTATAGGAAAGTGAGGAATGGGAACTCTAAGATGCTGTTGACTGTAAGATGTTGAATCATTTTGTGTTCTACCAAGGAAAAAAATTGCTACTAAATTGTGACATGATGCTATCATATTCCTTGGGATTTTTATTTTGTATTTATGAAAATGTCTCTTCTAGATTTCTCTAGGCATAGAATTCTGTCATATACTATTCCCGTGCATAAATAAAAATTAAAAATATAAGCAAAATAAATTTTAATATGGTCCTAATACTTTCTCCCTTTTAGAGTCTTGCTCTTGGGAATCTGTTTTTTGATTCAGAATCATCAATGCTTGAATTTTGGTTCCAGTATTTATCTGTGGGCTGCAAGAGCACTGGTCACACAGTATTTATTAAAAGCATTTGCAACATTGTTTCTGAGACTGTCTTCCAAGCCACCTGCCAAGAAGTTAAACCCCCATTGTAGCTGCCACATGATGACCGTGGTGGTAAGAACCTTTGATTGTAAGAAGTATCCCAATCTCAGAGATGCTAAGATGTAAATTTAAAAATGTGTACCCTAGAAAATGGATGAATAGTATTTCTTTTTTGGACATCCGAGCTTCATTCCCATTCCACTGTGAGATTCTAGGCTTCAGGGCACATGACTGGTGACTTTAACAGTTGGAGGGCTCTTTCTGTTATATCCTTAATCACATAAACATGCATCTGCTGTCTGTGGCTCAACAGTCTCACTGTGTTGGTCCTTACAAAGAGGCATTAAACTAATTCAGGAATAGAAAAGTAGTATACATTTATGACAAAATGCAGTGCCTCTCAGTTTTATTAACTTTTGAATCAGCCAAACGTTAAATGTTAAATTGATGCATGGGTCATTAAAATTCAACTAAATTGTATGGTCTTGGCTGAGGATTGTATTACTTTCTTATAAAGTGGACAGGTTAAAGTAGAGCATCTTTCAACACTGCCCATCCTCTGATAATCTTCTATCACATCACAGTTTAAGATATAACATCTATGGGAAATAAGATCTAAATTCCATGGTTTGGCTTTGCTGGGGAAATGCAAAACCAAAATGATTCTGAAGGAATGATTGGCAGTGAATTAATTCTCGAAAGATGAGTTGTGTCAAGATTTATTTATGCACAAGCCAAGGACTGTTTGGTCATTCTGGAAAATTATGGTCACTCTCTTCAAGTGATGTCATCACAGAGAGAATTGCAGCTTTGATCTTTTCTAGGAAGTTTAAACCAATCTAGAGGGGGTTATAATTCCACATTAAATCATGACTACCGACAAGATGAAGTGCAGAGAGAAATCTGCAGCAAATCCAAAAGTTAATGAAATGCCTGATGCAGGAACATGTGTTTTCTAGGCGACGCCATTCCCGTGAATGATGTTGATCTTGACCCTCCGAGAAATAATGAAAGTCTGCAGCTTTCTTGCAGCAATCCACCAGAACACTAGGGGGCCCACTCCTCAGATGTCTGCATCTTTCTTTTCCAGCTGTTGTGGTGTATGGTCCCCTGTCCAGCCTTCTCCCCAGGATCTTCCTTGCCATATATTTTTCGTGCCCTGCTGTAGTTGAGGCAAGCCTAAGACTCTATTTTACTGTTATTTGTTTATATTACTAAGACTGTGAGAAACCATATAACTATTGCCAAGAGTAATACATCTCAGAGGAAAACCATCTCAAAATATACGAAAGTGACTGTCTCTAGAATTTGTTGAAATGTAAACAGAGCTACATATACCTTCTGGCAGCCTCCTTTCCAGCCTCCTTCTGTGATATTCTCTACTCTCATGTTAGCTCTCTCTACCAGTTCTGTCTGCTCTGGGTTCTAGCCCAGGATGCTCAAGGGTGGGCTCAAGTCCCACTAGATATGACAATGCTGTTCCCTGGATTATCCTATTCCTGGCTTCTTGCATTTCTTTGTGATAATCCTTCATTGACCTTTAGGCTTTTCTCCCCCCAACTAATCTTTAATCCAAATGGTACCTCTAAAGGTGAGGTAGTCTTTATTATATACTTGGGTTTATTTTCAGGTAATTATTTCCTCTTGTATCCTTGATTCTTGGGAATGCCAAGTTCTTTCTCGCTGGTCCCTAGTTCCACTCCTTGGTTCAGGTCAAAACTTCCTTACAGCCCATCTGAATGCCAAATGAGAGGTTCTTTCCAGAGTTGTGCTGGTGAATGTTCAACAACCAGCTGTTAGAAACAGAAGAAAAAAACAACAACTGAGTTTTCCAATTTCCATGGTATAAATACTACAAGTATGACTGATTTCAAACTACCATGTGATGTTGTCCCTGAACTCTGAGTTGAGAAGAGATGGACGTGGCATGCTCTCACTAGCACTCCACAGACTGGTTCTCTCTCTAATTTACTGAATATGTTGGTTGTCATGGCCCACAGAGAAAGCAATTTTATTCTTACTTATCACTGCTTCTTTAAAAATCTCTTGCCATTTTTTCCCCTCATCCCTGGAAGAAATCTCAAGCAGATCTTATAGCTTCTCTGGTGACTTTTTAGTATTAAAATATCCACTTAATGTACTGTTCACATAAAAGAGTCTGCTGGTTGGCCTCGTGACCTGAAGCATGCTGCCCATGTTCTACCCAGGTCTACCCAGGAAGCCCTCTCAGAACTAACATGTTAGGAAAATCAGAAATATTTATTTGAGTCCATTGTGACTTTATCAATGTGGGTCAACAGTCTACATCTGGTTGGATTGTAATGAATGTTGATAAATAAACATTGACTGTATGTTGAATTGATCCAGTATTGTAAATTTTTCTTTTTAAAACTTAAGTTTTTAAAAAATTTTTAATTGAGGTATGGCTAACATACAACATTATATTCATTTCAGATGTACGACATAGTGATTCAACATTCCAAAATGCTCACCACAATAACTGTAGTTACCATCTGCCGCTTTAGGGAATTTATCTTTTTTTATGGTGCTTTTTAATATGACCTCCCAAAGAGTTTATGGAATCTGGAACTGGATTTCCTGAATCTTGGCATTGCCACTTACTTAGCAGAGTGACTCTGAGCATTATACTTGTCCCACCTTTGTTTTCTCATTTGTAAAGCAGGGAGATTAACCATATAGCTAATACATGGTGTTGTCTTGAAGACTAACAGGTTATTATGTATAAATACTTACAACAGTGATGACAAACAGTAGGTGCTCTATATGTCTTAGCTGTTAATATTGTTATGACCCAAAAATGGTCAATGAAAACATCTGTTCGAACTTTTGAGATATAATAAACTATAGAATTTGTAAAAACAACACAGAACAAACCTCATATGCCTCTAGTCTAATCCAATTGCACATTCAAGTTAAAACTTCTTTCCTAATCCAGGTTGGACTTGTGCAGTCTGCAAGCCTATTGTAGAGAAGCGCCCAGAGTTGGTGTCATTCCTGTTTCCTTACTTGCCCTTGTGCTCCAGCCCGTGATGTTCCGGTTCCTGCCGGTTAAGGACCATGGTGATGGAGGGTGTTGGTAAGTGGGAGAGCAGGTCTTATTTTGCTGGGAATGTGGGTGGGGATTGGGATGACAGGTGTCTACAGCTGACTCTGTGTCTTGTGGGACCCTTTTAGGGCAGCTTTGGAGATTCCCCTGGAGGACCAACAATTCCAGGTTTCCAGCAAAGAGATACCTCTTCCTGCTGGCTGTTCTCCCACAGGACCTAGGTTCTGGTTGCTCCTATTGAGCTTCCTTGTTCTTACCCTTATTTAACTCTAGATATACAGGCTATTACCAGTAAGAACGGGCCTCTTGGTTCTGCCTCCCAGCTGGCACTGCAGCCAGTCTCTCACCTTCAGGTTTTCTATGAGTTGAAGGGACAGATGTCCTCTGAGTGGTTCTCATAAGCCATCTTCTCTCCACCTGGCTGATGGAGGTCCCTGTCACTCCCCTGGGTGTGGGGAAACTATCGATACAGCCACAGCTCAGAACTCGGGGGAGATTGCTCTGTTTCCAATCTCTCCCATCTCCTCATGAGACTCCTTTTTCCAATAGTTCTTCCTTTTGAACAAACAATTCAATTCTTGGAAATCCACCCTAAGGAACTTTCTCAAATAATGAGAGAGCTTTTTGCACAGAGATGTCCCTTTTATCTCCCTATTGCTTTCTCTTGTATAGTCTAGCGCGGGGAGACTGGTGAAGCTGTTACAGCAGGTTTTAGCCCCTCCTCTGCAGATGTCACTTTAACAGAATGAGGATACTTGGCAGGGCGTTTTTTCCATTTGGGGGTCTCAGGTGAAAATGTAAGAGAGGATTCATTTAAATGTCATGCTACACAGCTTCCCCGGATGCTACCAAGTTTCCCCTGATTAAGCCTGTATTCCCCACGTTCTTCTGTCTGGCTAGACTAATTCCCTTCTGTGAATTTTAGTGTCTTTACAATTATTTTCTAGTGACAGCCTGTGCAACTCTTCAAATATTTACCAACTATACCTGTTTTCTGTCTTATCTAAAAATGTGTCCTTTCACAAAAATGAGTTTTGACCGATACCCCTGGGCTGTCAGAGCATTTGCTTCTTCTAATCAATTAGATCTTCATATAAATTCGATTATCAAGAAGATTAAAACCAGTTTTGACATAATATGCTATTACCTTGTGCGTTTTATGTGTTACAATTCACAATACATTAAAGCAGGAGTATTTTTCACAAGTTCCCACCAATGCAGATTTTTATAATCTAACGTATAGTAAGGGTGCCAATGAGTTAGAAGCAATTGAAGTGCCCAAGAATGCTTTGAAACTAAACTTTTGACTTTTAGAATTCATTTATGATTCTAATACATGGCATTTTACAGGTAGTATCACAAATGGAGCTCCCTTTAAACAGTTTATATATGGAACTTATGAATTACAAAAGACTCTTGTTTTACACCAGGATACTTCACATCTTAATGGAGACTTATTATTGATTTTATTTGAAATAACTTGATTTTTCAGAACATTAAATAATTCCTATTAAATTAACTTGTAACCACAGGACTTGAAATCTAGAAATATGGACTATCTGGTTAATACCATGAAATATCAAACATATATAAGGAGTTATCAATATATGGAAAGATGAAGCATGTGATAGCTTGGGATTTAAATACATTGGGATTATATTATATTAATGCATTTATGTTTATTTATAATTTTATGTAGATTATATTATAAAGTGTTATATTATTAGACACCCCAAATGAACTCAAATAAAAAACCATTACATTTTAATATTAGATCATTTAATATTTATTAAATTTTATGATTTTATATTTATTTTATTATAATATAAATATTATTATTGTTATATATTTATATACTATTTAATGTAATTATTATTTACTATATCGACATATCATATATCAAATAAGTATATATTATTTTGTATCATATAAATATATTTATGATACATTTTATAAAATATTAAGTTTTATAAAAAAGGTAAATAAGGACTTGGAATATGAGGTAAAAATAAAACTATCCTATTAGTTTTTCTTAGTAACTTTATAACCACTTAGATTACACAGAATAATGAAATAGAGAGTCCATCAACCTGAGAAAAAACACATAGATCTAAAATTATTAGAAATAATCTGAATAACAAGTGAGCAAGATCCACATTAAAAAATTGCAAGATTACCAAATTACCTAAAATAAGATTTTCACAAATTAAAGACACTATTGGTTGGAAGGGTTGAATATTATAAAATGGTTAAATTGTCCTAAATTAATTTGTCATTTTAATATCATTGTTCAAAGTCCTGATGGGATTATTTTGGGAGAAACTTCGTAAAAAGCAATACATGTTTTAAAAAGAATATTAATGAGTAGCGAGGAAGTATTATGAAGCTAAGATGTGTTAAGGTGTGTAGGCTTTTCATACATAGGCTGATCATAAGAACCAGAGAGCTTAGAGGACTTCCCTGATGTGTAGGTGTCAACACATGCTAACGGGGAGCATTGCAAACAAACGGTCAAAGGATATAGTAGACGGTAAATGGTGTTGGGGCAAATCCATTACGTATACAGCAAATGATATCTTTACCTTTTTATCTCATACCAGACATCAACAATCAATTCTACATAGACAAAACTAATTGGTGTTAAGGTCATATAATTTTAAAAGTTTAGGAAGAACATATTAGATCTGTAGATGAGGGAAAACTTACTAAACTTAAAAATAATAGAACAAAACCATACGGAAAAGAGAGATTTTAACTCAGAAAAAAACTCTATTAAACACATCAGAATTAAGAAGCAAACACTTTGTGAATTTTTTGAATCTACTATGAATCAGGTTCATTTTCTTTATTACAAACCCCCCCCCCCATAAAAGTCAATAATAGAAACTTTGAAAACGCAACAGATAAACAGGCAAAACTCATTATCACAAAATCATAAAAGCTGAGCACCAGCTAATAAATGAGCATATGGAAACATTGTCAACACTATAGTAGTCAAAGACTTGCAAATTAAAATGACAATAAAATGTCATTTCTTCCCAGCAAATTAACAAACACAATTTGTTTTAAGTGAAAATGCTTACTGCTAGTAAGGTAAGGGTACAATAGAATTGGGAATGTCCATATACTGTAGGAAGGAATGCAAATTACTGCAGGTCTTTTGGGGAAAAAATGGTAAGCTATACCTTCAGACATTTCTTCCCTTTGTGTTGATAACTCCCTTTCCTGGAATCAGTCCTAGGGAACTAAGCCCAAATAATGAAAATATTTTCTATTTAGAAATGCTCTTTTCTGGGGCGCCTGGGTGGCTCAGTCGGTTAAGCCTCCAACTTCGGCTCAGGTCATGATCTCACGTTCGTAGGTTCGAGCCCCACATCTGGCTCTGTGCTGACAGCTTGGAACCTGGAGCCTGCTTCTGATTCTGTGTCTCCCTCTCTCTCTCTGCCCCTCCCCCTCTCATGCTCTGTCTCTCTCTCTGACTCAAAAATAATTAAAACATTAAAAAAAATTTTAAAAAAGAAATGTTCTTTTCTGCTTTATGTAATAGTTAAAGTTAGAAACCATGTTAACATGTCACATAAAAAAGTAGTTAAATAGGATCAGGTATTACCACTCAATGGGCGATTATGTAATTATTTTAAGATACTTAAAAAATATAATAGGAGAAATGTTCAGGTCATAGTAAAGAAAGCAAAGTACTATATATATATTTACATATGTATACATGTACATGTGTGTATAATTTATATAGTCATAAAGTTTCATACACAGAATGAACGCAGTCATGTAAAAGCAAAAAAGTAAAAAAAGATAAACAAAACCCCAAATTCCATTTAGATAAGCAAAAAAAGATTTTCAGTTTACCAAATGTTAACACTGATATTGTTTTGTATAGTCAGAATATGGTAGATTTTTTTCCTCCCCCCTCTCTTTCTGTTATTTTCCATAATGAGCAGTATGGCTTTTAGAATAGACAAAACAAAATTTTAAAAGGTAGTACACCCACACATAATGGTTTCCCTGTATTGATTTACATAAATGTGCCATTTCATTGAGCAGAAATCCATTAGTGCCAAAATCTACTTCCTATTACCGTTTGTCACTTCAGGCACTTATTAAGAATTCTTCCCACCTTAAAGAATATAAACTTATTTCTTTAGTTCTGCAGCCTAAGTTAAAAGGTGGGGTAAGTGCTAACATTTCTTTTTTTAAGAAAGAACATCAATTTCAGTGCAAGCTCTCTACCTAGCACTGAAAATGTCATTAGGAAATTGTAGTCCTTCACCTAAAAGCTTAAAATCTAAATTATATGGATGAATCAGTTTAGACTCATGAATAATATGAAAAGGTCTTTTAATCATAAAATGCCTGGACAATAAAATGAATCACTTTGTGGTTGGCTATTTTTGTAGAAGATGAGATTTTTTTTGTACCCCAGCAATATTTGAAAGAGTCAATGTTGTAGCTTGAAATCATTCCAACAGTATGGGAAAAAATAGAGCTATAAATAGGATGAAGAAACAAGTGAGCAATTAGGAAATAGAAGAACAAACTGATGGCAACAATAGAAGTTGGAAAAACATCAGCAGTGGATTCAGAGCTGGAATCTGTCAATGTTCTCTAAACGGCCTATAAAATAGACAGAAAAGACCCTATGTATGTGTGGTCCATGTGAGTTCAGCCATCTGATTTCACATACTGTAAAAGATTATCAGTTAGAACTTTTAGAAATACTCTCTTGCTACCATTGGAAGAATAATAACATGAATATCTATTAGCAGTAAGCATTCATAACGCCAATAATAAGACTATCTGGTTAAGCTTGTCAGTTTGTTTTGTAAGTTTTCATACGCAGCATTTGCAGATTTTAACTCTTTCTACAGCTGTGATGTGCACAGGCAAATAATTATTTTTTTTAAAATGTTTTTTAAATTTATTTTGAGGAGGGAGGAGGTAGGAGAGAGGGAGAGAGAGAATCCCAAGCAGGATTCACACTGTCAGTGCAGAGGTCCACATGGGGCTCGATCCTACAAACCATGAGATCGTGACCTGACCTGAAATCAAGAGTTGGAAGTTTAACTGACTGAGCCACCCAGGTACCCCCAAATAATGGTGGTTTCTAAACTGATCTGTTTTTCGACTGGATAGCTTGTCTTCTGGTCAGTGTGTAAAAATTACCTACATGTGCAAGCCAGTTTAAAGCTTACAGCAATTGGATGAATTATGTAGTCTTTCTAGCCAACACTCAGACTCTGTCTTATAATGGATTTTCAGTGTTTTTTTTAAATAGTTTATTGTCAAATTGGTTTCCATACAATACCCAGTGTTCTTCCCCACAAGTGCCCTCCTCCATCACCACAACCTCTTTTCCCCCCTCCCCCTTCCCCCTCAACCCTCAGTTTGTTTTCAGTATTCAATAGTCTCTAAAGTTTTGCATCCCTCTCTCCCCAGCTCTCTTTCCTTCTTCTCCTTCTCCTGGTCCTCCATTAGGTTTCTCCTGTTCTCCTGTTAGACCTGAGTGCAAACATATGGTATCTGTCCTTCTCTGCCTGACTTATTTCGCTTAGCATGACACCCTCAAGGTCCATCCACTTTGCTACA
>NC_043704.1:16804385-16859653 GCF_006229205.1 Suricata suricatta | reverse complement strand
GTGGTATCTCAGTGTGGTTTTGATTTGTGTTTCCCTGATGTTGAGTGATGTTGAGCATCATTTCATGTGCCTGTAGGCCATCTGGATGTCCTCTTTGGAGAAGTGTCTGTTCATGTCTTCTGCCCATTTTTTCACAGGGTTATTTGTTCTGTTCACCACACAAAACAAATATCCCCGTGGATTTTCAGTGTTTTAAGAGAAGTTTCTGCACCAAAGTGGAAGTCATGTGTTTGGAGGGAGGCTGTCTGCCCTCAGCCATGAGTGAGGGCCAGTTTGGGCTAGTCCTTGATTCTTTTCTGGTGGTTGTCTTCTTTTGGGTCCCTTTGGGTCCTGGCTTGCTCATACTGACAAGTTTGTGGCTGCCGAACTCCCAATCTCTTTTAATGGCTTTGGCCATGTTACCAGAATGACCTGCCATTTCCACTCTGTTCTCAGTGGTGCTAGGCTTTGATGACATGATTTCTGTAAACTAAATGCTCATGTATATATGCATGTGTGTTATGTTCATGTGTGCAACAAGAAAGGGATAGAAAATACAGATAGTAAAATCTGTTTTGTGTCTACAAAGTTCTAGGCATTTATAGACATTGTTATCATATTTAGTCTTTACCACAATCTTTTTTTAAGTTTATTTATTTATTTTGAGAGAGAGAGATTGCATATGAGGTGGGGATAGGGGCACAGGGGGAGAGAGAGAGAGTGAATTCGAAGCAGGCTCTGCACTGTCAGCTTGGAGCTCAATGGGAACTGCATCCCATGAGCCTGAGATCATGACTTGAGTCAAAATTAAAAGTTAATTTCTCAACTAACTGAGCCATCCATGTGCCCCAACCTTCACAGAAACCTTACTGGTAGTCCTCACCTTTTAATCAATGAAGCAAGTGAAGTTGAGAAATGATATCAGAAATAGAGCCCGTGTATATTTGAACTCAAAGTTTGTGCTCATTCAATTACCTCTTGGAAGTGGTAAAAATGGGAAGAAAAATGTTTTATACCCAGTGGCTTTCATTTTGTAATATTGCCCCATTTAAATCAGCCATACCAGTTTGCAACGTTCAGATTAGACAGAAAAATTCTAGTGTGATAACATCTTCATTAAATTTGTGCACTGTTACCAAAAATATTTTATAATTTGTAAGTACAAAATAGTATTCAAGTTTGCTTCAATGTGCATATCTTTGAGTTTACTGAGAATGAACATATTTCCATTTATTCCAATGCCTTTGTATTTTCTAGTACTAAAAATTGTTACCTATTTTCAATTTTACTGTTACAGTATTATTGCTATTTTTACAAATTTTAATGAGAAATTATAGGCTATAGAAAGAAATATTTGGCTTATTTGGCATCAAGTATTGTTTCTATTTTTTGTTTTTCAATTTAACTTTTTTGGAAAAATGTTTAATATAAAATTAAAAATTTTACATATATAAATTTGTTAATATTTCTTTTGTGATTTTATTTGGTTCTTTAAACTTGAGAAAATTATCATTCTTCTGCAGATACAACAGATCTTTTAATTATTCTACTTTGTTATGAAATTTGTTAGAAGTGATTCTTTAATGGACCTTGAATTTATTTTAGTCGATGATATAAGGTAAAAATCTAACTTAATTTCTTTTCAAATTGGTATCCTTTATCAATATAATTTGTTAATAATCTTTATTTTACTACATTTTCAAGTTTTTTAATTAATATTAAGTTTCATATGAAGCAGATGCAGTTTCTGTTTTATTTGTTCTGTCATCTTTTTTTCTACTTTATACAGAAGTAAACTTTTATAAATGCTTTATAATATCTTAATACCTGAGGGAATTCAATTCTCCTACAGTAACACTTTTCTTTTCTCATATTTAAAAACCCTGAGATAATTCTATTTTCAACATTTCTTTAACATTTCAATTATTCTAAATGTTTGCCCAGAATAAATTATAGAAGAATTTTTAAGTTTTCCCACCACTTCCTACTAGAAATTTGAATGGGACTATCATACCTATATAAATGAACTCTGGGGAAATAGTGATATATTTATCAAAATGTAAATGAGAGCTCTTCATTTAATAAAGTTTTTTTTAATATTTCCTACTTAACACATTTTTCATTGTAAAAGTTCTGTGGAGCTTTCATTAAGCTTTTTCGTTGATATTTTATAATTTTGTTATTATTGATAATAGATCTTTCTTGTCATTATGGTTTAGCTACCCTTTATGGAATACGAGATTTCCACAAACGTTTTAGAGGTCCTTCCTTTCCATTTCACTGTTATTTTATTATTTCTAATTGGTAATTTATTTCTAATAGCAGATTCATTTGGCCTTTTTAGTTATGTAATTATTCTAATAGTGCCTAATGATTTTTTAGCTCTCAATATAATGTTTATTTCATTTAAAAAAAATTTTAGTGTTTATTTATCTTTTTGAGAGAGAGAGACAGAGTGCAAGCAGGGGAGGGGCAGAGGGAGAAAGAGATACAAACTTTGAAGCAGGCTCTAGGCTCTGAGCTGTCAGCATAGAGCCCCATGTGAGGCTCCAACTCTTGAACCTTGAGATCATGACCTTGGCCAAAGTTGGTGGCTTATCCAACTGAGCATCCTAGGCTCCCCTATAATGTTTATTTCTTTTTAAATCTTAATAATAATATTTATTATAATCTTATTAGAAAAACAATTGTAGAAGATACATCTATTAATCCTTCCTTCTGTGCAAACTCCTGTTTGACTTGCAATTTAGTTCTGGTTGACAGTTTAAGGGCAACATGAAGCTGACCAGTCATGCCTGATTAAATAAAGAAAATGGGCACATGATGGAGGGGAAGGTAGTTCATTGGCCCGCTAGTGATCAGCAAGGACTGGGAGTCAGACGGTATTGGACGGGAGCTATGATGTATATACTGTTGGAGGTGGAGTTGATGCTGTGGTAACTCCAAACTCCCGGAGCCCTGTAGAAAGTCAGGCTTCAGGGAGTTCACACACACACACACCCTCAATCTCCAAAAAAAAAAAAAAAAAAGAAAAAAAAATTCCCAGAGAACATCCAGCCTCAGGAAGACAGAAAGGGACAGATAGAAACACAAGCTGTCTAATATCTTTCAACTTGTGGGGAGCAGTTTTCCCTTTAGATTTTAGATGCTGCCCTAACATAGCCTCTTTTTTGTGGTCTGTCTCTAGTGGGTTCCTGTGTCTTGCAACCAAAACTTCTCTAAGACAATAACAGGTATCCTTACTACTTTCCTGTATTTAATATGAATGCTACGTATGTTTTGACTTTTGATTTAATATAAACAGTTACAGTATGGTGGAGCCCTTATATTCCTTTAAAACATTTTTATATAATGTTGAATTTTATGAGGCACATGTGGGGCATCTGTTGAAATCATCGTTATGACTTTGTTAAATTTCTTAAGTGGAGCACAGGCAACTGAATGGTGCTCCTGGTTCAAAAAAGAGACCACAGGAGAAATTGACATACAAACATTTATTTTTCACAGGGCCTAGAGGAGATACTCTGCACCCATCCAGGGTCCACATGGGGAGGTCACGCAGAGCGTGGAGAAAGAGAAGGATAGGACCTCTGGCAGATGCCTTTATTATGGTCTGTGGGCAAAGTACTTTGGGATTCCCAGATGAAGACCAAGTTGGTCAATTCAAACCAAAATAGAGAGGGTTTTTTTTGATGTTTATTTTTGAGAAAGAGAGCACAAGTGAGGGAGAGACGAAAGAAAAGGGGACAAGGGATCCGAAGTGGGCTCTGTGCTGGCAGCAGCAAGCTTGACCTGGGGCCCAAACTCACAAACCGTGAGACCATGACCTGAACTGAAGTCAGAAGCGCTCAACCGACTCAGCCCCTCAAGTGACCCTTAAGTTTTTAATATGAGCTTTTTCTGACATGTAGGCAAGTTGGAAAAATAACACAATGGATATAAATGCTTACCACCACTTTTACCATAGCTTCTTTGTTCTCAAGTTGTAAAATTTAATTCACCTATTAATTGGCCAGATATTACTGTCATTAAGAAGGATTTCATAGGTTTTTTATTCCCTCATTTCCTTTATGTTCAAGAATATCTGAGGCTTCTAAATGTGAATGATATCTTAGCTGGAGGTAATATTCTTGGAAAAACATTTTCTTTCCCTTAGAACATAATAGGTATTATCCCATCATCTTCTGGCATTCAGTGGTATCATGGATAAATCTAAGGCCAGCATGATTTTTAATTCTTGTGGGTGATTTCTGTGATTTGCCTGGAGGTTTGAGTACTTCTTTATTCTTGATGTCTGATAACCTATCGGTGTTGAAGGCCTCTATCACATTTGATATACTCAATCATAATATGCATTCCACACTAAGCATCAGTTTTCTCTTGGAACTTCATGATTTATGTTTTCTTCAGCTATAACTTACAACTCATTTTCCAGGTCAGTCTGTTGAATTTTCTACCTCAATGGCACTAATTCTTAGAATGGATCATCTTGGTCCTCCATAAAATTTGTTCTTCTCTAATTATTTGAATGTCTTTGTCTTTGCCGTCTGCATTCATTGCTTTTACTTGCAACTATAGAAATGTCTACTCAGTTCTTGCTAGTTCTACTTTATTTTTCTTAGCTCAGAAATGATGTTGATTTGAGCAGCAATTTCTTGTCCTAGCTATGCAAAACCTCTTTCATCTCATTCTATCCTTTTATCATCTTTTCATGTCCATTAAATAATTAAGTTGTTTTATAGCATAACACAATTTGTAGAGGAATTTCCCTCTGTTGGTTGAGTAATTTTCCTTCTAGGCTTGGTTCTTGGTCTTTTTGAAATTCTGCTCCGTTTACTACCCCCACCCTTTCAGCTCTCACATGTTTGCAGAGTTGCCCTGGGTTTCTTTTCATCTAGTTTATGCTTTGGCAGGTCTGTGCTGGCATTCTATTTGATCTGATATAGAGCTGGTGACTTCTTAACCCTCTTCCTGTCAGATATGAGAAGAATTTGTTTTCTTCTCCAAGATACATTTTGAAAGCCAACTTTCTTTTTGTCTTGTACCATCTTTGAGTACCCTAAGGAGAAAAGAGAAGAAAAGGGAGATTGGCTGAGGAGCGCTCTTTTAGGGTACTTCAGATCTGCTCAGTTCCAAGACTTTATTAAACATTAGGTACAATACAACTATCCAGGAGGCATATCCCATTTCCGCCGGGGGGGTATTCTTGAGCTTCAACTTGTTCTTCAATGCAAGGTGTAACTCTGGAATCCTGTTTTTCATCAGAGAGAGTTACCCACATTGACTGCTGTCTCTACTTAACCTCCCTTATCCAAGAACCATTCTACCCGGTTAAAAAAAAAAAAAAGATGAGGATATGCATTAAGTCTGCCTCTGTTCAGGTTTGGGGGGGTATTAATGAAAAATCTCAGGACTTTGTACATTCACTGATACTCCTGGGATAGTGTGGGGTCTAGTAGAAAGGATGTGGTTAGAAAGGAAACTGTACTATTGCCCTTCCCTCCACTCCAGAGTCCCCTGTAACTTTCCTTTCATTACTTAAAAAAATGCATATCTGATTTTCATTCTTTTTCCTTCTGTTGGATGTTGTAGCTCCTTTTTGCTTACTTGCTTGGATATCATTGGACAGAAATTCTGTGTTGCAGCCTAAAATTTGTTTTTCTCACCCAGAAGTGCTGCTAAGCATGCTAATAAGGATGCTATGAAGAGGGTATGGGTATATCCAGCCTGCATAGAGACAAACAAGGCCCAGGGTTGCTAAGTAATATGTTCATGAATGTCCACATTAATTAGTAGAAGGCCCATAAATTCAATCTATTTCTTTCCATTCCAGACCATTACTTTTTATATTAGAGTCCCCTAAACACTAGGGTAATTCATTCATTAATTAAACAAGTATATATTTTATATATAAATGTAGAATTAATTAAATTTATATACATATGTATATTTAAAAAGTGTTTTACTGTCCTTGACATGTTTTGAAAATTACAAGATGAGGAATACTTTAGAAAAGAACCATAGGTTTATTTTTATTTGTTCAATTGACACATCCCAACTAGCTATATGTAAAATTGACTATTCTAGATTATATATTTAAAATACACATTTATATTTACTACTTATTTACCTATTTATTTTTCCCCAGATTATCAAGATATAATAGACACACAACATTGTGTAAGCTTAAGGTGTATAATTTGTTGATTTGATACCTTTGTATATAGCAAAATGATTATCTCCATAACATTAGCTAACACCTCCATCTTGTTAGAGAGTTACCACTTTTTTTGTGTGATGAGTACATTTAGAATATATCCTCTTAATGACATTCAAGTATATGATACAGTATTATCATATTATATTACATTGGCATTATACATTATCATATTTATATTATGTTACAATATATTATATTACATTATTATTTTATATTTCTATTATATTACAGTAGATCACCTTAATATACAGTATATATAATAACACAGTATATGCATGTATAGTATATATCATATTATATTACATTATCATATTGTATTACAGTATAATCACTATTTAGTACATTAGGTCCCCAGACCTTGTTGATCTTATAGCTGGAAGTTTGACCTATATCTCCCCTTTGCTCCCACCTCCCCTACTCCTGGTAACCACTACTTTATTCTGTTTCTCTGAGTCTGACATTTTTAGACTCCATATACAAGTGATAATATATAATATTTGTCTTTGACTAATTGTACTTAGCATAATGCCCTTAAGGTTCATAACATGTGTTGCAAATGGCAAGATTTCTTTCATTCTAGTGGTGAATTCTATTCTACTGTATATATACATGATATCTTCTTTATCCATTCATCTGTTTAAAGTTATTTCAATTGTTTCTAAATCTTGGTTTTTGTGACTAATGCTGCAATGAACATAAGAATGTAGATTTTGCCCTGAGCTGTGATCTCGATTTTTTGGATATACACCCAGAAGTGGGATTTCTGGATCATAAGGTAGTTCTGTGTTTCATTTTTTGAGGAACCCCCGTATCGTGTTCCATAGTGGCTGCACTGATTTATATTTCCACCAACAAAGCCCTCGAATTCTCTTTTCTCCACATCCTTGCCATGTATTCGCTGTTTCAAATAACAGTATGTAAGATACCTGCTACACTAAAGAAAGTTTTAGGAATCTGATTTTTAAAAATGCATCTTTAAAAGGTATGTAGAATGATGCCCACTCATATCACAAGTTACCAAGATGCTTTGCAAACCTCTCTTGGAAGGATTTAAACCAGGATGAATTTTAGTCTTGCTGTAATAGTTTAAGGAAATGAACTTGATAATACTGATGTATCCTAGGTCTCCAAATGCTTTAGAAAGCAGGTTTCTCAAGATTTTAGATTTTTTACTTTCCAGGGTGGCACTTCTCCCCCACCTGCCATATTTATTCACTTATTTAATGTGGTTTCTAGTTCAAAAGCTCCTCAGAGAAAAATGGCTTTCTAAGTATAGGACACTTGACCAGCAAACTTGTGTCTTGTGGATTACCACACATGGTACTGTTCTCTTTCACTGTTGTTGGCCCATGGTGATCATTCTACATTAAGGGTCTAGTCTTGCTTTCCCAAAGTCATTTCCTACAGGCATTTATATGTTTGTTTCCTAATTTCACTGGGCACTGGGACATTTACTTATAACAAATATAAAATATAACAAGCATAAAATATAACAAGAACCAATGTCATTATTTTTGCCAATGCAGGAAAATTTTGTTTTTGTTTCTTCTCTTGGTATTACTTGTCTGTTCCCTGGTGTAATATGTAGAGGGTTTTGTGTTAGTGTCTAAGTTTTATTGGTATACTCACTGCTTTCATCCTCTGGTTCAGTGATTCTTATCCTATATCGCATATAAATGTTGCCTAGAAAGCTTGTTAGAATGTAGTGAGGACCTACCATTAGAAATTCTGATTCAAAAGCACTGAAGTCGGATTTAGGAAACTCTTCTAACAAGGTCCCTGGATGATTCACGGGAAGGTGGTACATCACCCACAGTTTTAGAAACACAACTTTAGATCACTTAATAGTTGGAATTTAGTCAACCAAGGAACACTTCCTCGGTATGATTATTAGAGTAGTAGCCTTTCTTTGTGTTTCATGAATGCACTAATGGACAAAAAAACTCCTCCCATAAAAGGGTGCTGTAAGTTATACAAAAGGGGATGTGGTATTTAAGATACTAATTCTAGAGATAGGCATTTGAATGAGTAATTTTGTTTAATTAGCTCTTAATTTTACTAGCTTATTTTAAAAATGTTTTTATTTACTTTTGAGAGAGAGAAGGAGAGAGAAAGAGAGTGAGCAGGGGAGGGGCAAAGAGAGAGGAAGACACAGAATCTGAAGCAGGCTCCAAGCTCTGAGCTGTCAGTACAGAGCCTGATGTGGGGCTCAAACTCATGAACCATAAGATCATGACCTGAGCCAAAGTTGGACACTTAACCACCCCTCTAGCTTATTCTAAAAATTGTACAAAGGCAAATTATAAAATATTATTGAAAGTAACATTATTTATATTTTTCCCCTAAAAATGGTGGTATAATGAATATTTTTATGTGTCACACTTGCCTACACTATGGGGTCCAGTCATTTGGTTAAACACTAATTGTCATGTTGCTGAGAAGATGTTTTTGGATGTGATTAACATTTACCATCAATTGACTTAAGTAAAGAGTTTACTTCACCTCACTTTACTTTACAAGTAAAGAGTTTACATTCATAATGTGGATGGGGGTCACCAACAGTTGAAGTTCTTAAGAATAAAGACTAACGTTCCCAGAAGAGGAAATTCTTCCTTAAGGCTGCAACATAGAAATCCTGCCTGAGTTTCTGGACTGCCAGACGGCCCTTTAGATTTTAGATTTGTCAGCCCCACAGTTGGGTGAGCCAATTTTTTAGAATCCCTTACTTCCTCCCCCTCTTCTCTCTGACTAAAACAAATGGTAACAATTTTGTTGTTGCCCTATAAAATACTCTTGACATCCAAAAACATGATTTGGGTTTGGAATTAGTGGACAAGGATTCAAATTCAGCTCTATCCCTTAATAATTGTGCAATTTTGTACTAGTTACAGGTTCTAGTTGTAGGTTTCCTTGTTTGTTAAGAGGGGATATAGTGCCTTTTAGGCTATTTAAAAGTTTTTTGTGAGAGGCTCAATTATGATCATTCATGATAATTCATGGGTAAGCTCTCCAAAAACCATACACCGTGATACATTTCAAGAGTGTTATCATCACTGATGTCTCTTGCCATGAATGCAAGAGATATGTGACAGTCTTGTTCTTAGAAGCACTTCAGTGGTTGATAAATTGGGGTTTGCTTGTGGTGATCTTACTTGTAGTCTTTGGTCTTGTACCTGCATCTGTTCCTCCCACCTCCACCATTTTCTCACATGCTCTACTTTATCTATTGGTAATTCTGCAAGAACAACTCATGTCTTTATTCTCTTGAGGGAAATATTATCACCCATTACTTTTTGGAGTCTGTATTTGTATATTATTTCTCTGTGTGGACCTTAAAAATGGTTTTGATATCTTTTCTGCAATTTCAGCTAAAGGTAGTATGGCAATTTCTTAGAGAAATTCATTAGAAATTCATCATTTATTCTGGAAGGAGCCCAGTTTTTTCTTACCCTTCTGGTTGCTTTGACTTCCAGTTTTATTTACAGAGTTCGGCTTACTAATACCATCTGGAAGCACTGGAAAACATTATTCTGCATATTTATTAGATAATTCATATCACACAGTCCCACAATTTGGTGTATAGAGCTTCTCTGTTTTGGAATTAACTTGAATGATTTTAATGACTGGCCATTTGGCCTAGTTTCTGATTGTAGGTGAATCATTATATCTGTATTGCAGAGAGTTGCCACCTTTGTATTTCTGCCTTCCTGAAGTGGAAACAAATATTAAGGTTAATTTAATGAAAGATAGAAATTGTGCTGGCACTTTCTTTTTCAAAGTCTGTCAGAAAGGCCCCTTTGGATTGGGTTTAGATTGTCAAGGTGTTTGCATTACCTGCAATTATTAATCTCTGGAGATAGGTGAGAAGCCAGGAGAAGATGAGTGCACAATCAACATAAGGCAAGATTTGGACTTCACAAAGTGAATGAAATTATATTTATTATATTATATTATAGGCACAGGTGCCCACATTCTTCTGTGACAATGAAGCAGTTTTGCAATGAGTGATGTCTTCCCTTTGGTTGCTTCATGTTACTCTTTCCTTTTGCTCAAGTTTCAGAGTTGTCATCTGCAACTGTGGGGAAGGTGATGTTTCACTTGCCTTCATTCAATAAAAGAGGGGGCACAAATCTGGTTCCAAATGTCTGATTCTGGTATTATATTCTTTATTCAGCATTTTCTGGAAGAAAGTATAATGGTTTTACTTTGCTTCACAACCATCAGATACATTAAATCCTGTGAGTCTTGGTAAATTATTAAGCAGTTATTGATTTTGTTGTGGACATCAAGATGTATTGACTTTCACCCCAGTCAATAGTTTCCAAAGGCATTATAAATCTTGATGTTTATTGAAACATGCATGCTAATCTCTGTGTATGGGTTTATCTCAATATTCAGATCTTTATATTATACTCCTGAAGATTTTTGTAAAAAAACTATTCCCCCCCTCAAATCCTATTATTTTTTGGCTTGTTTGTTCATTAGTTCTTCATTTATTCTCTAAAATTTTAACCTCATTTATCCTTTCCTTGGTTGATAATAGTAAGGAAAACTGGAGCTCATGAAGAAATCTATTTGCCTTTTACAAAATAGTTGGGGTTAGTCTTTCAGATGAGCTTGTGATTAATTGTGAAACAGATATTACTTTCTGTCTCCATCCATGTCAGGGTTCAGTAGAACAATGAACAAGTTATAGATTTTTCACTCTCCAATCTATAACTTTCTCATTGTTCTAGTTTGTGAACAAAGAATACTTTATCCCAGCATCTATAAGACCAATAATAAATCAGGGACCACAACTGAGAACACATTTTGCTCAATACCAGTATTTTCTTACAATTATATGTACATATAGACAAACATAAGATGAAATTTGTATTTATTTATTTATTTATTTATTTTTAAATATAATTTATTGTCAAATTGGTTTCCATACAACACCCAGTGCCCATTCCAAGTGGCCTCCTCAATGCCCATTACCCAGTATCCCCTCTCTCCCACCCCCAACAATTCTCAGTTTGTTCTCAGTATTTAAAAGTCTCTTATGATTTGCCTCCCTCCCTTTCTGTAACTTTTTATAAAAATTTCCCTTTCCCTTCCCCCAATGGTCTTCCATTAAGTTTCTCAAGATCCACATATGAGTGAGAATATATGGTATCTGTCTTTCCCTGACTGACTTATTTCACTTAGCACAATACCCTCCAGTTCCATCCACATTGTGGCAAATAGCCAGATTTCATTTGTTTTCATTGCCATGCAGTATTCCATTGTTTAGATAAACCAATCTTCTTTATCCATTCCTCAGTTGATGGGCATTTAGCCTCTTTCCATAATTGACTATTGTTGACAGTGGTGCTATAAACATTGGAGTTTACACCTATACATTAGCATTTCTGTATCCCTTGGGTAAATTCCTAGCAGTGCTATTGCTGGGTCATAGGGTAGTTCTATTTTTACATTTTGAGGAATTTTTTGAGGAAAACACTGTTTTCCAGAGAGGTTGCACCAATTTGCATTCCCACCAACAGTGTAAGAGGGTTCCTGTTTCTCCACATCCTCGCCAGCATCTATAGTCTCCTGATTTGTTCATTTTAACCACTCTGACTGGCATGAGGTGGTATCTCAGTGTGGTTTTGATTTGTATTTCCCTGATAATGAGTGATGCTGAGCATCGTTTCATGTATCTGTTGGCCATCTGGATGTCCTCTTTGGAGAAGTGTCTGTTCAGGTCTTCTGCCCATTTCTTCACTGGATTATTGGTTTTTTGGGTGTAGAGTTTGGTGAGTTCCTTATAGATTTTGATTAGTAGCCCTTTATCCAAATGTCATTTGCAACTATCTTTTCCCATTCCATTGTTTACCTTTTAGTTTTGTTGATTGTTTCCTTTGCAGTGCAGAAGATTTTTATCTTGATGAGGTCCCAATAGTTCATTTTTACTTTTAATTCCTTTGTCTTTGCAGATGTGTTGAGTAAGAAATTGCTGCAGCTGAGCTCAAGAAAGTTGTTTCCTGATTTCTCTTCTAGGATTTTGATGGTTTCCTGTCTCACATTTGGGTCCTTCATCCATTTTGAGTTTACTTTTGTGTATGGTGTAAAAAAGTGATCTAGTTTCATTTTTCTGCATGTTACTGTCCAGTTCTAGCACCATTTATTAAGGAGACTGACTTTTTTTCCATTGGTTGCTTTTTCTTGCTTTGTCAAAGATTAGTTGGCCATACACTTGTGGATCCAATTCTGAATTCTCTATTTTATTCTATTGGTGTATGTGTCTGTTTTTGTGCCAATACCATATGGTCTTGATGATTACAGCTTTGTATTAGAGGTTAAAGTCTAGGATTGTGATGCCTCCTGTTTTGGTTTTCTTCTTTACTATTACTTTGGCTATTCAGGGTTTTCTGTGGTTCCATATGAATTTTAGGATTGTTTCGTCTAGCTTTGAGAATGCTGGTGCATTTTTGATTGGGATTGCATTGAATGTGGGAATTGCCTTGGGTAGTATTGACATTTTAACAATATTTATTCTTCCAATCCATGAGAATGAATGTTTTTCCATTTATTTGTGTCTTCTTCAATTTCTCTCACAAGCTTTCTATAGTTTTCAGCATGCAAATCTTTTACATCTTTTCTTTAGGTTTATTCCTAGGTATATTATGGTTCTGAGTGCAATTGTGAGTGGGATCAATGTCTTTATTTCTCTTTCTGTTCCTTCATTATGGTGTATAAAAATGCAACCGATTTCTGTACATTGGTTTTGTACCCTGTGACTTTGCTGAATTCATGGATCAGTTCTAGTATGCTTCTGGTGGAGTCTGTCGGGTTTTCCATGTCATCTGCAAATAGTGAAAGTTTGACTTTACCTTTGCCAATTCTGATGCCTTTTATTTCATTTTGTTATCTGAATGCTGATGCTAGGGTTTCCAACACTATGTTAAACAACAAAAGTGAGAGTGGACATCTCTGTCATGTCCCTGATTTCAGGGGGAAAGCTCTTAGTTTTTCCCCATTGAGGATGATATTAGCTGTGAGCTTTTCATAAATGGCCTTTAGGATGTTTAAGTAAGTTCCTCCTATCCCTCCAATCTCCTTTCTAGAGAGTTTTTACTAAGAAAGGATGCTGTATTTTGTCAAACACTTTTTCTGCATCCATCAACAGGATCATATGGTTTTTATCTTTTCTTTTGTTAATGTGATGTATCACGTTGATTGATTTGTGAATATTGAATCAGCCCTGCAACCCAGGAATGAATCCCACTTGATCATGGTGAATAATTCTTTTTATATGCTGTTGAATTTATTTGTTCATCAGGGATGTTTGCCTGTTGTTCTCTTATTTTTCTGACTCTCTGTCTGGTTTGGGAATCAGAGTGATGCTGGCTTCATAGAATGAGTACGGAAGTTTTCCTTACATTTCTTTCTTTCTTTCTTTTTTTTTTTTTCTTTTTTTTTTTGGAACAGTTTGAGAAAGATAGGTATTAACTCTGCTTTAAATTTCTGGTAGAAATCCCCAGGGAAGCCATCTGGTCCAGGACTCTTATTTGTTGAGAGATTTTTGATAACTGATTCTGTTTCTTCACTAGTTATGGGTCTGTTCAAATCTTTTATTTCTTCTTTTTTGGGTTTTGGTAGTGTGTGAGTGTTTAACAATTTGTCCATTTCTTCCAAGTTGTCCAGTTTATTGGTGTATAATTTCCCAGAGTATTCCCTGTTAATTGCCTTTATTTCTGAGGTATTGGTTGTAATAAATTCATTTGCATTCATGATTTTATCTAATTGGGACCTCTCTCTCTTTTCTGTTTGAGAAGCCTGGATAAAGGTTTATCAATTTTGTTTATTTTTCCAAAAAAAAAACCAAAACCAATGCTTGGTTTCATTGATCTGTTCTACTGTGTTTTTAAATTCTATATTGTTTATTTCTGTTCTAATATTTATTATTTCTCTTCTTCAGCTGGGTCTGGGCAGTTTCTAGTTCTTTTAGGTGTGCTGTTAGATTTTATATTTGGTATTTTTTTGTTTGTTTGTTTCTTGAAATATACCTGGATTACAAGGTATTTTCCTCTTAGGACTGCCTTTGCTGCATTCCAAAGGGTTTGAATTATTGTATTTTCATTTTAATTTGTTCCCATGTATTTTTTGATTTCTTCTCTAATTTCCTAGTTGACCCATTCATTCTTTAGTAGGGTGTTCTTTAACCTCCATGCTTTTGGAAGTCTTCCAGACTTTTCTATGGTTGATTTCAAGTTTCATAGCATTGTGATCTGAAAGTGTGCATGGTATAATCTCAATTATTTTATATTTATTGAGGGCTGCTTTATGACCCATATGTGATCTATCTTGGAGAATGTACCATGTGCACTTGAGAAGAAAGTGAATTCCACTGCTTTGGAATGTAGAGTTCTAAATATAACTGTCAAGTCCCTCTTGTCCAATGTACCATTCAGGGCTATTGTTTCTTTATTGAGTCTCTGTATAGATGATTTACCCATTGCTGTAAGTGGAGTATTCAAGTCCCCTGCAATCAGCACATTCTTATCAGTAAGATTGCTTATGTTTCTGATTAATTGTTTTATATATTTGGGTTCTCCTATATTCAGTGCATAGACATTTATAATTGTTAGCTCTTCCTGATGAATAGACCCTATAACTATTATATAATTCCCTTCTTCTCTTGTTACAGCCGTTAATTTAATGTCTAGTTTGTCTTATATAAATATGGCCATTCCAGCTTTCTTTTGACTTCCAGTAGCGTGATAGATAATTCTCCATCCCTTTACTTTCAATCTGAAGATGTCCTCATGTCTAAAATGAATCTTTTGTAGACAGCAAATAGATGGGTCTTTTTTTTTTTTTTTACCCATTCTGATACCCTATGTCTTATGATTTGAACATTAAGTCCCTTTAGATTCAGTGTTATTATTGAAAAATATGGGTTTAGAGTCATTGTGTTATCTGTAGGTTTCATGCTTGTAGTGATGTCTCTGGTCCTTTGTGTTCCTTGCAATATTTCACTCACAAAGTGCCCCTAAAATCTCTTGTAGGGCTGGTTTAGTGGTGATGAATTCCTTTAGTTTTTGTTTGGAAAGACCTTTATTTCTCTTTCTATTCTGAATGACAGGATGCTTGCTGCATAAAGGATTCTTGGCTGCATATTTTCCCTGTTCATCACATTGAAGATTTCTTGCATTCCTTTCTGGCCTGCCAAGTTCCTGTAGATAGGTCTGCTACTACCCTTATGTGAATATTTTGTATATTAAGGCTCGTTTATCCCTAACTGCTTTCAGACTTCTCTCTTTATCTTGTATTTTGCCAGTCTCACTATGACATATCAGGCAGAAGATCAATACAAGTTACATCTGAAGGGAGTTCTCTCTGCCTCTTGGATTTCGATAATTGTTTCCTTCCCCAGGTTGGGGGAAGTTCTCAGTTATGATTTACTTAAGTACCTCTTCAGTCTCTTTCTCTCTTCTTCTGGAATTCCTATGATATGTATGTTGTTCTGTTTGATTACATCACTTAGTTTTCTAATTCTTCTTTCATTATCCTGGATCATTTTATCTCTCTTATTCTCAGCTTTCTCTTTTTCAATAATTTTATCTTCTAATCCACCTATTCTCCCCTCTGCCTCTTCAATCCATGTTGTGGTTGCCTCCATTTCATTTTGCACTTCATTTATAACATTTTTAAATTCATCATGACTATTTTTAAGATCCTTGATCTCTGCAGCAATGGAGTTTCTGCTGTCTTCAATAAATTTTTTTCAAGCCCAGTGATTAATTTTAGACTATTATTCTAAATTCTTGTTCAGTTATATTGCTTATATATGTTTTGACCAATCCTTTAGCTGTCCCTTCTTCCTGGAATTCCTTTTGAGGAGAATTCTTCTGTTACATTAATTTGACTGATTTTCTTCCCTTGTAAGTTTTAAAAGCTTGCTACATGTTCTGTACCTGTGAACACTCCTTTATTAAAAGGGGGTCAAACACTGTCCAGGGCCTGGCCTTTCAGCAGGTGTTTTTTGCAGAGTGTTACTTGCTTTCTGTTGTTGTGACTTCGGTTATTTTATTTCTCTACTCATAGTGATGTTTTGGACCCTCCACCAGGTGTGCTTTGATTTGTTCCTTGAAGTAGCCCTGGAAAGAAAAACAAACAGAAAAACAAACAGGAAACAAAGCCATGCAAACATACAAACAAATAAAACAAACAAGCAAACAAAAAACAATAACAAAAAAAATCAGTCTAAAACCAAAAAACCAGGAACTCCAGCTACAAGTAGAGAACAGGGTGAAGGTGGTGCTGATGGAAGAGCATATACAAAGAGAAAAATGACAGTGGGGTGGGGGGAGAAAAAAAAAGAATCTTGACCAGGCAGAGAGACTAAAAGGCTTAATCTAGAGAGAGGGAAAGGAGAAGAAGGAAGGAGGCAAGGAAAAAGAAATGAAGATAAAGTTTATAAACCATATGGCCTGATTCTTTCAGAAGAGAAAGAAAAGGAAAGAAGGAGGCATAAGGTGTATAACATGCTTCAAGAGAATGGATTAAATGTCTGTTTAAGCAAACCAATAACCAAAGTAACCAGCCTAGAAGGGGGAAGAGATAAGGAGAAAAGGGAGAATATATCTAAATAACAAGGATTGACCTAGAGTTATTCGAGGCGGTGCCGCGGTGCTGGTCCGGAAGAGGGGGCCCTTCAGTTCCACAGCCCCCATCCAGCTCCAGTAGATAAGTGGGTGTCAAGGGCAGAGGGACATGGTTTGGTGTAGGCCGGTCCCCCCTCCACTGTGGGCCCCGCCCTGGTGGTTGTGAGGAGAAAAATGGCGACACTCTCTCCTCCCCCAGTCCCTTCTTCTTAGACCAGGAGTCCCAGATCACTGTTTGGATCTGTCCTCACTGGGCCACGGCGCCAAGGAGGCGGTCTGTCTCACTCTGCCATCTCTTGTGTTCTGGGCTTAGCTGGGATTTAAACTCCCGCTCTGTGCATGCTGTTCCCCAGCTGGGTCGCAGCAGTTCAGGGGAGGGGCCCACGTTCTGCTGCAGACTGTGCCCCTGACTTACCACTGAACCCGAGGCTGGCTCCCCTCCTCCTCAGGTATGCCCCAGTCCGAAGAAAGCCCTTCAGTTAGAGACGGGATCCCTGTCTGTCCCTGTCCGAGGTTTATCTCTTGTCCAGATACGGTCCTAGCTTCCCCAGCTGTTCTTTCTCTTCCCTTTGTCTCTCCGCAGAAGAGGATCCCTCCTTTCCATGCATACATGTCCCGGCTGTTTCATCTCCCTCAGTTCGCCATCACTCATCTATGGGGCCATCCTGCTTTCCTGTTTTCTCCTTGGCAGACACCATCTCTTTTCCTCCCAGACTCTTGAGGTTCAAAGTCCTTTGGTTTTAGCCTTTCTTTGTTTGAGAGATGCAGGAAGTAGGGAGTCCCCTACATCTCCGCCATGTTGGCCCAAACTTGCATTTAGACAAAGTGAAGTAATCGACTATATGATGCAGTTTAATAGGTACCAAACAGCAAAAACAAAAAAGCCTCTTATTGTCTCCTGGAATGCCTAAAGTTCTACCAGCAGGAATTTATTACAAGTGTCCTCTTAGAAAGTGGAAATTGCTCCTGGATTGTCCAGGTCCCTCGCCCCGGCCTGCGGAGCGGTAAATCCTTGTGGGTTCGTTCCTGAGGGCGGGAGAGAGAAATAGGGCAGGAAGGGGAGCACAGAAAGTGAGGCAAGACAAGCGTTTTCCAATCAAGCCCCTGTTTATTAAGAAAAATAAATCCCACCTATATAGGATTTGGGGCGGGAAACTGACCCAGGTTGGTTTCCAGGTAACAGTCAAATGATTATTAGAGAAAGGGGAAACCGAAACTGAAGCTCCGAACACAGCATCAAAGGAAGCGCCCAGACTCTTGTCCGCAATAATGGGCAGGGGAAGATTAGCCCTGCATAAACCCGAATGTGGTTTGATCTTTTGTTCATTTTGGCTTTTCTCGTCTGGCTCAGTATGACTATCTCTGAATCCTGGACCAGGAAATGCACTCTCCTAGCCTCCAGATGTAAATCTTGTTTTTTTGGTTGCTCCCTGGAGAGCGATATGTCCTTGCCTGAGGCAGCCAAAACTCGGCAGCTCCCAACACTGGATAGACAACACTATAATTATCTGACTATTAATAATTTACTGGTTATTTTCTATATGCCTCGTTCTATGCTGTCATCTCAAGTTCACACTTGACTTGGTTTACTCTGTAGCCCTTATCTTATTTCATGTTTCTGTAGCCAGTTCCTGCTTCTCATATATTAATTGACTGCTCTGTGGCCAGTGGGGCAAATGAAGGCAAATGAGATGAGGCTTATTTAAACAGTGAGATTTTTCCCTTCCAACTAGAAAAGTACATATCATCTCGGAAATGGGTATTTTGATGGCATGTGAGGAAGACAAGAAGGAAGGGAAAAATTTAGAGTAGAGCAAATTGCCATCCTCTTTATGTGTATGTGCACACCCCCTGGTGTGCTCTATCTATGTTTCCTGCACCCCACCCAAAATTCATATGTTGAAATCCTAACCCCTATACGTGATGATATTAGTAGGTGGGGCCTTTGGAGGTGCTTTGGTCATGAGGGCGGCGACCCCATGAATAGGATTGGATAAGGAATAGCCTTATGAGAGAGAATGCAGAGAGAAATCTTTCCCCCTTCTGCCATGTGAGAGATCTCTTTCTCCTTTCTACAACAGAGGGTCTGCTGTCCGGAAAAGGGCTCTTATCCAACCATGCTGGCATTCTGATCTCAGATTTCAAGCCTCCAGAACTGTAAGAAACAAATGTCTGTTGTTTATAAGCTACCTAGTCTGTGGCCTTTTGCTATGGCAGCCCAGATGGATTAAGGCACCTGTTCATATGTATGTGTATCTGACGTAAAATAGAAAGTAATAATTTCCCATGAGGCAATTTGGTAGGTTGACATTCCCAGAGGAGTTTCAAGCCATCTATGGAGACTTGGAATAACAATTTCATGTCCTACTTTCCAGGGACAAATGAGGTCAAGAAAAGAGAAAAGATATTATAAACATGATAAAAATCAATCCTTCTGATTCAAACAGTTGCCCTAACTGATTAGTGCCTCCAAGAGTTTTGTGTATTGGCAGGAGGGAAAAAGTGCCAGACCGATAAAATTGGTTCTTGCAGAAGAGAGATCTTGATGTGACAGGGACAGCTTGACAACGGCCAAGTCCACTTTTAAGGAATGAGATCTTCAAATGCTTCACATAGCACTTAAGGCTGATGTAGAGAAAATAACAGCTCACATCCTGGTGATACAAATTTAAAAGCTAAGAACTTAAAAAAAGAGATTTTTATGTTCAAATTGTTTTTTTGTATGCTCTACTTCGAGCCAGTATGACTCCTGATAAAATGGTTTGCAAACACTACATGGAAATGAAAAAAAAAAGCCATTTTGAACTTAAGTACATGGATTTTCATGAAGCTTTTATAGTCAAGGTAGCCTTTATACTTTAGACTTCTAATGTAAACAGGAATTATGTTTAAGTAGAACTTTAGGTGGAAGCCAAGTATTGTTCCTGTGGAATACAGAAATAGGTGGTAAAGTTGTAGATGGCTCCTTTTTTCTTTCTTTTTTTTCTCATTCTATGTAAAAATTTGCATTAGAAAACATATCTGTACAAAAGCTATTTTTTCCCCCCACATACCCAGGGGGATTCAGAAGTGTTTTGCTGGCTCTCCTGAAGGGTTCCCATGACAATCATTTCCTTCATGGCCATGGACTCCACACCATATGGACCCGGAATGGCACTGGTATTTTGTGGGAGGTGCAAACCAGCCTTGTCTTTCATGTGTCCTTGCTTGGTGTTCTGAAAGGTTTGTGGAGGGGCTTTACTCCCTTTCTAGTTGTATCATCCCAAGAAGGGTTCCTGATGGCTCTTGGCAAATTGTGAGGAAAGCAGTTTGATTTCAATATGCAAAGCGCCCAATATATCCATTTCATTCCGTACCTCAGGAAGCCCTGCTCTATGGTTAACGCTATTCTCTTCTTCTTCGTTATGCTAATTGTCCTAGTGTATTTTAGTATGTTTTATCTTATGTTCTCAGTTATCAAAGTAGCATTTTGATATGAGTAATGCAAATATAAGCTAGTGTGTGATTTTTATAATTAAAACAACATTATTTATATATTTTATTATGCAATGAAAAGTTGTTTCCCATAAAAAGGAATTTAAGGGATAGTCACTAATGGGGAGATATAGTAAGAGTAGGGACCTTTTAAAAAAATATTTATTTATTTATTTTGAGAGAAAGAAAAAGAGATCATGAGTAGAGCAGGGAGATAGAGAATCCCAAGCAGCTTCCATACTTGGAGCCCAATGCAAAGCTTGATTCCATACCATGAGATCATGAACTGAAATCAAGAGTTGACACTTAACCCTTTGAGCCACCCAGGTGCCCCAAGAGAGTAGGAACCTTTTATAGAGACCCTTATACCTTTATACCTAGAATTGTTTCAGCAACCACTATAATGCTTTGCCCGGAGACCTCTAGAACTGGCTTCTGTAGGCCTTTTCCTCCCTGGATTCTTTCTTAAGTTGTGTGCTTGATAAGAAACTTCTGCAGGAGAAACTAAGCATGAAACAGTCTAGGCAGCATTGTACAGTGTGAGAACGCAGGTCTACTTTCCAAGAGCTGCAGATTCTTCTGTGTGTTTAATATCTGATTTGGATAAGTCACAGAACCTATCTGGACATTGTCTCCATCTGTGAAAGGATGATAATGCTGATGCGGAACTCTAATACTTCCCCAGCATTTGCTGCATGCAGGGAATACTCTAAGTTCTTACCAAGAACAAACTCACTTAATTTTCACTACATCCTAATGAAGTAGATACTATCTTTCCTCATATTACAGAGGAAGATACTGAGACATAATAAGGTTACACAGTGAAGATTACAACCACACAGCCAGGGCTCTGGCTTCTGATAGTAACTTAAATCCTTTTAAAGTTTAAGATTCTATTTTTAAGTGAAACTTCCATCTGTAGAAAAATAGGTGAAACAAATATTCTGATGGATTTGAAGAGCACTTGATAACCACAACCATAAATTAATTGTTTTAAAAATACATGTCTCCGTCTCTATCTATCTATCTATGCATTCATCCAACCATCCATCCATCCATCCATCACCTATTTTATTTTATTTTTAAGTTTATTTATTTATTGTGAGAGAGAATCCCAAGCAGGCTCCATGCTGTCAGCACACAGCTTGATGCAGAGCTCAATCTCCTGAACCATGAAATCACGACCTGAGCTGAGGTCAAGAGTCATACACTTAACAAACTGAGCCACCTGGGTGCCCCTTTATCACCTATTTTATTAATTTTTAATATTTATTTTTTAATATTTTATTATTTATTTTTGAGAGAGAGAGACAAAGCATGAGTGGGAGAGGGTCACAGATAGAGGGAGAGTGAGACACAGAATTCAAAGAAGGCTCTGGTCTCCCAACCTGTCAGCACAAAGCCTGACACAGGACTCAAACCCATGAATCGTGAGATCATGACCTGAGCCGAAGTCAGACCCTTAACTGACTGAGCCAGCCAGGTGCCCTGCACCTATTTTAAATGTTGACCTGGGAATCAGTCTGCTCAAGCTACTTTCAAAATTATTATACCTAAATAATAGCTCTTAATAGAAATGAATAATCATAGCTTGTTGCCAAATACCACAGAGTAGTCTATCAAATCACTTTTTCTCTAATGGCTGTTGGTATCACAGAAATAACGTAGTTGAGAAAGGAGAGAAAAAAGAAAACAATAAAAAGAATGGCAGGACAATCAACTCCATTAAAAGCATAATAATACATAATAATATAATGTAGATCTGGAATCATTTTTTTTCTGGGAAACTCTAAGTGCTGTATAGATTTGTTCATTCCTATGTTCTCTCTCTTATTCATACATTATTTATGGATCTGGTCTTGGTCTGTCTCATGTTATCTCTATGGTGTGCTTGCTGCCATGTAATCTGGTGATAAGTGGTACCCCTCCCTCCCAGTCATCTCAGTGCCTTCACTTCTGTTTCTTTAGCACCAGAATCAGAGGTTCCCTTTGGGGCCGGTGAGCTGTTAAAATGTCCTCCTTTCTTCAGGAATGGAGCACCCAGACATATGCTGAAGTCTTAGTGATAACCTGGCTTCCTTTTAATGCTTCGAGTATAGATGTGGCAAAACACCCCCTGGCACAATGATTTCCTTTTAGTGTTCTTGGAGGTATCTTATAGGAGTTTCTTGAAAGAGAGTGAGTCTGGATCTAAATGCCTTACACAGCCTTTCAATGAATTGCTAGTTTAACTCTATCCAGAATTTGGTAGTTAGGAACATGAAAACAATGTAAGAAACTTTTGCAATATTGTACTTAAAGTGATGGGGTACATAAATGTGCATGTTTCAATCTCATGGTAGAGATTAAATCCAACAGTGAAAGAAGTCTTTGTTAATTTGTCTAGAAAGTGAGGTCAGAGAGAAAAGGTGAGTTTACCCCCAAAAAATTGCATCACGAGGCTGTGGCTATTAGGGAATCCCAGTTAAGATGATATATTTTTTTGAAAATGTCTAGTTGCATATCTAGGTCTTTTCTTATAACATACTAAACCGATATCAGAGAGAGAAAAACCTTCTCACTTATATAATTAAAATAGACTCAATGGCCATGAGCACTAATAGGCCTGCTAGGTGCTTTCCAGAAAGCAGAGAGTAAGTATAACAACAGGTTAAGACTCAAAGTTGATAGCAAGAAAGGACTTGACTGTGAACAGGAAGATGGGCCAGGTCCTGTGTCCAATACTGCTTAAAGTTGTGCTATACAATATGGTAGCCATTAGCTACATTTGGCTATTTCAATTTAAGGTAATTCAAATTAAAGATATTTGAAAAATTAGTTTCTTCCTTAAACCAATCATAGTTCAAGCAGTCAATAGCTACATGTGGCTAGTGGACACCATATTGAATAGTGCAGACATAGAACATCTTATCATTGCAGAAAGTTTTTTGGACAAGAGTGGTTTAGAGTCAGAGCTTTAATTATTAGAAAGTAGGAAGTCTCTAACTCATTAAAAGTAAGGGATCATCTGGGGCACTGTTTAATTAGACCGAAGGTTAATAACTAAAATTTGACTAAGGGCACAAGAAGGGCAACCAGAACATGTTTTGGAGGATTGCTCTTTCCTGATTAACTGTTGACCCAAAGCTGGCAGAAAGAGACCTTCTGTAGTAGAAGTGGATGGGAGCTTTGGTTTGCTTTCCACCCTCATCTGAAATACCCTCCTGACTCTGATGTAAAGTATAAAGATTTAGTTCCTCCTTTGGCTTCTGCATTCTATTTTAATATGCTACCACTTACTCTAGAAATTCTCATACCTAAGTTTTATGAAGATTGGTATACTGCCACACAGATCTTGATGTTATATGTTTCAGGCTTTCTGGCATGAAGTGTCCTTTGTAACACCCCCTGTTTGCCTCTAGTTAACTTTTCAGAGAGAGAATCCCCCTGAAATTTTATACAATTCCTTATTAGGGAACCCAGAATTGTCCCTATGGTATAAAACTACACAATGGTTATAATTTCTCTGTAAGAAAAGACTTAGAAGAAATGAAAGGGCTGCTGCAAACATACATTCAAATGTCTGAATAAAAATCAAGGCAATGGAGTGGGCTTAAACTCTAGAAAGGAAGTTGTGGAGTAGGTTTCTGAAAAACTTAGGAGGCTTGTGGGATTTTTACCCTGGAAAATTTTAATCCAAAAAGTTGAATACTTGTTGAACATCTCTTACCTGGTTCGTTGCAATCACCTTCTAATAGTCTCCTGACTTTAGTATTGATCATGGTGGCTCCTGGACAGATATATCCACATCTTCATCCCTAGAACCTGTGAATGTGACCTCATTTGGAAAAAAAGGCTTTTGAAGATATAATTAGGGTAAGGATCTTGAGATAAGATCATAGTGGATTATCCAAGTGGGTCTTAAATTCAGTGGCAAGTGTCCTTATGAAAAACATAAAAGGAGAAGACACAGACACACAGGGGAGAAGGTCATGTGAAGATGAAGGCGGAGATTCTAGTGACCGCAGCCAAAGAAAGCTGGCAACCACCAGTAACTGGAAGAAAAAAAAGAATGGATTCTCTCCCAGAAGATCCAGAGGGAGTGTGGCCATGCTGACACCTTGATTTTAGACTCCTGGCTCAGATTTCTGGCTTCCAGAACCGTGAGAGAATAACTTTCATTGTTTTAACCCACCAAGTTTGTGATAATGTGCTACAACAGCCACAAGGAGAAATAAAACAGATCTTCTCTGATATATTCTCAAAATCACTTTCAGAATGATCATTTTGAGACATAAACCTTATGCAAAATATAAAGTCTAAGTCTCTTAGAAGAGCTTCCAAGAACCCCTTGATCTGGTCACTGCCTGCCTTTCTAACTAGGTTGCTCTCAGTGCCCCTGTTGCATTTAATAAAACCAGACTCCTTTGTTGCTTGGATGTACTGCCAGTTTCATTCCACTGGGCTCTTTGAGCACAGTTCTATCTGAAATGTCCTTCTGAAGCTTTTCCATTTGTTGTAACTCTTGATCGTCTTTCAAAACCCTGCCCGCTGTCTCTGCCCCCAAGAAGATACATAAGCTGACATTACTCTGTCTTTCCCTCTTTCCCCATTGTCACCTCTACATCATGAATAGACACCCATTATAACATAGTGCTTTTTTTTACATCCATCCATTCAAAAATTAAAAAAAATTAATTTTAGTAAGTAGTACCTCTATAAATTTCAAATATAAAAATGATTTAAAAGGTATTTGTAGATGAGGCTTGCTCCCAGGCTTATTTCCATTCATCTCCTTTCTCTCCATTCCTTAGAGGTAACCATTTCAAAATACTTTGTTTCTTTATGTAAATACACAACATTTCCTTATACAAAAGCAGCACACTGTATATGTTGTTCTGAGCATTGCTTTTTTCCATGTAGTAATATATCCTAGAGGGTTTTATTTTTTTTTGTGTGTGTATCATTTTATAGAGCTCTTTCTCGTTCCCTCTTTTTTTTTTTTTTTCATATTCCACTGAGTAGATGGGCCTAGATAATTTAACCAATCCCCAGATATTGGACCATTGGTTTGAAGCCATTATTTTTATAATAAATGTTCCCTTAATGGAAGCTTTTGTACAGATATCATTTTATATGTATGCAAGTGTAGGATAGATTTCCAGAGGTGAGATTGCTGGGCCAACAGTCAAGTGTAAGTGTAATTGTTCCAGGCATTGCCAGATTCTTCCCCATAGGCAAAGAACCACCTCGTATCCCACTGGAAAGGGATGAGCGGGCTTCGGGCATGGCTTAGCAACACAGAGTGTTGCACACTTTTGCATTTTTGCCAACATGGTGGGTGAATGAAATGCCTTCCCATTGCTGTATAATAAATTACCGCAAACTTAGGGTCTTAACACAACACATATTTATTGTAGCACAGTTACTGTGATCAGCAGCCCTATCATGGCTTAGCTTGATCCTCTACTCAGGGTCTCACGGACCGAGTATCAACAGAGACTATAGTCCCATCTGAGGCTCGAGGTCTTCCAAGTTCATGTGGTTCCAGTAAGTTCCTTTTGGTTATGGAACTGAGGCTCTCAGCATCTACATGCAGCCTGTGGTTCCCAGCCAAGTGACCCTCTCCACAGATGGTACTTCTCCAAGACCAGCGAGGAATCTCTTGCTATGGCCTGCTAGGACGGAGTTCTATTTTATGTAACAGAATTGCAGAGTGCCATCCATCCCATTTGCCACATAACATAACCTAACTGAAAGAGTAACATTCCAAGATTGTTGCCACATTCCCCTGGTACTAGCCATCCATACTTAAGGGAAGGGGAATATGTAAGGCTTAACACTTGGGGATGAAGATTCTGGGAATGTCATAGAATTCTGCCTATTGCAATGAGGAATATAGTTTTAATATAAATATCTTTAGTTATGAGTATTTTTGTATATTTAATGGCAATTTGTATTATTTCTTTCTTTGTAACTTATCCATGTTCTTAGTCCATATTTCTCCAAGTTTTTTTTTTTTCTAAATTTCCAGGGGATCTTTATCTATTAGTAAGTGTAGGGTTTTTTAAGTTTATTTATTTATTTTGAGAGAGAGAAAGAAAAAGCATGAGTGAGGGGAGGAGCAGAGAGAGAGAGAGAGAGAGAGAGAGAGAGAGAGAGAGAGAGAGGGAGGGAGAGAGAGAGGGAGAGGAAGAATCCTAAGCAGGCTCCACCCTATCAGCAAGGAACCTGACATGGTCATTGATCTCAAGAACTGTGAGATCATGACTGGAGCTGAAATCAAGAGTCTGACACTTAACCTACTGGGCCATTCAGGCGCCCCAGTAAGTGTAGTTCTTTGATAGTGATATAAACTGCAGATATTTCTCTGCAGCCTCTTCTTCTGCTATTTTTGAATGCAATGTTTATGAATTTTATGTGGTTGACCTTATTAATTTTTTCTTTTCACTTCTTTTTCTTTTCTGAGTCATAGCTACAAAGACTGATTTCATTTTGTGTTTTTAGAGGAATTCAGACTTTCAATCTTGTTATGAATTTATTTTTAAAGATTAATTCTAAATTAATTGAAATTTTCTTTCAATATGGTATGACTTTATGAATATAATAATATTATCTGGGTAGCTATTTGGTGTTCCCCAACATTATATATTAAAGTTCATGTTACCACCATAGTTGAGTACTACTTTTATCATACACTAAATCTTCATTAAATGAAAGTTTATTTCTGGAATTTATCTTCTCTTTTTGTTTTTTAAAGTTTATTTATTTATTTTGATGGAGACAGAGGCTATGGAGGGGCACAGAGAGAGAATCCCCAAAAGGCTCTACATTGTCAGCATGAACAAGTTGTGGGGTTCAACATCACAAACCATGTGATCATGACCTGATTCAAAACCAAGAGTTGGATGCTTAATTGCCTGACCCACCCAGATGCATCCTGGGATTTATCTTCTCTTTATTGGTCTATTATATATGTTCCAGTATCACAATGGAATTATTGAAGTTTTATATTGTATTTTTACAATGAATTTATAATGTTTTAATTATTGAAGTTTTATAACGTATTTATGGGTTTATAAGGCTGTTCTATTTGGGAGATTTCCTGGTTATTTTTTTCCATGTGAACTTTAGAGTTAACTTAGCTAGTTTTAGAAAAAAGTTTCTTTTTTAGTATTCTTACTGAGATTGCTAATTTTTTTCAAGTTTTTATATAAATTCTTAGTAGTTAACAAATAGTGTAACACTAGTTTCCAGAGTAGAATCTAGTGATTTATCACCCATATGCAACACCCAGTGCCCTCCTTAATACCCATCACCCATATAACCCATCTCTTCCAGCAATTCTCTATTCTCTAAAGTTAAGAGTTTCTCTTATGGTTTGCCTTTCTATTCCCCTTCATGTTCATCTGTTTTGTTTCTTAAGTTTCACATATTAGTGAAATCATATGATATTTGTCTTTCTCTGACTGACTTATTTTGCTTAGCATAATACTTTCTAGGTCCATCCATGTTGTTGCAAATTTCATTATTTCATTCTTTTATATGGCTAAGTAATATTCCATTATATATGTATATATATAATGTTCCTATATATAATATTCATATATATGGAATTAGAATATATCTAATTTAGAATACATACAATTCATATATATATATATATATATATAATGTTCATATATATATGGAATTGGAATATATATAACTTGGAATATATATATATACATATATATATATTGGAATATATAATTCCAAATACACACACACACACACACACACACACACACACACACCACATCTTCTTTATCCCTTTACCAGTTGATGGATTTTTGGGCTTTTTTCCATGTTTTGGCTATTATTGATAATCGTCCTGAAAACATCAGGGTGCATGTGTTCTTTCAAATCAGCATTTTTGTATCCTTTGGGTAGATACCTGGTAGTGCAATTGCTGGGTCATAGGGTAGATCTATTTTTAACTTTTTGAGGAAACCTCATACTGTTTTCCAGAGTGGTTGCACTAATTCCCATCAACAGTGTAAGAGGGTTCCCCTTTCTCTGTTTCCTTGTCAACATCTGTTGTTTCCTGTGTTGTGAATTTTAGCCATTTTGACAGGTGTGAGGTGATATCTCATTGTAGTCTTGATTTATTTTCTCTAATGAGTGATGTTGAGTATCTTTTCATGTGTCTGTTAGCCATCTAGATGTCTTCTTTGGGAAAAAAAAGTATATTCATGTCTTCTGTCCATTTCTTAACTGGATTATTTGTTTTGAGGGCATTGAGTTTGATAAGTTCTTTATAGATTTTGGATACTAATCCTTTATCAGATATGTCATTTGCAAACATCTTCCCCATTTCAAAGGTTGCCTTTTAATTTTATTGTTTTCTTCACTGTACAGAAGCTTTTTATTTTGATGAACTGCCAACAATTCATTTATGCTCTTGTTTCCCTTGCCTTTGAAGACATGTCTAGTAAGATGCTGGTATGGCTGAGGTCAAAAAGGCTGCTGCCTGTGTTCTCCTCTAGGATTTTGATGATATACTGTCTCATATTTGGGTCTTCCATCCATTTTGAATTTATTTTTGTATATGTTTTAAGAAAGTGGTCCAATTTCATTCTTTTGCATGTTGCTGTCCAGTTTTCCCAACAGTATTTGTTGAAGAGACTGTCTATTTTCCATTGGAAAAGCTTTCCTACATTGTTGAAGAATGGTTGACCATACATTTGTGGGTCCATTTCTGGATTGTCAATTCTGTTCCATTGATCTATGCATCTGTTTTTGTGCCAGTACCATACTGCCTTGATCACTACAGTTCTATAATATAGCTTGAAGCTTGGAATTGTGATGCCTCCAGCTTTGTTTTTCTTTTTCAGAATTACTTTGGATGTAGAGTCTTTTGTGGTTCCATACAAATTTTAGGATTGTGTGTTCTACCTCTGTGAAAAATGTTGGTGGTGTTTTGATAGGGATTGCATTAAATGTGTAGATTTCTCTGGGTAGTGTAGAGATTTTAATAATAATACTTGTTCTTTCAATCCATGAGCATGGAATGATTTTCTAATTCTTGGTGTCCTCTTCAATTTCTTTCATAAGAAATTATAAATTGTTGAATTCGTGTATCAGTTCTAGAAATATTTTGTGGAGTCTTTCAGAATTTCTACATAGAATATGATGTTGTCTGCAAATAGTGAAAGTTTTCCTTCTTTCTTGCCAATTTGGATGCCCTTTTTTTCCCCTTTTTATTGTCTGATTTTTGAGACTAGGACTTCCAGGACATTCAAAATGTTGTGTTCATTTTCTCAATTCTTTTTGATAAGTTTGGTTAGTGGGTTATGAATTTTATTAATTCTTTCAAAGAACCAGCTCCTGGTTTCACTGATCTGTTCCTTTTCTGTTTCTACATTATTTATTTCTGCTCTAGTCATTATTATATTTCACCTCTTCTGCTTGATTTAGGCTTCACTTTTTGTTCTTTTCATAGACCCTTTAAGTGTAAAATTAGTTTGTGTATTTGAGACTCCTCTTGCTCCTTGAAGTAGGCCTGCATTGTTATATATGTCCCTCTTAAGTCCACCTTTGCTGAATCTCACAGGTTTTGGGCCATTGTGCTTTCCTTTTCACTTGCTTTCATGTGTTTTATTTTATTTCTTCTTTAATTTCCTGGTTAACCCATTTATTCTTTAGTAGTATGTTCTTTAACCTCCATTCGTAGTCTTTCCAAATTTTTTCTTGTGGTTGACTTAGAGGTCTGGAAAATATGCATGTTATGATCTCAGTCTTTTTGTGCTGGTTGAGGCCTGATTAGTGACCCAGTATGTGATCTACTCTGGAGACTGTCCAATGTACACTCAAAAAGAATGTGTATTCTGTTACTTTAGGGTGAAGCACTCTGAATATATCTGTTTAGTCCATTTGTTTTAGTGTGTCATTCGGAGCAATTGTTTCTTTGTTAATTTTCTGCTTAGGTAGTCTGTCTATTGGTCTAAGTGAGTGTTAAAGTCTCCTACTATTATTGTATTATTATCAATGAGTTCCTTTATTTTTATTATTAATTGTTTTATATATTTGGGTACTTTCAAGTTGAGGGTATAAATATTTGCAATTGTTAGATTTTTGTTGGATAGACCCTTTATTATGATCTGGTGCCCTTTTTCATCTCTTGTTATTTATTATTGTGGTTGTTATTGTTTTGTTCTTTGGTTTAAAATCTAGTGTGTCTGATATAAGTATGGCTACTCTGGCTTTCTTTTGACATCCATTAGCATGATAAATATTTTGCCATCATGTCATTTTCATTTTGCAGGTGTCTTTAGCCTTAAAACGAATCTCTTGTAGGAAGCATATATATGGATCTTATTTTTTTACCCATTCTGACACCCTATGTATTTTGATTGCTGCCTTTGGTGCATTTACATTTAGAGTGGTTATCAATAGATATGAATTTAGTGCCATTGTATTACTTGTTAAATCTTTGTTTCTGGAGATTTTCTTGGTTCCTTTCTACTCTTTGTTGCTTTTGGTTTCTTTTACCCACTTAAAGTGTCCTCTTTAATATTTCTTGCAGAGCTGGTTTAGTAGTCACAAAGTCCTTTAGTTTTTGTTTGGGAAACTCTCTCTCTTTCCATTCTGAATGATAGTCTTGCTGGATAGAGTATCCTTGGTTGCATATTTTTTCTCACTCAGCATGTTGAATATATCATGCTGCTCCCTTCTGGCTTACCAAGATTCTGTGGTAGTTCTGCTGCTAATCTTATTTGTTTTCATTTGTAAGTTAAGAACTTCTTTTCTCTTGCTGATTTTAGGATTCTTTTCCTTTTCTTTACATTTTGCAGTTTTTACTATGATATGTTCTGGTATTGGCCTGCTTTTGTTGATTTTGTTGGGGGTTCTCTGTGTCTCCTGAATTTGGGTGTCTGTTTCCTTCCCGAGACTAAGGAAGTTTTTAGCTATAATTTCCTGAAATAAACCTCCTGCTCCTTTTCCCTCTTTTCTTCTTCTTGGACTCTTATACAAATGTTATTTTACTTTATGGAATTGCTGAGTTTCCCTTTCCTTTTTCTTTTCAGCTTTATTATTTTCCATAATTTACCTCCTATATCACTTATTTGTTCCTCTGCTTCTTCCATCCTTGTGGTCATTACACTGGTTAGTTTTGCATCTTGGTTATAGGACTTTTTATTTTGGCCTGACTAGTTTTTAGGTCTTCTGTCTCCAGGATAAGGGACTCACTGGTATCTTCTATGCATTTCTCAAGCCCAGCTAATATCCTTAATGATTGTTGTTTTAAATTCTGAATCAGGCATATTACTTATATCTGTTTTGAATAGATCCTTGACTGTGACCTTTTCTTGTTCTTTCTTTTGGGATGAATTTTTCCATCTTAGCATTCTGTTTAGGTTTTTTTTCTTCTTCTCTGTGTTAGGAAAACCTGTTATGTTTCTTGCTTCTGAGGGTAATGGCTTTATTAAGAAGTCATATACTGTTCAGGGCCTAGTGCTTCTGGAAGTGTTTCTGGTGTATGTCATGTGCACACTGTGTTGTGTTTTGGCTGCTTTTTTCCTCAGGTCAGTCCTCTTCAGAGTTCCTCCTTGCCTGCAGTGGGGAGAGTTTGGACCTTGACCGAAGTGTGGCATTTAAAAAATTTATTTATTTATTTATTTGAGAGAGAGAGAGAGAGACAGAAAGAGAGAGAGAAGGAGGAGGGGAGGGGCAGAGAGAGAGAGGGAGAGAGAATTGCAAACATGCTACATGCTAAAACATGGAGCCTGACATGGGACTTGAACTCACAAACCGTGAGATCGTTACTTGAGCTGCAATCAAGAGTCAGATGCTTAAGTAACTGAGCCTCCCAGGTGCACCAGAGTGTGGCAAGTTTCAACTATGTATGCTCTGGTCTGCTTGTTAAAAGAGACCTGATGCTATTTCCACTAGAGCTGAAGCTTTGCAGCACTGTGTGGTTAGTAGACTTAGTACATTTGGGGGACTTGAGTTGGTCTTCTGGGGAAGGAGTCCACTGCATTGGTTGTCAGGCACAGTTGCCCTAGTACAGAAGCACTTACTACCTCTCCCAGATTCTCAGCAATAAGGGGAAACTGTCATTTCCACTGCATCCCAGGGGATCCTTAGATCTCACCGTCTGCCCCTGGCCTTTCTGCTCTCCTCCCCAAGAGCACTGTGGTGCCTGCTGGACTCCACACCAGCTAGGGCATAGAACTCTATAACTCTAGTCTTTGAACATTACTGGTTGTAAAAATGCACACACAGGAAGTCAGCCCCTCTATGTTTCCCAGTCAGTGGTTTTGGGGAAGTATTGCCCTTGTGCAGTCTTCTGTGCACACCTCTCTCTCTTGCCTCCCTCTGTGACCAGCGCTCCCTCCCCTCTCCAGCACCATATACCCTTTTCTTTAAGTCACATCTCTGCACCTCCTAGCTTCTGCAGTGTGGCCTCTTCTTTTCCTCTAGTTGTGCAGTTTTTTTTCTGTGAGTCCTCAGATCGATTTTTTGGGTGTTCAGAATGATTTTTCTAGCTGTGTTTGAGAGATGAGGCAAGCCGAGGATCCTCCTATTACTCTAACATCTTAGTTAGCTCTGCTGCCAGGATTGTTAGATTTATAAACTTAGGAAGAATTGAAATTCTTATGGTATTAAGTTTTTAAAAAAATTTATTAATAATTTTTAATTTTTTTGTTTTAATTTACAAACTTAGTGTATCTTTCCATTTATTCCATTTTTCTATCAGGAATGCTTCCAATTTTTTAATCTCATATTGTTTTTGCACATTCCTTTTAGAGTCCTCCCTAGGTATTTTACCCTTGTCATAATTATTGTTGGTCCATTTGAAATGGATCTTTTCCATTATATCTTTTAAATGTTGTTTGTATAATGATATCTGTTGATTTCTATTAATTTCACATATGACTGCATCACTATTTAGAAAACATTTCCTAAGTGCCTAACATGTGAGGAGCTTCTATATAAAAACTGAACTCACCATCCACAGAATGGTCATGACCTTACCCCCACTGAGTTAATGGCCTAGTAAGGAGGCAGAAAGTAAAGAGGTAAGCAAACAAATAAGTGTATAATGACTATTTGTGATCAATGCTATAAAGAGTTTAGTAATACAGAGTAATTGTTTAAGTGGATCTTATAAACAGTTTGAGGATTTGCTCCACACTTTACTTATCTCTAGGTAGCCAGAGTGTAGTGCAATGGCCAGAAAACAAAAGGCAGCAAATATTTATTGAACTGAAAGGACCTAATTTCCTTGGAGCTTAGAAGAAATTAAGTTTTAAGTCTGTTAGCATGATGACTGGACAGCCCAGATTTTTCACATAATTTCATATTTTAAGTTCTCTGTTTCTATAAATATATTATCACACCAAGGGTCTTAAGCATTTGTTCAGAAATTGTCCACCATAGTTGAAACTTTTATCCAAAGAGTCCTGGGTGGCTAAGTCGGTTTAGTGTACAACTTCAGCTCAGGTCATGATCTCATGATTTGTGAGTTTGAGCCCTGCATCGGGCTCTCTGCTGTTAGTGCTGAGCCCTTCAGATTCTTTGTCTCCCTCTCTCTCTGTCCCTTCCCTGATTGCACTCTCTCTCTCTCAAAAATAAATAAACATTAAAAAAAAAAGAAAAAAACCCCATAGAGTCCTTACATGTCTCAGGCCCAGGAGCTGAGTGGACTTTTAGTCATTGGCATGAGTATTTGGAAATTTGAAGATAGATAAGCTGAGATACCCCTTTTTAAAGTTTTAATTGAAATGTCAAAAATTAAACAAGTTACTAAGCCTTGTTGGAGCTTGTGTGTTATTCCAAGCCTAGGTGTTAAGATTTATATTCTTTATTCTATTTGGAAAGAAAGAAATATTATAATGGAGAAAATTCTACTTATTTGTATAGGTTTTTCATTGTTGTTTAATTTTTCCTCTCTAAATGTTAATTGAAGGTAAGTAAAGGTCTAGGGTTTGGTCTGTTAGTTTCTATTTATTTGTAGCTTTCATGGCTCTGAAAAAGAACTTAGATGAGCTTAAAAGAATATATGAAATACATCAAATTTACATACATTGAAAAAGTGTGAGAAAGAAATTGGGTACAAAACAAACTTTGAGACATATGATAGACTTGCTGTCAGAAGGCTCTAGTTTGGGCCCTTATCTGTTAGAAAACATATTGAGCATTAACACAATTTACAGTCCAATTAAAATGTTTAAAAATTCCTAATAATGCAAAAATGTATTTCATGCTTACTCTTTTCCAGGCATCATTTTAAGCTTTTAAAAATGCACTACTTAATTTAATCCTTGAAACAAGAACCTGATGGGATATGTGCTAATACTATTCTCTTTTACAGGAGAGGACCAACTATTACTGGTATTAAGACAAGAAAGGAAATTATTGAGAGAATTCTTATAAAGATGATGCTGTGAACTATAAAGAGCAATATTCCCCCACAACGTCTCTACTGTGGAGGCTGCAGTGAGTTTCCTGTGTGTCTTTTGTTTTTTTAATTTTTTAATGTTTTTTAATTCATTTTTGAGAAAGAGAGAGAAGAATGAGCCGGGGAGGGTCAGAGAAAGAGAGAGAGGGAGACGCAGAATCTGAAACAGGCTCCAGGCTCTGAGCTAGCTGTCAGCACAGAGCCTGACACAGGGCTTGAACCCATGAACCGTGAGATCATGACCTGAGCCAAAGTTGGATGCTCAACGGACTGAGCCACCCAGGTGCCCCACCCCCACTCCGTGTGTCTTTTGTAGCCTCCCTTGATCTAATGGTCTCATGCTGAGCACAGAATGATTCTGTGCAGTGGCCAGTGCAATAAGCATAAGCTATGCTGATGTAGCCTCAGGGCTGCATTTAGGAATATCTAAAAGAATATTCCTTTTTGAATATCATGTAGGCAGTTCTTTAAACGTGTTACATCTTCTAATTGACAGGTGGAAAAAGGAAGTGTTGACTTTGAGATAGTTTTAAAGTTTGATTAGAAACTGTGATTATGATATTAATGTCTAAGTCTGATGGCCTTTGACCTGTAAGCATGACTAACAAACTTCCTTACAATTACAATTAATGGCTGTACCAGTCAGGTGAAATAAGGTGTGTCAGAAAGGATATGTTATGTGATGCTGTGGTAACAAATAATGCCTGAAGTGTAGTGAGTTTGTACATAAATTCTTACTAATCCTCATTTAAGGTCCGGCTTGTGTCTGATGGCTTTTCCATCTTGTAGCAATGACACTTCGAGAAAATAGCCTCCAAGGTCAGTGTAGTAGGGGAAAAGAGCAATCGCAGAAAACGAACACCCACTCTTACCTTCTTAGATGGGAACTATCATATTGTTTCTGTTCATGTTCCACTGATAAGAATTAGTCATGTGACACCACTCTTATGTATGGGATTGGGACACATGGAAAAGCACATGGGTATTTAGTGAGCACTGATCATTTATGCTACATAAGGAACAGATGTTTTCTTTGGTTTCTGCTGAGAATTTCTCTCCTGCTCTCTTTATTCTTTCTTCTAATCCCTTCAGACTTCTTGTTTCATGAATCATATCCTCATGATTACAGATTCCTTCTCTTGAAGTATTGTCCTGGTTGGAGAAGGTGTCTATGAAGGTAGGCAAAGAGGCAGAACAATAGGAAGGAGAGACAAAAGGGAAGGGGCATCCCTTCAACTGTCAGTTCTCCTTTTTTCTACTGCTGGTTCTCATCTCCTTTCCTTACATCCCAGCTCTGGCTGATGGTTGCAAGATTAAAGCAAAGAGAGAGAATCCCATTCTGCTGTCCTTAAGGTCTCTGTTATTTCCCCTCCTTTTAATCTCTTTCTTTTCACTTTACTTACCAAACACGTACCGTTTGAGCACAATCCACGAGCCAGTGACAGATAGGCCTTGGATCTAGAAATGTACAGTATTTGGTATCTGTGCTCCAGGGATTGTTGGCTCATTGGCGAACACCAGGAGCTGTAAAGTGGTACAGATAGAGTGCAAAGCAGAAATGAAATTTTGAAAAAACAAGTGAAGAAATAAATGAATCATTTAATATTTGACAAAATAAGAATTTTCACTGTGTGTGGAGAGGAGGCTTGCTTCTGATGGCAGTACTAATTTGGAAGGCAGGCAATGCAAAGGGAGATGTGCAGAAGTTACACATCTCACTAGTGCATTGTCTCCAGTCTCTGTCTTTCTTACCCCGTCCCTAATCCATAAGCCATTCATTCGTGTATTCCCCTAAAATGCAAATCCAGAGCTGCTCCTCACAGCCTGATCCATCTTCTTGTCCTCAACCTTGGGGGGCCTGCACATGGGGTGGAGACAGGGAATGTCACTGCTTGAGTCTTGGGGATTTAGGAGATATGACCAGGTAGGTAGCTCCTCAAACTGGAACTATGATCTGGTCCCATTTTTTCCCCCCATAGAAACATTATGATACTATTTGGAAAGATGTGACTCTACTATGTGTTTATTGTAGAGTGATTTATGGTATAAACACAATTGTGTAATATAATCTGAAGACTTAATTGCCATTTATAACATTATTTGCTTGGCAGGGGTGATGTAAGAGGTGATTAAATCTCTGAGCTGTGCTTGACCTAAATGATCTTTGAGGCTCCTTCTAACCCATAGACTCTGATTGTGTGGGAGTATGTGCTCTAAATTTTAAACAAATGATTTCAAAATGAGCCTTTGGAATATGAATCAATGATTAAGAGATTGCTTGCAATGTAGCAAGTTCGCAGTCCTCCAGTTTCTTTTCATTATTAAGTTTTCAAGTATAAATTAGTCTCTTAATTTTTTCAACTCTTTCTGCATGTTAATACTGAATTCTTTTTTAATCTCAAATTGCTGCATTTTGATTATGAACATCTCTGAAACCTCATTGGTTGTTTCATTAAGTGAAATAAATATATCCCCAACAAAGGAATATAATTCCAAATGAATGACAAGGGAATATTTCATTAATTAGTTTCTCAGTCTTCACAATCATGTACATTAAAGTGTTTAACTAATTCTTTTCCTCTAATGATGAGAAGTGTTAATTTTTTATCACTGCCCTAAATAAACTGTACCATTTCTAATGGGTGTATAACCAGAATTAATCCAAACAGAAATCACCAATGACATGCAAAGAAGATTATGTGAGTTTCTTACAGCATTTTATCAAGGAGTATGTTTTCCTGAAGTCAGTCTACATTTGCATTTAATTTTTGTGCTTTCTGCCACATGTTTTGAATTTTTAAAAGAAATAAAATTTGCACACAACTTGGGCACAATAATATTGGATAAAATTAGACTTATAGAGGTCATTAACATCATCCTCTGCTTCATTCCAGGCAAATGAGAATTAATTCTGAAATTTCATCCACTCAAGCCTTGGAATGTCGCCCTCTCACTTGGTAACTAATTTAGTATCTAACAACACTTTTGGTCGGGATTTTTTCTCACAAACCATGCATTGAAATGCCTCTTGTCGTTTTCCATTTTTCCATTTTTCTGAAGGAAAAAGGTAAACAATGGATTGCAGTTTTGATAAAGTGATAAGTTTATAGTAAAATTATGAGTTTAAAATCATGAATCTTTATTAAACTCATCAAACTTATGTTACCTTTTAGCATTACTTAATCTTTTTAAAATTTAAATTCAACTTAGTTAATTGGTGGAGAATTGGTTTCAGGAATAGAACCCAGTCATTTTTGCTTCCATATAACACCCAGTGCTCAACACAAGTGCCTTCCTTAATGCCTGTCACTCATTTAGCCCATCCCCCCACCCATTTTCCCTCCAACAACCCTCAGTTTGTTCTTTGTATTTAAGAGTCTTTTATGGTTTGCCTCCCTTCCAGTTTTCATTTTGTTTTTTCTTTTTTCCCTTATATTCATCTGTTTTGTTTCTTAAATTCCACATATGAGTGAAGTCATATGATATTTGTCTTTCTCTGACTGACTTATTTCACTTAGTATGCTAGTTCCATCCACATTGTTGCAGATGGCAAGATTTCATTCTTTTTGATCACTGAGTAATATTCCATTGTCAGTTTCTTTAAGGTAATTTTTTAAAATCACTTCAAGTTTTTTCATCAAAGCTCTATTTATTAATATTTAAATTGTATATACTTAAAAAATAATTAGGATAGATGCTGTCCAAAGGGTTGAATGCAGAAATTTGAGAGAAGGCACTTTAAAATTTTTTTTAATGTTTTATTTATTTTTGATACAGAGAGAGACAGAGCATGAGAGGGGGAGGGGCAGAGAGAGAAGGAGACACATAACTGGAAGCAGGCTCCAGGCTCTGAGCTAGCTGTCAGCACTGAGCCTGATGGGGGGGCTCGAACCCACAAGTGTTCCATCTGACCTGAGCCGAAGTCGGAGGCTTAAATGACTGAGCCACCCAGGCGCCCGAGAAGGCACTTTTAAAACAGAGTCTAGTTGAAGAGAATTTTATCCAGAGCTGCCATTAAAAGAAGGAAGAAGGTCTCGTGGGCCTAGGGAAGAGATCAATAGAGAGGTCACTGGACTGAAGGGGTGAAAGCTAAGCAAACTACGTATTCCAACATCATTGTCATCCAGAAGGGGATGTGTATGGGAAGTGGCTTCTGCAAAACAAAGGCTGTATTGACCCTTGTGAGAAAAGAGAAGTGTGTGGAGACAGAAAGCAAAATCGCAAACAGCCTGTGGATGAATGACCCATCTCTTGGGTGAGGGACGGGAAAGGCCAGCTCAAGTTGGCGCACTCAAGAATTTCTGTAATGAGCTGAATTTATGGTGGTGTGCAAAGCTGAGGGCAGTTATTAGTAAATAACAGGGAGAGTGTGGCAGTGTCCCAATCACTGGTCTATAATCAATCAGAGCTTTGTCTCTGTGTGTAATTCTCCTAGGGGATTGTTAGGAAGAAAACATTGCTAAGGCCAGACACTGACTCATGGGGGCTCCATTAGTTGTTTCCTGAGGACACATATCCTATTTCTATATTCAAAGAAGTTCTGTTTATTAGGGAAGCAGGAGAAATGCCTGAGAGTCCCTGTGTCTTTCCCTTGTGGTCTGTTTTCTAAAAGCAAATATCTCAATGCAAGTTAGTTTAATTGCAAATATTTGGGAGAAGCTAATGAGAGGATATTTCCTCATATGAAAGGGTTTGATGAGCACCATGCATGATAGAAGTAGGCTCCATCTTTTTAAGATTTTTAAAATTTGTTTATTTATTTTTGAGAGAGAGACAAAGAGAGAAAGAGAGAGAGACAAAGAATGAGTCAGGGAGGGTAGAGAGAGAGGGAGACACACAATCTGAAGTGGGCTCCAAGCTCTGAGCTATAGCACAGAGCCTTACATGGAACTTGGACTCATGAACCATGCGATCACCACCTGAGCAGAAATTGGACGCTTCACCGACAGAGCCATGCAGGTGCCCTAAGAAGCAGGCTCCATGTTAAGAACATAATACATTTACAAAAATGTGCATGAGGCTCTATGTATAGAGACAGAATAATAGATTTATATATTATGAGTGGGTGGCTGGTGTGGTTTATTTGCCAGCATGTTAAAAAATATGAAATCATGATTTTCTTCAAGCCTTGTAGCTTCAATACTTGACAATCTATTTCTGGTGTCTGGTACATATTATTTAATTATTTTCTTTTCATACAAAGTTACAGATGCTGGTAACTGGTTTGCATCAAATACAGGGCAGATTGGGGCTAAATATAAGCCCCAATTTCTTTACATTGAGTCTCAGCTGGTTCATTGTGCGTTGCTTTGAAGAGACTACTTTTTTTTGTCTTTAGTGTTGGAAATCTTTCCTTTTTTTAATGTTCCTTATCCAATTCATAACATGACAAATGCAATAAAAATAGAACTCAAGATATTTTGACAAACTCAGTTTTGTTTTGTTGTATTTTTCTTTCTCTCTTTGTTGCTAGCCATAGTCTTTCCAAAAAACTGTTATTTAAATTCTGGTTAGTTAACATACAGTGTAATATTAGTTCTAAGTGTACCACATAGTGATTCAACACTCAGTGCTCATTGCAAGAAGTGCACTCCTTAATCCCCAACACTTACTTCATCCATCCCCCAACCCCTCACATGGTAAACATCAGTTTGTTCTCTGTAGTTAACGGTCTGTTTCTGGGTTTGCCTCTCACTCTCTCTTTCTTTTTCCTTTTGTTCATTTGTCCTGCTTCTTAAATTCCACATATGAGTGAAACCACATGGTATTTGTTTGTCTCTTACTGAGTTACTTTGCTCAGCACTACGCTCTCTAGGTCCACCTGGATCATTGCAAATGGCAAGATTTCATTCTTTTTTATGGCTGCAAACTCAGTCGTTTTGATCAAAAGAATGCTATTGGTAGAACTGACCGATTGGGAGGGTGAACAAGCCTTGTTCTCACTGATCTGCAGAAATAGGAGAATCATTATTTGTCATATAAAAGCTGATCTAATGAGATCAATACACAGTGCACAAAAGTGAATGTTACGTGAATGTCCAATATACAGAAGTCAGGAGCTGCCAATTTGTGACTCCTCAGTCCTAGCAAAACCAAGTTCCCCATGATCCAGTGTGATGATGAAATAACTTCCCAACTACAGTCTGTACTGAAGGGAGCTTTGCAACTCGTGAGCTGGTAGTTACTTGCCTCCTCATTATTATTTGTGTTCTTGTTCCATATTTTGCATACGTTCCCTTTCTTTCCAATATTTAAATACCAGCAGGTATTTGTCATGAGGTGTCAAGAGGTGATTTAGCACCTGTTTCCTGTCAGGTAGAAATGCTTGCATTAAAGGGTATTTGAAGCAGAAGTATTTACTAAGTTGTCTACTGTGTCTTTTCATCAGGATCAAGATGGGATGTGGGGAATGCTAAGAACACTGGTCAGATTTATCGGCAAACAAAAGGGCCTGCAGATGACTGTCTTTTTTTAGCTTCAAGCAAGACGGAGCTTGGATGTACTTAGTGGCATATTTTTGTTGAATGCACATCATTGCTTGTTCTTTCAATGTATAAGAGTGCACACCCCCCACCCAAAAGCAACTGAAACTGATTAGTTGGATATGTAGTTATCTCCTACAACAAGTACTCAGGTTCTTCAAGGTGTGGGGCCACAGTTCAGAAATATCAGGAAGGAAGGTCAGAGACTGTGCCAATCTTTCTCACTCTCCATAGCTGGTCTGTAGGCTTTTAGACCCAGTGCTTATTTGTTGCAAGATGCCTGCCCTCCTGCTGCAGTATTCTACTTGAAGGAAAAGGGGGGAAGGGTGAAATCCTCATGAGATTCTATTTTGTTTCATCAGCGCCAAAACTTCTCTCCAAAAAGACTTGCCTTTTCACCCCAATGGCTAGAACAGTGCGACATGGTCACCTCTTCCTGCAAATTACAAGAGAGGCTGGAAAAGGGAGTGTGTGAATGAAGGAAACAAGACGTCATGGCTGGCCTCACAGGTTGCCCTGGATTCTGATTCTGCATCCCTGCAGCTATCTGTGCTGGCTGTGCTGTTTCCCAGAGCTGCTCGCACCTGTTTTGCACGTGTGAACCAGGCCCTCATACAACTGCCACAGCTGTCGTGCCCATCCCCTGGGATTGTCCCAGATACAATTCTCCAGCATCTTCTGTATATAGTATGCTTTTCACTTCAAGCCCTGTCTGAGGCCAGTAAAGTAAGCCTGGGGATCCTTCCTTTCTCATGTCAAATCATGAGAGAGTGTGATTATTAGTCAGGGTTCTCCAGAGAAATAAAACAATAGGAGACATACATGGAAAGAAAGAGAGAGAGACTGATTTTAAGTCATTGACTTATTTTGTTGTGGAGTCTGGAAAGTTCAAAATCTACAGGGCAGACTGGCAGACCAGAGACCCAAGGAAGACCCAATGTTGCCGCTCAAGTCAGAAGGCCATCTGGAGACAAATCTTCCTCTTCTTTGTGCAAGGTCAGTCTTTTTCTTAAGGTTGGCAACTGATTAGATGAGGCCCACCCACATTATGGAGGGTAATCTGCTTTATGCAAATTCTACAGATCTAAGTGTTAATCTCATCTAAAAAATACCTTCACAGTAACATCTGGACTAACATTTGACTACATACCTGGGGACTGTGACTCAGCCAAGTTGACACCTAAAATTAACATCCCGGAAGAGGCTACTGAGAAGGGTTACTATGTGACCTCTGAAGTTTGCTGGGAACACAGTGGAGTGTCTGACTCTCCTCTGGTGAATTTAAAAGGTGATAGACAGGCTGGCTACTCACTCTTAGGGCAGAAGTGAGAAGAAATCACAATTGCCATAGGGTCTGCTTCTATCCTTTTTTCTTAGGACAATGAGTGCAAGAGCATTCCCCATGGAGCAGCTGTGGCCAGCCGACTGTGGCCTGACGTTCTTCTAGCCCTTGTCCAAGAAAGCTACCCGATGAGACGAAGAGATCTCCGCAGATAGGAGATGTAGGTATTGCTGCATTCCCAGTGCTGGAGAACACGTATGAGACCAGCAGGAATAAAGGCACAGTCACGATGTCAGTCCACTTGGGCCCTCATAACAAAGTACCACAGACTGGGTGGCTTAGACACCTGAAATGTATTTTCTCACAATTTCGGAGGCTGGAGATCAGGGCTCCAGCGTGGTCACGTTCTGACAAGAACTCTTCCTGGTTTGCACACGATGCCTTCTTGCCGTGTGCTCCTGTGGCCTTTCCACACCACCTGCGCGTTGAAAGAGAGCGAACAAGCTTGCTGTTGTCTCTTCTGAGAAGGGCTCAGGTCCTAGCACAAGCCCTCTCCCCCCATGACCTCATCTAAACGTCATTGCTTCCCAAATAGCGTAACATTAGGGGTTAGGATGTCAACATATAAATTTCAAGGGGATACAATTCAGTCTGAAGCACTCAGTCGAGAAAATACAAGCGGGAGATCCCTGGTTGGTGGAGGGGGGTAGTTTCCCAAGAAGGAACTGCCAGGAGAGGGGCTACCAACTAAGGAACAACTTCTTTGCTTTCTCTTCCTTCTTGGAGCCTCATTCTTGGAGGGGTTGGAAAGCAAAAAGGATGGAAAAGGAATGGGAAAACATGCCCTCTCCTTCCCTAAGAGCCAGCTAGCCAGCCCAACATGGCCCACGCTGAGGTTGGCTTGCCTTTAAGGTTGGATAGAAATTCCGGGGGCAAATTACTCTAATTATTAAATTGCAACAATATTTCCTGTAACTAGAAGAGGTTTGGACAGCCTGAACTTCTATCCTGGAGCAGGAAAAGAACCAGTCTCATTCAATAAGTTTTAAAGGGCAGAAGGACAAAAATAGATTTACATTTTATGAGGCACGCTTGTTCAACATAACCATTAGCTTTATTTTGCCTCCCAATCCATTTCCTGGGGAAAAAGTATAATTTGTTAGAATGATATTATGATAGGGTGATTAAAAACTCCTGGGGCATCATCTCTAGATTTGAGGATTTTTACGCTTCATTTTCTCTGGCAGAATCTCGGAATGAAAACATTTCAGGTAGCTGGAATACCCATAGTGGCCACTTGGTGGCGACAGTCTACGAAACTGGGTCCTTCTCGACCCTGGAAACCTTGGGTTTCTGGGTTTCTGTGTGAATAGCATTTTTTTTTGTCGTAGCGCCCCTAGAGCAGTCCCTCTTTGTACTTCTGGTGGAAGCGCCGTTTTCCGTGACAGTGTTTGTTCTGTGGTTGAGCCCTCGTTGGCTACATGAGGCCAACTTTTGTGATGCTTTCTGAATATCATATATTCTGGTTCTGTTTGTGTTAAAGCTATTTGGTGGAAATTTAGCAGCTCGAAATCTCTGCTGGCTTGGAGGGTTTTTTTGTCCTCTCATTTAATCCAAACACGAACTGACATACTGAGAATGAAAAGCTGCTCATACTTTTTCCTACTCAAATTTTCTCAAACATTGCAGACCTCCTAAAAATCCTTACACAAACCAAAAACCAAAAAGAGACCATTTTCCTGCTATCTTTACAACTTCATTTTTCATATTTGCACATTTCATTAGCAGGGTGAATTTTCTCTAAATTTGTACCAGAGGATGTGATACATAAACATATAATAAATAGGAAGGGGCTGGAAAGTTCCTTCATTAAACTCTACCCTAAATTAATCTTAACTAATTGGCTCATTTCTTTAATAATAAAATCTCATTTACAAGGATCCGGTAGCCAACTGAGTCTTCAGCAGCTAGGGGGGAAAAATGTGATTTTTGCAAATGAATTATTACCTTTCTATGGTTCTTTAGAAATGAAAGGTAACTCTTGTCTGGAGGGAGGTGATGTGGAGGTGGAAAACCACGCATGCTGGGGTTTGAGCCAGTGTTTGTGGATACATTTGCTGCGTGTCCTCAGACACAACAATGAGATTTTCTGTGAATTTTAGATGACATCATTCATTCAGGCAATGAATGCTGCCTACGTGGTACACCCTGTGCTGCGGGAACTCAGTGACATAATGAGCCCAAGACGTGGTCCCTGAACTCACAGCACGTGTGTGAACAAGCATGACTTCAAAGGAAACATGGCAAGAAGCATACGTGTAATCACAGCCTAAGGTTAGTGCTCGGGTGGAAAAGAAGACATTATGTAAATACAACAAAGAACAGCACAACCAGGTCCAGGCTGGCAGGCTGGTCAGACTTAAGGTAAGAGCTGAAACGTCCTTCCATTAACCAGGGGAACGGCAGTGGGGTGGAGAGGAGGCAGCGTGGGTGGAAAAGAATGAGCGGGTGCAGAGGCCAGAGGTGGGAACCAGCATGGTGTGTCTGAGGAATGGAAGGAAGGTTCTGGAAATTGGAGCATGGAGAGTTGTGGGTGAGGAAGAGGAGGGAAACAGACTGACCCTGAGGGCTGCAGCTGGGGTGAGGAGCTGACTGTTGGCAATGGTGGTGGCCATGACGCACGTGGACATGAAAGTGTCTGCAGCAGTGGAGCGTGGTTATTAAGGAACAGGAAAGCCCCAGGTCTTTCTGGCTTGAGTAACTGCAAATCTGGTGTCTTCTTCACTGAGTGAGGGAATGCAGGCTAGCAACATACTTGAGATAAAGCATAATCTGAATGCCTAAATGCAGGGACAGAGAAAGGCTGAGATCTCGCCAGACAGGTGCAGTGGAGAGAGAGACAGAGAGTAGTGTTTAGGATGCTTAGTAAACCATACATGTCCAGTGTTCCTTAGAGGATGGTGTGCTGGCAACAAGGACTTTAATCATAGTTACTTCTTGCCCTGCCGACTTCTTTTCTCTCTTTCTCACTGTCCTTCTTTCTTCTTCTTCCTTCTTCTTCTTTTATTCTTTTGCAGAGTTTTATCTAAATTTACTCATGTTGAATCGTAGAATTCAAACGTTGTAGAACTCAAATTGTAGAATCTCAAATGTTTCTATCTCATGGATCTTGACAATCTTTTCCAGAATTTAGAAAGGGTTTTTTTGTACCTATTTTGGTAGAATTGACTAATATTTCCAACCAGCTGGTAACCTGCCAGGTAAAAAATATTTTTACTTTTATGCATCTTTCACTCTGTTTTTGTATTTTACCACGTCTTTTAACTCTAAATAATTTATAGTGTGATTTTTGGCAAGTTGCTAAAGCTTCCTTTTGCTTTAGTTTCTTAATTAAAAAAAACAGATGATAATCCAATGATATAATAATTGTGCTTTCCTAATGGGTGGTTTGGAGGATTAAAAATTTGTGAAATGCATTATCAGCACACAATAAATGTTATCTGTTATCATTAGCTAGTATTATGGGATGGGGAGAAGTAACAGACTGTGAGACTCAGGGATATAGCTAGAGTTCAACCAACGAGGTAATAACTATGCTTAATGTACCCATGAGGTGAAAGCCAGTGTTTCCTGGAGTTTAGGATATGATTTGCGTCATACAAAGGAAGTTTGGAAGGCTTTCCTTGGCCAGTGGAGGGTAAGGGATGGTGTTCCTGGCGCTCATATCGTGCAGTGGAATGATACTTTCGTTTATACCCTTTTGTGTCTCTGTGGATGGGCCTTCTCTTAGTGGGGTGAACACTGATGCAGTTCACTGATAACAGTGATAAGAACTGATGTTGGTGCCACCATAGTGCCTACCATAAGGGCCCTATCACGTTGAGTATATTCCTATCTCCATCTGGGCAATGAGAGAACAGAGATCATACAACATAACGCAAGGTCGCCCTGATCATTCAATGGCAAAGCTGGGCTTGCATTCTAGCCACAGAGCCGGACCTGTCTCAACAACCTCTATTTCCCCAGTTTTACTTCCACTCCTAAAATATTCCCAAAGGTCCAAAGTTTGACACTTTAAGAAGAAAGCAATTATTCATGCTTTCCTTCCTTTACTTTGAAAGAGGAGAGTTTTAACCATGGAAGGGACATGTCTGCTGAAACAATTTGTAAGGACACACTTCATCCTGACTTTATATAGTTTTATGATTGAAGGAATGGATGAATTAAGAGAAGTTGATAATGACAGAGGGCATAAACACAATTGTGCAATCAAATCCCTGTCTGATGACTGGTCACTAGGAGTAGGAAAGATATCTAAATGAAGGAAGACGAAACAATCAGATTCCCACCTCCCATATTTGGAAATTTATCTATTCACTCTATATAAACATATTAAGTACCCCATACAGTCACATCAGAGTCCCCATCTTTATGATGCTTATAGCTTCATGGAGGAGAGATGTAGAAAAAGGACTTTTAAAGTACACTGATAACAGAGCTTTCTTGATAGAGATAATGTGTTGTGGGAACAGAGAGAATCCATGTCTAGTGAAGTCTGGTTAGTCCAAAAGGGTAGGTCAACAGTAGGGAGGCATGTGAGACTGTAGAGGTGAATTTGCAGGGCAAATAAATATAAACGATAAAAATAGAGGGAGCAGTCTCTGGCTGAAAGGAATGAAGAGAAGGACGATTCTGCAGGGAAAGGAAGAGTGGATCTGAGTGAGCACTGACTGCATTGGATTGGAGATGGATGCAAGAATTTCCTCTCTGCGGTCTCTTGTGACACAGCAGATGTGGCATCATGGTGAAAAAGCCCTCTTGCCAAACCCAACACAAGACCAAGGCATAATTACAGACAAGAGTGATCAGGAGATGGAGACAGGAGGACAGAAGGTGATGTTTTCCTCACTACTGGCATGGACAGTGTTCTGCTGGTAATCTCACTCCATTTTTACTCTATAGTGACGACAGCTGCCCTCCTTTTTAGAACTACAGTGATGGAAGCAGAAGCGTTAGCTGGAGGTGTCCACAATGGGCAATTGCAGGGGAGGTGGTGAGGGCTGTAGGAACCTCAGACTGGTCAACAAGAAGGAATCTGTAGATCTCTCATGCAAAGAGAATGAAAATGCATCCAAAATCTAATAGTTTTTCCCATTGAATTTTTTTCTTTGTTTAAAAAATTTTGTTTAATGTTTATCTTTGAGAGACAGAGACACAGATAGAGTGAAACCTGGAGAGGGGCAGAAAGAGAAGGAGACACAGAATATGAAGCAGGCTCCAGGCTCTGAGCTGTCAGCACAGAGCCTGATGTGGGGTTCAAACCCACAGACTGTGGAATCATGACCTGAGCCGAAGTTGGACACTCAACCAACTGAGCCACCCAGGCACACTGTTTGTTTTAATTTACTGTGTTCCTTTGGCCATATGAGTTTATGCTGTGTCCATGGCAAAACTCAGGACTTTGTTTTTCATTTATCACCCTTTCTAGAAAAGGGAACGTTGAGGAGCAGCATTTGGGTTTTCCTACACTGGCTTGGGATCTGAGATGAATGGAGTTCATCCATTTGGGCTACATGAAGGACACGTGGTGATAATGAGATGGCTGTCCTAATTAACTGAATTTTTAAGAAGTAATTATCTCAGCCCACAGAGTGGGCTACCTTTGCCCTCATTCAAAGGACTGGGCAGATGGTGGGTTCTGGGAGATTTGAGGCTGATTTTCTTTGGAGTTTTAAACAGAATGTTTATTAAAAGTAAAGGGTTAGCTTTAATAGGTTTGTCCCTGAGCTTACCAAGGAGTGGGCTGCATGGGTCGTTCAGAAAAGTGGCATCCCTGGGGTGCTTGGGTGGCTCAGTCAGTTAAGCATCTGGCTTCAGCTCAGGTCATGATCTCACAGTTCACGGGTTTGAGCCCCATGTCAGGCTCTATGCTGACAGCTAGCTCAGAGCCTAGAGCCTGCTTCAGATTCTGTATCTCCTTTTCTCTCTGACCCTCCCCTGCTTGCACTGTCTCTCTCTGTCTCTCAAAAATAAATAAAAAACATTAAAAAATTTTTTAAATAAAAAAGAAAAGTGGCATCCCAAGGCAGGGAAAGGTGCTGTTTTTGAAGGGATAGGTACACTCTTTGCCTGGTTTTACTCACTTGACCATTTGATGCTGAAACTCATGGTTCCATCCCTTCGCCCTCAGAGGAAATGAATATTTTCCTCAAGTGGATTACTGCTTACTGACCTCCTCTCTGCTTCTGTGACCCTTCAGGGGTCCTTACTGTTTCTTCCTGTCTTGGCTGACCCTTGATCTATTCCTTGTTGACTGCCATTGCTTTGTTGAGACTCAGAGGAAGATCCTGTGCAGAAAGCAAGCTCTGGGACTCTGGGCATAATGGTATTTCTCCAACCCCATTATCCTTCTAGTGAAAATTTAAAGAAAAAAGGGAAAGCAAACACATCTGCTGGTAATCCATCTAATGCACCTGACATCTCTTTACTACACCCATGTATATGTATATATATCATGTGTGTGTGTGTGTTTGTGTGTGTGTGTGTGAAGCAGATAAAATAAGCCAGCCTGCCTTTAAGTCAGGAGTTTAGTAGATTATAAAATAAATAAAATCAAATGGCTCTAATAATCTTCTGGAATAAATTGATTTTCTTTCCCTTCAGCATGTGGCTATGTATACAGTGGCCTTCCTCTGAAATAGCTACTTGATAGGTCATTGGCTGCCAGGGCCAGCATTACTGTCTCCAGAGACCCCTTTCGCCCATTGACACATATGACGGAAATCGTAATAGGTGCTTCAAAGCTAGTATAATGAGGGGGACCTAGTTGACAGAAGTGCTAAAGTATCTGCAGTGTAAAACCTTTTTAATTCTCACCAATGATAAGGCAAATCATGCGGAGTCCTGAGTATTTCCAATCAGCAAGTGAGAGACGCTGATTAAAAAATCAGGCCCACTGCATGGCAGAGTGTGTTTTGGCTCTTTATTTTGATAAGTGGTTTTAAGTATTTATTATAATAATCCACAGTCTACGGACTAATGAGCTGTAGTATGTCTTTTAGCTGTGATAAAGTCTTGAGAAAATGGGGCCTCATTGTAAGTGCTTGCTGTTAAATCTTGCTTGGGAAGTAAAATGAGGCCAGTTTTTGATCACAATGATCATGTTTTCTGATTAATGAAGTGAAAAATAGATCATTTTACTATATAGAAATTACAATACCCTGTATATAACACTATGAACAAAAGGCATTAATTGCTATTAATGGTCTTGATGTCTATCCTGCAGCATCACATTTAATTGCTTTCTTCCGTTGCCTTATTCAATTATTCGGATTTCACTTTCATTATGGAAGAACAATTCTCCAAATTTTATGGTTAGGTCTTCCAACGTCACAACTGGAGTTGGATTCTCAGGGCTGCAGCTTCTGCTGTCTAGTTTTGTAATATCAGAACCTTATCCACCACTCACTCCTCTTGTGTCCCTCTTTCCACACCTGACTATCGAGGTTGGTGGGGCAATGTGTCCATGGGTTTGCACCAATCGGTATTGCCTCAGCCAGTTTTATTTAACCTATGGCCCTGGCATTGACTCAGTACGGCTTGTGGAGGATAGTACTCATGTGACAGGTGGTGAGAACTCCTCATGGTGCTAACAATCTGCTAATGACCTTCTTAATTGGTAGATCTAAGCAGAACGAACATGAAGGCAAGTCTCTTGGCCTTGAGTTCTTTCAGACTGTACAAGAGCCTTCGTAATTGATGTTATTAGTTCCTTGTTCAGGACAACGGGGAAGTTAAAATAGCTCTGCCTTTCAGAAGTTTGCCAATTATTTGAGAATGATATTCTGCTATTACCCTTAGCTATTAAGATCCTTTCCAGAATTTTTTGAGTTCCCATAAATTACCACTGGCTCTGCAAGCACTGGAGGGCTGGTTTTATTAATAGACTTTTGTGTAGAGTGTTGCTGGGACTAGAGATGACTCTTTTTTAGTCACAGTTGGGTCTTTGAGTACAGACTGCCCCCTAGGCTTTTGGTCCCCACTGTCTTGCAAGCAATCCTTGATGTGGTGGGTCTTTTGGAATAACTTCTCTGAGTTACTTGTTTTGTATTTCCATGCTTAACTCCCAGGTGTTCATAGCCCCTCACCTTTGAAGATCTCACCGAAGGTAATGCTATCTACAGAGACCCATGATCTCCAAAGATAGTGAGTCTCTTACCTATCCACAGGTCCACTAGAGTATTGTCAGTAGTACCCTCCCAGAAACAGCCAGCTTTCCCTTGCCTCCTGTGCTGGACTCCCACCCCGTCCTTGAGCTATATTTAAAGATGTTTACTCTAAGGGAAATTCTTTGTTCCTGGCTGAGACTTTTTATCCCATATTCCTTTCACCCTCCTCCCTAATAAATGCAACCATACCACACACAGGCATGAGCCATCTCTCCCTGATCTCATTGCTTAAAGCCCACAGAGAGTCTAGCCGGAGCCTTTCTTCTTTCTTCCATTTGGGCTTCTTTGGCTCTCCTGAGCTAAGAACTTTCTAATCCGAAAATCTAACCAACGTGTGTTCTAAACCTTAGGGGGAGAAGACACAAGGAAGTTTCAAGAATGCCTTTTATCTTGCTTTAAGACCTGCCTCTATAACATTTTCTTCTGGTTAATTTTAATAATCAAAGCTGCAGCTTACTTATTTAAGTCACACTTTATGTTTTGGAGAGCCATGCTTGCAAATGAAAATGCTACCTGCCTCAATAGGCCTTTTCTCTTGCCTTCAGTGGGTCTTGCAATCCTTTGCTCCCAATCAGGTGGATGGTTGGTACTGTTTTACTGACAATTTCTAGCCTGCCTCAACTTAGAACTCATTCTCTGTCTATAGAACTTGCATAAATAGAGATAAGGATGTAAAAAAGTGGTTCTGGGACAAATTTCAGCACGTGTGGAGGTAGGGATGGGGTTGTGCCCCACACCACCAAGAAACAATTCTTGGACACCAGTTGGGTGCCCCATAATTCAACTCAGCTCTGAAACTGTCCACTGAGAGATAACCTCAGATTCTTTAGGTTAAGGACTCAGCCCTACAAGACTGTCCTCCACTTCAGATGCCACTCACAAGTCCAGGTTGTCACCTGTGCTTCTGACCCACTGGCTGCAGATTGGATGTTCCCATGCCCCCCCACCCTCCTTGGAGTTTAATTTGCTAGAGTGGCTCATAGAACCCAGAGAAACATTTTACTTACTAGATGACCAGCTTGTTATAAAAGCATATACCTCAGGAACAGCCAGATGGAAGAGACGCATGGGGTAAAGTATGAGGAAAGCCCAGAGCCTCCATGGCCACGCTCCTTACCTCCACGGGTTCAGCAACCTGGAAGCTATCTTCACCCTCATCCTTTTTAAGGTTTTTTATGGAGGCCTCATTAATAAACACAATTGATTAAATCATCAACATTGAACTCAACCTCCAGAGCCTCTTTCTTTTTCAGCAATGGTGGTTGGGGGTAAGAAAAGTTCCTTCTAATCACATGGTTGGTTTTCCTGGCCACAAGTGCCACCATTAGCTCACCTGGGGTCTTTCCAACAGTCACCTCAATAACAAAACAAATGATACATTTATTGCTCAGGAAATTCCAAGGATTTTAGGGGCTCCCGGCCAAAAGCACAAAGAGCAAATATATATTTCTTATAATAAGTCACAATTTCATAGGATACCATTCCTGGCCATGGAGCACAGCCAAAGTCCTGACCTTGGACCCATTAGAACAGGACTCTAATCAGTTGAGCCCACCAGCCATGATAAATACATAAGTATCCTATATAAATATCTATCTATCTACACATAAATACACACACTTGATGTATGTGTGTACACTGGAGTTTGCAAAAAACAGGAATAGAAAAGCAAATGCATATAATGATTAATGAAACCAGAATTTTAAGTGGTTCTTCATTATATATTTGCTGATGACATAGAAATTTTCCTTTCTGGAGTAGAGAGTGTAAACCTCTGGGTAGGACAAAACCATGAATTATTTTCCTTCTAACTAAAAAATGAGAGATTCGCAAACTGTGCTTTTATAAGTTTATCATGCAAATGCTCACCAGAGACAGAATCGTTATAGATCCAGAATATGTACTTACTAGCAGCTGCTGCAGGACATTTGCTTTCTGAATTCAACGGACCAGAATCTTTTCACCCTGACCAACCCTCTCCCTCAAGGTTCATTTCTTGAGAGTAGTCTACCATCTGCCTCAGAAGCATGTAAAAGGATTTGTTTCAATTATAAGGCATTTCACATCTCTTTCGTGCTTCTAGGGACTCCTTAGAAAATTAAAAATCTGGACTGGAGATGATAGGTATAAGTTTATGCATTATAATCTGGATGTCTTTTCATTTTTTCTGATGGTAAGTAATAACAGTGTAGACCTCTTTTTTTTTTTTTTTTTTTAGATAAAAAGGTATCCAACAGGCCCTTGCTTTCCTTTTGGTGTAGAGATTTTTTTTTTAATTTTTGAGAGACATAGAGAGACAGTGCAAGCAGGGAAGGGTCAGAGAGAGAGGAAGACACAGAATCGGAAGCAGGCTCCAGGCTCTGACCTAGCTGTCAGTGCAGAGCCCGATGCAGGGCTTGAACCCACGGACTGTGAGATCATGACCTGAGCTGAAGCTGGATGTTTAACCGACTGAGCCACCCAGGTGCTCTTTTGGTGGAGAGTTTTAACTGTGTTATTAAAGGACCTTATTTCCCAAATCACAAAGAAAAAAAGAAAGCTAGCATTAGTCAGTTTCCTTATCTACTAGAATTTATCCCCATTTCCACCCATAAAATATAGCTAGAACCCTGTGTCATTCAGTGATCTTTCCTTTTGTTAGTTCTATGTTACTAAAAGTTGTGTAGACAAGTTAATAGACAATTTGCTATTTGTTTACAAAAACAATTCAGTTGCCCAACACAGGACAGCATTGTAGCTGTGGTGATTAGCAGGCAGGATGGATAAAGCTTAGAACATTATTCAATGCCTAAATGAAGGTCACATTCCTTGTGCTAGCTTAAGTGTGCATGCAAATGATGGCAATTGCCTTGCTCTTTTACTCTCACAGAAAAAGGCTTTGTTAAGTATGATAATTAGTCAGTTGGGAAGGTAAAAGTTTCCTACAAATAATGTTGAAACATTTAGAATAAGTATTGTTATGAAAAAAGGGTCCACTCATTTATTCAAGTAGTATTTAACTACAGACAAAATAAAACTGATTGTAGAAGCTGGTGCAAGTGGAAATCAGGATGAAGTTCTTGATATTAATACTAATAATGAAGGAGCCACTTAGTGAGCTCCCTGATTCACCCAAAGAAGAGCTTCCAGGCTTCCACAGAAAACAAAAAAAGAGTTTAAAAAAGAAAACAGATTTATGGTGATGTATTTGTTGCGATGAAAGAATGTTTTGATAGCAGTGAACTGTGCGGTGGGAGTGAGTGGTCCGAGTTTTCACAATCAGTATGTTGCTTTTTTTTAAATCGTAGTGATGAATCTCTTCCTTTGTTGACATAAGGCCAGTCATCTCAAGTTATCTTAATGATATCAGGTGGAGTGTGCAGTTTTTTGTGCTTGAAAAAGAAACAGTTAAACACTCAAACTGACGTAATCCTGAATGCCAGCAGTGATGGAGGGATGGCTTTCCTTGACAGAAAACTGAGGGGTTTTTACATCTTGCAAAAGGCTGAACTAGTCCTTTATGTTTGCATTATTGCATACATCCCTTACATCTAAACAGTCTAATGCATAATTACATTGTCAAAACACAAAAACTTAACTGAGTAAACGTAGAGATCTAATTGGTTTTATGCAGTGATTCAAGAATCCATAGCATCTCAGCCAGCATGTAGAAGGGAGCTCCAGAGGGTTGTAGAGAATGAAAGACGATAGGCAAAAGGAGGCAGACAAAGCAGTTACTCTAGCAGAGAGCTGATTGTTTCAGGCTAAGTCACCTTTCATTGGGGGACAGCTGGAGTCTGTCAGACAGGTTACCTTACTAGTGTTGACTAGGTAATTCCAGACTGACTGGTTAAGATTGCATTCCTGGGAGAGGCTGAAACTGCAATTAGGGTAGGTATTAAGTTTGGTGAAGTGGGCTTAGCACAAGTGACTCTATTTTGAGTCTGTTGTCTCTTTTAAAATAGTATTTAAATTATCCTCCAGGGAGGATACTTATTAACTCTCTATTAAATAATGTAGACACTTTTGTAAAGGAGCTATTTATGCCCCCATTTAAGCTCTAGCTAAAGTGAAGTAAATGCCTGCACAATTTCTCACACCTTTCCAGACAAATACATAAACACCTAAAGACCACCAACCAAAGGTCAGCAAACAAAAACTAAGTCCCAAATATCTTATAATAACAGCTTTTTATAAAGACCCAAGTAGCTGAATTAATAGGAGGTATGTTCTAAATACTCATCAGGAGCTTAGCAGTGGACTGTTAACAACTTGTGGATGGAAATGCTTTTTTATCCCCCTTGTCATTATATTTCTAGAGCATAGTAGAGTATCTATCTTACAATAGGCATGTTAAAGGTACACATGAATGATTACATGAATGCATGAGTGAAGCTATTTTGGCAGGACCTAAGGTTGAGGACGCATCTTAAATGGAGCCTTGGTATCTTCATGTGCATGGGACGTGATTCAAGGAAAATCAAATACTCTGTCTTAAATGGGACTAATAACCTCAAGTATATTGTAGTATAGAGGTGGAATTTAAGGAAAGGTATTAAGCAGGC
>NC_043704.1:16695391-16804285 GCF_006229205.1 Suricata suricatta | reverse complement strand
AGGAATGTATATAAAACTCTGAAAACGATGCCTTTGCATATGGTAGAAATGCAAGTATTGGTCAGTATTATTTTATTGAATGGAAGAGGAAAAATTAACCCAAATGTAATTTGTGGTCTGAGAGGGTTTAGAAAGACAGACTATATAGTTTTTACTGTCTAAGAGATGATGCCCACCATGGACCTGGGATGCTTTTGCCTTGAAAGATCTCTTATTCCACTAGAAAAATTATACTTTATGATTGTGTTAGTATAAAGAGGAACATGATATAAAGCAGAATCCAGGCTGCATTCATTATTATATAATATTATTGTTACATTCATATTTTTCTTCTGATTTAAAAGAAATACAATTAAAATGTTTTTGTGGCCCCCTAAAATTTCATGGGCCTCAGGCTCTGTGTGTTCTGTACTTAATGGACTAATGAGCCATGTGAACAGGGTATGGCTGGGAGTGAGGTTGCTGAACAGAGAGAGGTGGACTAGGAAGACAGTCCTTACATGCAGTGGCTCAGACCCCAGGATCTGGGTTCATTTCTAGGCTCTGCCATGTACGAACTTTGTGGCTTTGCATAATGTATTTGATCTCTCTAAACTTTAGTTTCCTCATTTATAAAATGAGTTAAAAATAATGATACAGGGGCATTTGGGTGGCTCAGTCGGTTAAATGTGGGAGTCTTTTAAAAAGATTTTTGTAATGTTTATTTTTGAGAGACAGAGCATGAACAGGGGATGGGCAGAGAGAGAGAAACACACACAGAGAGAGGGAGACCTGAAGCAGGCTCCAGGCTTTGAGCTGTCAATGCAGAGCCTAATACAGGCCTTGAACTCACAAACCATGAGATCATGACCTGAGCCAAAGTTGGACATTTAACTGACTGAGCCACCTAGATGCCCCCTAAAATCAGTTAAAAATAATAATACAGGGGCATCTGTTGGTTAAGTGTCAGACTCTTGATTTCAGCTCAAGTCATGATTCCAGGGTCGTGGGATTGAGCAGAGAATTGGGAACTGTACTGGGCATGGAGCCTGCTTAAGATTATCTCTGTCTTTCCTCATGCCCCTCTCCCAAGCCTGTGCTGTCTCTCTCTCTCTCTCTCTCTTTCTCTCTCAGAAATAAATAAATGTGTGTGTATATATATATATATATGTATATATATATAATTTACATAGGATTATATATAATAATTAAAATGAGACTATAAAAAGTACTTAGTATAATTTCTGGGACCTAGTGAACATTCAATAAATGGGAGCCTCTTTATTTTCAGTTAATGTGTCGGTGTATTTTAAGCATCAGTATCTCCTCTCCATTCTGTTCCCACTGTACCCCATTGGAGGTCAACTATCTATAAATTAGGAGTCATAGCCAAGATTCTCAACACCCTAGCAATGGGGTTTATCATTATTCTGGAGTTTTAGAATGTTCAAAGAAATCAATGACTTGATTCCAAAATCCAGGGTGCTTATCCATCTTTCTGGGACCTTGACTGTCTCTTCAGGCTATATATTCTCCTGTCAATCACAAAAGTCTGCCCTGTGCTTTGTAACCCAAGGATACTCATTGAATGTTTTCTGAATTGAGGCCGAGGGCAGGAAGAACACAGTGTCGCCTCACAAAGTTCTAAGACAGTAGAGAGAAGAGCGCTCTTGAACAAACTAGGTAAACATTGCAGATTACTAGCATTTTGAGATTTTGAATTCGAACCCATGATTGTGACAAAACAGAAGGAGAAGAATGTTCCCATCAAATCTCATCTTGGGATAGAACCTCAATTGTCAAAAGGTGCAAAATGTAGAAGTTGTCTGGAGGGTTTTTTTCTTTAATGGTTATTTATATATTTTTGAGAGAGAGAGAGAGAGAGAGAATGAGCAGGGGAGGGGCAGAGAAAGATAAGGGAAGAGAGAAAATCCCAAGCACCCTCCAGTATCTGCACAGAGCTGGATGCAAGGCTTAAACTCACAAACCGTGAGATTATGGACGCTTAACCGATTGAACCATCCAGGAGCCCCTGCAGGGAGGTTTTGTTCTTTACCTGCTCTTTTTAGAACTGTTCTTTTGCTGAAAATGTTGCCCATTTAAGCCACTATTAAAATACGGAGGGGAAAAAAGGAGCAGTTATACTGATCAGACAAATCAATCCTGGTGGCAAAGGGAGCGATAGACATCACCCCCAAGTTGTTCTCTCATCCAACAGCAGGTCATTCCCTTGGCAACACCCTACCACTGCAGGGTTCACATGAAAAAACTAAACTCAGAGATAATTAAAAAAATTAATTCACATTTTGCTCATCTCTTTTGCTAAAATTATAGCCAGAACTAGTTCTAGGGAGGAACATAATATCATTAGAATCATATTGTGACACAATTTACTTTCTTGAGTGAAACTGCCCAAATTAGCAAGTGTTAAAACAAAGGGTGCTTATGATGATCAAACTCAAGAGTCAACTTCAAAGTTAAGGATAGTTATTTGCAATCCTCCAATTTCTAAAAAAATTTTTTTTTGTGTTTATTTTTGAGCCAAAGAGATGGAGCATGAGCAGGGGAGGGACAGAGAGAAATAGAGACATAGAATCCAAAGCAGGCTCCAGGCTCTGAGCTGTCAGCACAGAACCTGATGTGGGGCTTGAACTCATGAACCATGGGATCACAACTTGAGCCGAAGCCGGAGGCTTAACTGACTGAGCCCCCCAGGTGCCCCCAGTTATTTTTTTAATAAGGAGTTATATTTGTGGTTAGTGTCTTGCAATGAACCTTGGGCATTTCGCCAGGGGTTAAAAAAATAAAGAGATCAGTGTGTCACAATTAGACTGCAAGATAGATTCTGTAACCACCGCCAGTAAGTGAGCGTTCTTGCTGCCATGGCGTATCAGCTTGTATCTTACCAAAGGTACAGAAATTTAGATGTTTTAAGGATGACTAAAAGATAAAAGCATGTTATTATTGTGACCATGATGTTGTCAGCATCCATGACACCATATTGACCTTGATTTTCTCCTCCCTTCTTATGGCTTCTCCTCATTCTCTGCAGTCACTCCTCTCTACAAAATGCTTATCTACTGTATTTCCAGGATTCTTGTCTAGGCTCTCTTCTCTCACTCCATATGCTTTTCTCTGAGGTCTCATTCTCTCTTGTACTTATGCCTCCTGAAACCTCACTCTATTCCAGACCTCTCTCTGGAGTCCCAATGAGAATATCTCATTGTCTGCTTGACATCTCCATGCAGGTTTCCAGACAACTGAAATTCAACCCAGTCCAAACTTGATTATCTTCCCTTTTCCCCTCCTCTTTCAAAATCTGCTCACTCTCCCATTATTTCTATCTTAGGGAATGGCAATCAATATCCTTTCTTGTCAGACAGGTGGGTGTCATGCATCCCACATCCAAACACTACTGGTTGCTGGCTCTCCTTTCAGACAGCTCTGCCATCTATCCCCTAGTCTTTCTCCCCACCACAGCTTCCTGCTCCATGCTACTGCTGTTTCTCTCCTAGATTACTGCAATGGCCTCCTGGTAACATAACTAGACTCCTGGCAATCTTTTTTTCTGCCCTTCCTTTGTAAAGGAGAACACATTGAAATGGAATGATTTTTTTTTCAAAACTCAGTTCTAATTACATAATTTCCTGACTAAAGAGCTCAACAGCTTCTCATTACTCTTAGAAAAAAGAACAAGTTCTTGCCATAGCACATGAAAACCTTCTTCCGAACTAGACTCACTTCGTGTGGAGCTTGGAATGGATACCTTCTGTGATACTTGGCAGTGGGGGATGCTCAGTAGTCATACTTAGCCACATCATCCACCTTCATCAAATGTTCTCCTCTTCTTTGTTTATTTGCAACAGCCGTCAAGTCTTTTTTCAGTTTCCTGAGCATGCTATTATGCTCAGGCATAGATGTTCCCTATGAAACTACTGGTCATCTTTCACATTTTAACTTCAAGGGAACTTGCATGATAGAACCACTCCGAACTCCCTTTGTTTACTTCCTGTAACACTTTGTATTTCCTCACTTGGTAGAATTGTAATTGTAATTGTAATTATTTATTTAATGTTGTCTCCATGAGGGGAGAGACCATTTCTATACCCAGAACTTAGAATCAGGTCAAGCATGTGGCAGTAGCACAGTAACTTTGTGACATGAATGAAGGAATAAATTAATATATAATGGAACGAAGAAATACAGCATGAGTTTTGGGAAAGGCAGTTGAACATTCTGCATTTAAATATAAGGTCATCAATCTAGTTACATATTTCTTCAGTTTATGGATGCCAAAATAACAATTTCCATTTAGGGCAAGGATATTATTGCAGTTATATCTAGTGGAATGGGTGTTTGTCTAGTTATTAGGAGACCTGAGTTTTATTTGCCTAGTTATCAGTAGACACTAACTAAATGTGATCTTGGTTAAAACACAAAACACTTTTAGGCCTTAACATCCTAAATATTGGAAATGGAAATAGTTAACTACCTTACTATCTGAAATAAAATTACAATTATGACAGCACTTTAAAAATGTAAAGGCAATACCTTAATGAAATTATCTCAGGGCAAGCCTACCTCAATTCATAGCACCTCTTTGCATTCCCTGTTGTTAAGGAAATTGGGAACTGTCAGTCTTGCTTATTTAGGCCAATGTTTTTCAAAGCATGGCTTGTACTCTTTTGGCTTGGACTCATTTGGGCGTATGAGGGATAATTTGTTAGAAATACAGATTTCTGGAACACACCCAAAGATTTTCTGAGTTAGGATCTCTGGCAATGGGTCCCAGGATAATCAGTTTATCTATCTATCTATCTATCTATCTATCTATCTATCTATCTATCTATTCCTCATCTCTCTATCATCTATCTAATCTTCATCCATCTATCACCTATCTACCCTCTATCTATCGAATTATCTATTTATATAAAAACTCCTAAGGAAATACGTAGGCATACTAAAATTTGCGATTCACTGTCTGCCTTCCTTCATGGTGTTCCCCAGAGTTGGGAATTCTGTTTGTTTCCTAAGTATCAATAGTCTTCACATTTTTCAACACTCATTTTAAGTTACTCACTTCATCTTGAAGCATTTCCAGATTATTCCAGGAGTTCTCATTGAACTTCCTCTTGATGATATTTTAAGGTACTTAAACTTCACCAAATTTAGTACTTAACTATGCATATTGGTGTGTTTTGCAAACTAAGAGTTCCTGTGCTGGTCTTACTCCTTCAAATAGATTTGAAGTTTCCTGAAGTGTAGAAATCTGGTGTATTCCATTTCCATATGCCTCTGAACATCTGACAAATGTTGAGTTCAGAGCAGGTACACTAAAATTTGGAGGGAGATGCCCAGAAGACACAGACCTTTCAGTAGATGAAAAATCTAGAAAACCCTTTTTTCCATTCTCTCTGCTGTGGTCCTTGTTTTCGCTGGCATTGCTTTAGACCTCCACATCATATTTAAGACTCCCTGCTTAGTTCTGTCTAAATCATAAAAAACACTAAATAGAACACAAATTTAGCTCCTGGTGGAGGGTCTGCAAATGCAGATTTGCAGGAAGATCCCAGGAGCTTTAGCAGAAAGTGCATCATCTTGGGCATTAGTTTTAGAGACTGATTACAAAAGTCATTTTCCAGTTGTGATTTCATAATCTTACTTCCAGGGTAAGTGTGGTCATTTTTGATGGGCTGGCATACCTCACCCACATCATAGTGTCTTTCTTCATCAATCATGATTTATTTTTCTTTGCTGCGAGTTTCAAAAAACATGTTGAACCAAGTGGTAAAATGGGATTTACACAGACCTGAGAAACAGATAAAAGAGTACTTTCAAAAATCTCTTCAGAAGGGAATACAAGAAGACAAAACCTCTTCTTTTTTTGTTTCAAACATAGTAAAATTTACCAGCATGTTCTATTTAAGGTTGCTGAAGTCTGTAGTTAAACAGATGAATTTGAGACACCTATAAAGTAGGTGTGTGTGTGTGTGTGTGTGTGTGTGTGTGTGTGTGTGAACTGAAAGTATTTTGAGGAACTCAAACACTGAAATGGGAAAGTCTGGGAATCAGCAGACTCCAACTGTTCTTGCCATTTGTTGTTTTGCTCTTGCAAAACCTCCTACAAATAATAAGTTAGTTATTAAAATTTGAATCAGAAACTTTCTGTATACCTGAGGACCCGCTCACAGAATTTTCAGCACAAGTGTGTGGTTCCCACATAAATTTCTTTGAATTAAAATTAATAGGGGTGCCTGGGTGGCTCAGATGGTTAAGCTTCTGAGTCTGGATCCCAGCTCAGATCTTGCTCTTGGGGTCGTGAGTTCAAGCCCTGCATTAGGCTCCGCGCTGGGAGTGGAGCCTCCTTAAAAAAAATAATGATAGTGCTCCTTTCAATTTGTGACATCTTCATTGTGTTTCCCTTTTTCTTATCTCATTTTGATTTAATCCTCCTAACACTGTTGTGGGGCCAGGAAGCAAGAATTACTCTCCTCAGGTAAAACCACAATCCCTGTTATCATTCACAATTTCTCCCAGATGATTTCTTTCCTAACGTATTGCCAGTGCCATGTCCCCTTCATTATGCTACCGAGAAATACCAAGATCATATATAAAATGCACATCTTTTTAACAACATTGTGTTATATTCATAAAATTAATTAATACAAAAGCATATGTATTATATAAATTGTATACAATTAGGGATCTCACTTGCCAGTCCAGGGGGCAAATAATATGCTTTCAGTATAGCCTAAAATTCATCCATGAAACTCACAGGGCTTTCTCAAAATCTGGCCCAGGGAGGCCTTCTGTCCCAGGCTGCATAAAGAGATCCTGAATTATTTTTGTTAAAGAAGAAGAGTAATCTTTGATAGGGCACATAATTACACAAATGTGATGTCTATGAACTGTGTATGGCCCTTGTGTGCAAAACCATTCATTCCTACCCAGGAAGCCCTGGGACATGAACTGCTTTATGCAGAAGGCTTCCTGTTATTGTCAAGTGCCCTTCGTGTGCCACTTTGGATTCTCTTCCAAATACGCTCAGGACAACTATACACGGATCCATCTCTCTTGGACATCATATGCTCTGCTCCCTGGATGTAGGAAGAAAACTGTCCCTGGGACCTGCTGTGTCTCTGACACTAACAACAGGCTTCTAGGTATTTGGACTGTGATCTATGATAAGCATAGATGCTTCATGTAGGGCTGATGGCAGTGGCTGCCTGATCAACCTCTGTCAACTCCTGATGCCTTGGCAACAGTCGCTTGCTGGCCCAGCCAGAGGGCCAGGGGTCATTCAAATGGTTCCTTGGTTTCCAAATCCTTCTCTTCTTTCTTTTTTCTGGGCTTCACAGAGACTTATTTCTCCATTTATGTATTTATTTTTTAATTGAGATATGATTGGCATATGACATTATATTAGTTTCAGGTGTACACCATAATCAGTTGATATTTGTATGTATTACACAATGGGCACCACAATACACAGAGACTCATTTCTAGTTCCCAGCTGTGCCCTAACAGCCCGTCTGCCCACTCAGTGTCCCCGTCTGTCTCATCCCGTTGTAGTCTTGTGCTGAAACTCTGTGACGCTCTTACACTTTAAGAAGCTGCAAGACCTGGATACAGCAGTATGTTAAATTATGGACCTTGAATTCTACTCAGGTTCTATCTAAAACTTTTAACCACAGTCCCAGCAGATTATTTTTCTTAAGATTATCTCTTAAGGATTAGAGAGTGCAAAGTGATAATTAAGAGGGAGCATGGTGGAGGAAAGGCTTTTATTGTTGGTGGTGGTGGTTTACATTGGAAGAAATTTAAATATGTTTTTGCTCCAGACAAGAGCCTGAGAATAGAGGCTTGGTATCAATTAGGACACGGGAAAGATCCAGTGATCCTTGCTTTGGGAACTCAAGCGTAAATCAGAAGGTTGCGTCCACTCTTCTCACCATACAGATGGTAGGTTTGACATCTTGATAGGGTAGAGCAAACTGAGTTGCAAAATAAGTTGTGAAGTAAAAAAAATCTATTAATCTTGAGTAAAATCACAGATTACCCAACTAGTGTCTATCATATCAGCAAGTAGATCCTAAAAGGTAGAGTCTTTAACTTTGAGGAATGTAAACAAAATGATCATGTAAGAGAAACCAGCTCAAACTTGGGATTGTGCTCAGTTAGCACTCAGACGTTTGTGATTAGAGGTCATACTGTGGCCCCTGGTTTCTATTTGCCTGAGCTTGTATTGTATTATATTGTATTGTATTTTTGGCTGAATGAAGTAGAAGAACAGGTTGTGGATTCAGGAGTGTGATGGGGCTGTATTTGTTTCCTAAGGCTGCCACAAATTACTGCCAACTTGGTGTCTTAAGACAACAGATGTTTTTAAGTTTATTTATTTATTTTGAAAGAGAGAGAGCACAAGTTGCGGGGGGAGTGGGGGGAGAGAGAGAAAGAGGGAGAGGGAGAGAGAGAATCCCAAGCAGGCTCCTCATTGCACAGAGCCTGATGTGGGGCTCAAACCCATGAAGCCATGAGTTCTTGACCTGAGCTGAAGCCAAGAGTTGGATGCTTAACAACCTGAGCCACCAGGCATCCCAAGAAAACAGAAATTCTCTTACTTTTCTGGAATCCAGAAATCTTAACTCAAGGTGTCGGCAGGACCGTGTTCCCTTCAAAGCTCTGGAGAAGACCCTTCCTTGCCTCTTCCAGCTGCTGATCCCCTCTGCTATGGCATCACCTCCTTGAATCTCTGCCTGTGTCTTCACATGGCCTTCTCCTCTTCTACATCTGCAAATACCTACCAAAGATCCATATCTAATTCAGTTCATTCTCATGTGTACTGGAGGCAAAGACTTGGACCTATCTTTTGGGGAAGACATCATCGATCCCATTATAGGGTAAAGGCATTTAGAGAGGAGAGAAGGATGGGAATAGGTGTACGTAACCAGGTGGTGGCATATGTCCCACCCCTTTGTCACAGTTTATCAAAGCCAGTTTATACTCTTGAAAGGGAGCAATTTAAGCCAGAAGCTTAAGGACTTTTTATGATTCTGAGCATCAGCAGAACAACTTTAAGACTCCTATGGAAAAGGTGACAGAGGCATCACCCTAGCATCCTAGGCAGGCTAGGACCTCAGGATGGCCACCATGTGAAGGCTGTGGTACCCAGTATTGTAATGGAAATATCTTCAACCTCTCTTCTCTCAGAGAGTCTGTAAGCCATGGAGTGATAACTCCTTAAGACACCTCCATCAGTATAGGCAGTGGATGGCAAGTGTGGCCAAAATGGAAACCCACAACAGATTTGTCCCTTTTGGTCAGGTGAGGCAATCGTGGAGTCCCTGAGACAACTGAGGAGGCTTTAGGGTGTTCCCTTTGCTTCTGGCATTAAGCAGATGGGAGCTGAGAGCTACTGTGATTTAGGTATTAATTTTAATAGAGCCTTGGGGCACTTGGGTGGCTCATTCGGTTGAGAGTCTAACTCTTGGTTTTGGCTCAGGTCATGATCTCACTGTTCATGAGACTGAAGCCCACACAGTGCTCTGCACTGACACTGCAGAACTTCTTGGGGTTCTCTCCCTTCTTCTCTGCCCCTCCCCTACACACGTGCACTGTTTCCCTCTCTCTCACGCGCGCGCTCTCTCTTTCAAAAATAAATAAATAAACATTTTAATTTTAATAAAGCCTCATTAGTTCTTTCATGCTGCAGCAGCCTGGGAGGATCAGTTTACAAAGATCCAAGAAGGATTAAAAACATATCTGTATGAAGCATCCAGTGGGTTGTTGCGGCTTGTGAGCTCGAAGCTTCCCTTGCTTCATTTGGAAAGTAAGGAAGAAACATCCTCTGAAGCCAATAGTGAGATGTGGTCCAGGTAGAGCCATCATGAGTCCTGGGCAAATTACATTGGGAGAAGCTGAGGCATTGATTGAGAGAAGTGGGGAGGGGGGTGAAAAAAAAAGTAGAAAATGATTTTGGGAATAGTAATGTTATGTGGTCTAATAGAAGCAAACGATTATGCTAATGAATGGACAGGGGTCCTGGCAGGCACAGTTGGGAGGAAACGCCTTGGGATCCATGTTCCCTGACCTGGTGTTGCCATTTGAGGGAGAACGAGCCACAGACTGTGGCTGACCTGCAAGCGTGGCTTCGTGTGCAGCTCAAGACTGTGATGCAGGGGTAATGACTGAGGGGAAGCCTTCCCAAACCAAGTAGGGGGGACCAACACCCTCCATCAGGGCCTCATTCTCCATCCCCCACCCAGAAGGCTGTGTCCTCCAACCTTCCAGCATCTACACTCTCCTTGTATTCCTTGTTCTTTCAAGCAGAAAAGAGACAAAGAAGTAATTGGCTTTGTTCTGTAGAGAAAATAGGAAGAACCAGCACAATGTTCCTTCTTTTTTCTTAAATTACTACTGTTTCTTTTCATAAGAGATGAACAAGAGGCCTGTGGGTTCTAATGGGGGCTCAGAAAAATGTTTTCCTGTGGAACACATGAAATCGAGGTGGTCACTTCTCATCGACCCTGCGCAGGCCCCAGGCAAAGAGGTCAGGATGCACTCATGGCTGGTTGAGTGACCCACTCAGATCCTGACTGGGGGTTACCATCTCTGATTTCCTCATGTGGCAGTTGCTTGAGTTCAGGAAGGGTGAATAATGAAGGGTGTGGTGCTGTTATTTCCAAGAATATGTCCCTGGGAATAAATGAGTCCGTTTATTGCAGGCAGAGCACAGGCAGCAGGTAGGGCTGCCTGGGCAGCTCTGGACCATCACATTCCCATCCCTGTTTCCAGTGCAGGAACTGTGGGCATCCTCCAAACTGCAAAGTGAAGAGTAGAGTGGGGGGGATGGGCATGACAGACAGTCCTCCGTCTTTGTAGTTAATTCTGCTGCCTTCTGGATGCTCTGAGAAGTCCCCATCTCTGAAAGCACTTAAGACATTATCATAGTAATAATCACCATAATAATAATAATAATAATCACAAAATGCTTCTCCCACCCGACTGTGAAACCACCCAAAGGCAAGACCCTATTTCTTATCTTTATGTCTCCAGCTCCAAACATAATTCCAGGCACACAGTAAGTGCTCATTAAGTGTTTGTGGAAGGGAAACAGGGATGGATGAACCAGCAACCTGTTTTAGTACTTCTACATCATTCATGACCAAAAATGCAAATGTCTGTGGTATAGCCTACTTCAGTTGGATGGAAGGAATAAAAATGACCTACTCTAGAAATCCTAAGAAAAATGGAGTTAGACCTGAGCACTTCAGTGCCTTCGCACATCTAGGTAACTGAGCAATAATATCGTATTCTGTTATACTGTTGAGTAGGGAAGGCCTCAGTGTGGTAAATGGGGAAAATTTATAATAATAATAACAATGTATAGCTTTGCAGGCCTATGTTCCTGTGGCCTTGGTGATAATGTTTCAAATTTTGCGCATTTAAAATGCATCTGAGGGGCATGTGGGGATGGTTCAGTCAGTTAAGTATCTGATTCAGTTCAGGTCACGGTATTGACCCATTACACATTTTCACAGATGAGGAGATATACTTGCAAAGACGCTGAAGTATTCTACTGCAAAGAAGGCTTAACGTGGTTACAGTGAAGGCTTGTTTGGGGATGAACAATACAAAACTGTCAACTGCACCTCAGAGAAAACTTCGTCATCCTTCTCGCAACCGCAAAATTTCTGAGTGTTCTCTCTGTGCTGCCCTATGTTGGAGAAACACTGCGTATTTGGGGAAGAGTACAGGAATAGGTTATTTGAAATATTCTACGTGTCTAGAATAACATTAACTTGGTATCTTACTTTTTACACTTTTAATTTTCATTAAAAAGCCAATATTCCTATGAAAATAAACTCTTTGATTCTTCATTGTTCATGACAGATGTGACTCTTGGTGTTAACCTTTTCTTATTTCCCTACAGTTTTCTTTCTCTGAGAAAATCTGTTGGCACAGAAACATTTTCTGTTCCACTTGTCATTTTCAGTCTTCCTCCCGCATGTATCTGGCTCATGGCTGCCTCATTAACTCTGCATTTCTTTTGCAAACTCAGCTTGAGATTATCTATTTCATTCTTGCCTAATACCAGTTCATTTTTGCCTGATCACTGTTATTATTTGTTTAACCCAGAGTCATATTTTTAGATGCATTTTGTGGGAAAGATACTGCACTAGATAAAGCAGATACTATCATGTTCAAAAATCACAGAAAAGCAGCTCTCTAGGTGACGGGTAAAACTGGAGATGCTCTTGACTTAATGTCCTCAAAGTACAACAATAATGGGTGTGTTATACAATGCAGCCATTTTTGTGAAGAAATGGTGAAAGCAAAATTAGACATAATGTTCTCAATAGACTTCCAGCAATGCCAAAAAGAAGAGACCATGGTGTATCCCAAGCTGTTCACAAGTCATCTTGCTCGTAGGCTTTCTTCATTAGTCATTTATAATGTCTAATTACATAGGTCTTTTATTATGTATTTTATGTTTTGTAATTTAGCAACTGGCACCTCCAAAGATTCTGTTCTTTAGAACACCAGCTGGGTTTCTTTTCAACTAAATGGGCATCCTGTTCCGGGAGATAAGGCATCTAGCATGGAAATGTGCCCTCTTTGTAGAAGCTGCCTAAATTTGAAAATGACTTTTTCAAGTAATAATTTGTCATAGCAGGAGCTAAATTTCACTATGGCTTGTGGAGGACTAGGAGTAGGGGAAATTGTTGGGTGTTTCTTTCTTAAGAGCACAGACGACGATAGACCTCCCTGAAGATTTGCTGTGTTCTTTCTCTCTTTCATTTTCTAAAGAAGAAGGCAACTTTGTTTAGTGGATAAAGGACTGCAGTGTTGGCACTCCTGAAGTCTGGACGTCCCACACTGGCTCTTGGGGATTTCTCAGCAATCACTTCTGACTCTCTGCTCCTCAATGAGGAAACTGAGAACTACTTTTCTCTTTATTTGGTAAGGTTATAACACTGGTCTTCTTCAGTGGAAAATCCTTGCTGACAGTATTCTACATGTGGTCAGATTTATGAGACCAGAGAATGATATAATTAACACACAGAATAACCCTTCAACCATCAGAAGGAAATAACTCTATCTCATATTTAAAGATTAAGAAAAAGTAAATGTCATAGTGGGATGCACAAGGAGGAAGGAATGTCACTCAAAGAATTTTAGGTGGAGAACTGCCTTTTTTTTTTTTTTAAAGGTAGAGGTTTTTACTGCTTTTAGTTTCTGGAGATAGAAACCTACAATCCCTTGGAATCAAAAGCCTTTTTTGGGTGCAACATCCTAGGTTGGGCTGCTTAATTCTACCAATAGGAGACCAGTAGCCATCTATAATTCTTGGAGAAAACCTTGACTTTTCCCCTTGTCTCCATCCAGATTCTATTTGTGCAAGAAACTATTCTTATCTTCTTTATGTTGTAAGAGTTTTCTTCTAAAGAGAAATTAACTTGTTTAGGTATTATCTCCCAAATGGAATATAGGTGAGACAACCCACAAGTTTTTTGAGGGGCTCACAAAATTGAATTGTGGCACAGAAAATGTATATTTTATGATTGAACTCAAGGACTGACTGTGTATGTGTGTGTTTGTGTGTGCAGGTGTCTGTGTGCCTGTGTATCATGTACATTTGTATGTGTGTATTTGTATTGTGTGTATGTGTACATGTATGTGTGTGCTTGGAGAGCAGAGTTACAGGTTGAAATCAGCAGTAGATAATGAGGATTTGAGAAGCTGATCACAGTTCCTGGTAAAATTAACCCAAATGTTCCCATTGGATTAACCCGAATGAACCCATATGTACTCACATCAGCCAGTGTGAGTGCCACTGGGAGCTATCTGAGGAGAAGCAGCTTTCCAAAGTCACTAAATGGTGACTCAGGATCAAAACTCACCAATGTCTGGGGAATGGCTATAACTGTGTTACATGATTGTGCACACACAAGAGCAGGAATTTTAAAGTCATATGTGATTTTGGCTATAGAAGCAAACTGTGATGAGGTTGAGATTGACAGGCTGTCAAAATCTGTGACCCTAAATCCCCAGAAGATAGGGTGTATTTAGCAAAATATTTGGTGTGTGATAACAATTTTTTTTGTTTGATTGTTTTTTCTCCAAATATTTCATCTTCTATCTGCAGCTTCCTGTAATCCAATCAGATTGCATATTGCCTGAGGGGACAGAAGGAGAGCTAAATGTTTCAAAAGTTTAATACCTTAAGGAAATTTGGAGGATTTGCAGCAAAATATTATGGAAAATACTATCAGTTTGCCTTTGCTGCATGACAAACTGCTCCAAAATGTAGTGACTAAAACAAAAAAGCATCTATTGTTGCCTTAGTTCTGCTGTTCTGAACCAGGTTTGTTTGGTTGTTGTTGGGCGTGCTTATGGGTCTGTAGTCATTTGCCAGTGATGGCTGTGATGGGCTATGGTTTGGAGAGACTTGACTCTGTGTTACCCTCACCCAGTGGGCTCTTGTGGCAATGGGGCACCAAGAAGGAGGACAAACATGTGAAACACCTCCTTAAGCCTGTATTAGACCTGGCACAACATCACTTCTGCCACATTCTGTTGGCCAAAGCAAGTCACAAGGGAATCCCAGACTCAAGGAGTGAAAAAAAAAGAGCCTCCACTCTTGATGGGAGGAGGCACAGAGACACATTGCAAATGGGCTGCCTCCAGAGATGGGTAGAATTGAAGCCATCTTTGATGATGGGTTAGGGAACACTGTGACCAAGAACAGGGTCTCATCCTTCTCTGCACCTGCTCACACAATAAAATACAGGTTTTTCTTTTCCCATTCTAGGAAAGGTAAGAAATGATGGTAGTGCTTGGAATAATACTTTCAAGGCAGAGTCCTAGGAAATCTGCAAAATTCCAGATATGTTTGTGGAACCAGAGAGAGAAAGGTTCCCTGAGGAAGGAGAAGATCCTAGAGAGGGATGACTGAAATGTGAGGCTAGGCTGATGGCCCACAGATGTCCACTGGAGATCTCTGATGCACAGACAGCCGCATAGAGCCGTGCACGGACTCTTGTGTCTGCAGGTTTGGCAGGGAATCAACACTGAGATAACTGAGCCTGAATGAGGCCATTTGTATAGGAATAAAGCCATCTTGGAAGCTCCCAAATGAACTTACTGCTGAAGACAGAGAGACTTGCCCTCTCCTTTTGTCTATCCCAACACTTTAGTGCAAAGCCAGTCAACCCTCCTCAGCATAAACCTCAACAATCCCCTCAGCATAAGCATTAGAGATACCCTAAGATTACATTTTTGCTGCTTCCAACAGAGTAGGAGCTCCAAAAAAGTTAGATGGGATCTAGAAAAAAATTTTTAAAGTATGTATTTTTTTCAGTAGTTGAATTTGGAGGCTGAGATTCAGCTCATTTCCTCTACAGGAAATGAGAATGCATATGAAACTACATAAGAGTTTTAAAACACTCTCTTATTCCCATTAAGATATTAGGAAAGTGCAATATATGGAAAGCCCTCATCTGGGGCTCTGGAGTAGTAGGAGTGGACACTGTGATGTGACCAGATTCCTTGGCCACAGAAAAGCTTCAAGGCCCCAAATATGATCATTCCTGTATTCGTTAATACATGTGGCCAGCCATGTAGAAGACTCTTCATCTCATGGTAGAAATAATGAGGTGTTTGTGATGGTTAATTTTATGTGACATGACCAAGCTAAGCTATGTCCAGATAGCTGGTAAGCATCATTTCTATGTGTTTATTTGAGGCTGTTTTCCAAGGAGATTAACATTTGAATTGGTAGACTGTGTAAAGAAGATACACCCTCACCAATATGGCCAAGTAGTCTAATCCATTGGGGACCCAAATACAACAAAAAGGTGGAGGAATGATGAAATCTTTTCTCTTTTGTGCTGGGACACCCATTTCTTCTGTCCTTGTACATCAGACAGAGGTTTGGTCCTTGGACCTTTGCACCTCAGAGCTTTTTCTAGTACCTGCCTTTGTTCTCAGGCTTTTGGACTCAGATTGCTATAATAGCACTGACTTTTCTGGTTCTGAAGCTTACAGATGGCATAGAGTGGCATATTTCAGCATCCATAATTGCATACGCCAATTCTTGTAATAAATTTTCTTTTATCTATCTATCTATCTATCTATCTATCATCTATCTATCTATCTATCTATCTATCTATCTATCTATCTATCTCTATCTCCTATTGGTTCTGTTTCTCTGGAGAGCTGTGACTAATACTATACATAAAACTGAAGTTACATAAAGTTGAAGTTCCAGGAAGTGTTATTCCAGCTTTGGAAAGAAGTCTTTGAGCCATGGCTAAGGCCAACTATTGCAATGGGGAAGGACCGGAGAGTACCAAATGGAATTGGAGAAGGTCGTGATGAAGAGCCTCAGAGGCACCATGTTTGATGTGATTTGTACTCCCAAAATGACGAAGTTTGAGATACTGAGGCCAAGGATTTACAGAATTAGAAAAACCACTGGGAATGTCGAGAATTTCTTGCTATTTTTCATTGAGTGGGAGCCAAAGTGTCTGTGTTTATGTTAAGGCTTGAGATAGTGCTGCTGAACATGGGAGAAAATGAAGCAGTAGATCAAGAAAACACTGAACAGACCCCATAGAGCAGGTGAAAGATGGGGATGCACTGAGACAAATGCTTCTGAAGGACCCCAAGCTCCCTAGAATCTTGTTGTTATTGAGTCTGGTAAAGAGGAGATGGTGGCTTGAATTAATGAGAATGAGTTACTGAGTTGAATGGAATTCTTTGGCTTAGTATAAATTAAGAGTTTGATGAAAAATAAAATGCTTTATGAGATCGCTGAAGGAAATGATTAAAGAAGGAAAAGGAGATGAGTGGAGAAAGACCAAACCAGTGTTCTTATAGATGTGGGGCTAATGGGCATATGAAGAGAGTGTATCAATACAGAGAAAAATAAGCTTTTATGTTTCATTGTCTAGCTGTGAGTTATTTAATCTCTTTAGGTCTCACTCTTATTGTCTGTGTAATAGGGATAATAATAGTACCAACCTCTCAGAGTGTTGGAGTCACGTAAAGTATTTCATATTGCACTAAGCATTCAATAAGTGTTATCTCTCATCATTATTACTTGCACACTGAATAATAACAGAAACTAGGGAAGGAGATGGGGTTTTAAGTCATCTTTCCTCTCTCCTTATTGCCTCTGTTGAAAAGATTTTATCTAGTTTAAGTATCTGGCCCCTTGGTTTGATGTCATAGTGGAGAGAAATAGAATAGAATGGATTTGGTGCTCAGTGATGCTAGATTGAGAATTTAACTCCCCATTATAAAAATGTATAGACTGGGGTGGGCTCATTTGATTAGAGAATTCTGTTAATATATCCATTAGGTGATTGTAAGCTAGATTTCTTCTATAGTCTTGCAAAGGTCTTGGGCAAAGTGGATAGTAATAATAGCCAAAATTTGTTGAAGTATTTGGTAGGTGTTGGGTGCTGTTCTAAGTACTTAGTGTGGGCTAGGGTGAATTGATATTAAGAGTAATACAAAAAGTCTGTGATGAACAAAAACACCAAAATTTTAAGTGATGACAAGATCACTAAAAGTGCCATGCTGAGCTATGTTGGAGTCCAAGGCAAGGAAAAAAATCAGTAATACTTATCTTGTCTTTATTTAAAATTTTGATAGTTCATTTACTAAGGATTTTTAACATCAGTTGTGATTTTTTTTTAACATATGGTGTACTTGAATATTATTTATTCTGATTACTGGCTTTGTGACCCCCCTTTCAATTTTGTGCCTTACATTCTCTCTCTTCTCCTGCTGCTTCTGTGTATAAGAATTTATGTGACCACTCTCAAACCCACTGGGGCAGATCCTATCATTACCCACATTTTTACACGTGAGAAAAAAATGAAGCATAAGGCAGGTGCATATTGGTTTCCTATGGCTGCTTAAACAAACTACCACAAACTCGGAGGCTTAAAACAGCACACATTTGTTGTCCTTGGTCCCAGAGATCAGTTTCACTGGGACTAAAGTCAAGGCATTGTTCTGTTTCTGGAATCTCTAAGGGAGAAGCCCTTCTTTTGCTTTGCCAGCTTCTAGAGCTGAACTCACTGCATTCCATGGCTCAGTTCTTCTCCCTTTGGCTTCAGAGCCAGTGGCATAGCAGTGTGTCTCCGTGGACACATGGCCTTTTTCTGTTGTGGTCAAATCTCCTTCTGCCTCTCTGTTGTGAAAACACTTGTGATTATACTGAAGGCTTACCAAGATAATCCAGGATCTCTACCATCTCACGGTCTGTCCCCTTAATCACATCTGCAGAGTCCCTTTTGCTACATAATGTGACATTCATGGGTTCCAATGATTAGTACGTGGACCTATGTGAAGGCCATTAATCATCCTCCTGTCAGCTGGATGGTAAGTGGCAACGTTCAGATCAGACTGAGGCAGACTGGATTCTGTGCACTTTTGCTGGGGGTAGTTAAGGAAAAGGTTGCATGAATGAGGATCAATTTCAGTCTCTTCAAGGAGGGGCAAGACATTGGGAGTCTTTTGCATCTCATTCCATACACCTAATCCTACCTGGAAGACAGAGACAGTGTTTGGGGCCATATTTATCTGGGCAAACTTCTCCTGTAAAGTATGAGAGATTGGGGGACCTGGGTGGCTCAGTAGGTTAAGCATACAACTTCAGCTCAGGTCATGATCGCACCATCCATGAGTTTGAGCCCCGTGCCAGGCTCTGTGCTGGAGCCTGCTTTGGATTCTGTGTCTCACTCTCTCTCTGCCCCTCCTCTGCTCACTCTCTCAAAGATAAAGAAACATTAAAAAAAATTAAAAAAAGAATGAGAGGGTAAATATTATTTAGGCTTTGCAGGCCATACTGTGCATTCTCTGTTACAACTATTCAGCTCTGCTGTTGTGTCATATAGGCAGCTATAAACAATATGTAAAGGAATCTGTGTGGCTGTGTTCCAATACAACTCTATTTATGGACACTAAACTTTGAACTGCATATAGTTTGTATGTGTCACTAAATATTTTTTCAGTATTTCTCATCATTCATAAACCGTTCTTTGCACATGGTCCATTCAGAAACAGGTGGTGAGCTATCATTTGCTGATAAGGGGCCTGACAGTCCTCACGTTTTGTAGCTTACTTCTGAATGATATCTTGAGATGAGATGAAGTAGGTTGGCATGACATTACTCTGCTTGGAGGGTGGGGTATGTATAGTGTCTCACATGTGATCTTGTCTAATCTCCTATCCTAAAATTTGACAATGATTTTATTATTTTTATTTTATTTTATTTTTTATTTTTTTTTCCTCCATAATATTTTATTGTCAAATTGTTTTCCATACAACACCCAGAAGAGCACTGGACAATGATTTTAAACTAAACTGCTGAAATGAGATTCCCTCCCCCCACACACTTTTTTTTTTAAATAGGCCCCACACCCAGTGTGAAGCTCAACATGGGGCCTGAAGTCACATCCCTGAGATCCAGGCCTGAGTTGAGATCAAGAGTTGGACACTTAATCAAATGAGCCACCCAGGTGCCCCTTAGATGGGGTTTAAAACAGCCTTTCTTTCACCTACTCTACCCTTCTCTCTCCAGAGCTTGGTTCAGCTCTGACATCTACCCTGTTCTCAGGCTCCTCCTCCTTTTCTCCACTTATTTTGATGAACCTCTATTATTTGAATACATTTCTACCACTTCTCTCTTGCCCATTGGAATGTAAACTCCTTGAAAGGCAAGAGAGAGTACTTAATTTTTGCCTTTTGAATGCACTTATTACAGTGATAGCTGGAGCTCCATATTTCTCCAAATTGACATGTTGAAGTGGAGAGTCATTGGAAAAAAAGAGAGAGAGAGGTACTATGTCATTTGTTTTGTTTTCATATGTTACACACCTTTGACCCAATTAAGGCTAAAAGGCAACAGAAGGAATGTCTGCATTTGGAGATACTCCTTTTGGGAAATAAGTCTTCCTTCTCTCAGCCCTGAATCATCCATCTTCCTGGCTCTGTACTCTGTTAATCTGAAAACAAAACAAAGCAAAACAAAACAGCTGGTCTGGAGACAAACCAGACTACGAAAGAACACACAATCTGATGGTTAAGAAATGGTGAGCCACTGTCAGGCTGATTCATGCGCTGATGAATTAATGGTGCCATTACATCCTGACTACAAAGATCTACTTCCAAGGTAACTACTCTTGATAAAAGATTCCCAATGCACTGAGAAGGAAAAGAAGTCTCTGAATGCTTAAAATGATTTTCTCATTATTTGGAAAATATTTTACTACAGTGCTGAGTCCTTGCATCAGCAAAGAATCTATTCATTAGTGTAAAAGGATTTAGAATTTCTTTAGTGCCCTTTCCATTCTGTTTAAGATGTGGGCCATGTCTTTAAAGAGTTGCTATCTATGGGTTGTCATGGGATGGTTAACAATATAAGAGCAATTGCTACATTAATGATGGATCTGTGTGTCATCAACCTTTGATTTAGATGGCTGTAGCAATAAGACACCTATACAAAATATTGTGTTGATGTTAGGCCAAAGATATCAATGAACAATTTAAAAATTCGGCTGCTGTGCTAAGGGCAGTCACCCTGCCGTGTGAGCAGTAGTGCATGAGGGCCAGGAAATTAAAAGGCTTAACCACATGCCCAAAACCGTCCAAGCTACTTTATTGTTCAAGTGAAGTGAAATACAAACACAAACAGCCAGGAGGGTGAAATTTAAATTAAACTTCAAAATCATTTTGTGTTTTAACCATCCATGATGTTCTCAGTAATGCAAGTAAGTCTACTTTCTTTGGAAGCCTAGAAAAATAATTCAATACAAAATACTCCTCTGGCCCTACCTTCTTCCTTTACATGCTCTGCACATGTTCACTGTGAAACAAAAGTTTGACCAAATCCAAAGGAATGCAGCATAACACAAAGGAAGGGTGATGGCCATTGCTGATGACATTCTCCAAAATGAAGTCTGGTGTGCAGGAAGATTTCAGGCCAAGAAATTCCCTTGTTAGGTGATTGCATTGAGATTGCATTGGGAAAAGACATCTGCAATGGAATCATTAGGAATCCTCTTCATTGCTTTCTGGCTTTGTGTGCTGGATAAACATTTCTGTAGACTGTTTTTTTTCCCTGGCACAGTTGTGCTCTTGATCTCCAGTCAGGAGATTGATGCAAATGGGCAGGATGTTTCTCTGAACAGTTCAGCTTTTATCCTTTGAATCAGAGACCACCTGCAGAAATTCCCCTCTATGAAGGGACTTTGGGACCCATATTGGAGCCAGGCAAGAGGCTGACTGGATTGGTAATTCCAGGCTTTCTCTCTGAGGCCAAGAATCCTTCTGAAAGGTTTGGGGGTCATTCCCAAAAGGAAAATTCAATTTCAAGGAGTCTGAAATTAAGGTAGTGAGCTAAATGTAAAATGCTGAATGAAATAAGTTAAAAGTCAATTGTTCATGGGGGGAAATAACCAGGTCATAAATGTCATAGACCACAAAGTAAAGGTCTCACGTCTCTTTTCTGTTACAATTCATGTAAAAGCAAGTACTTTCTTACAAAGACATCTATCATGTTTATTCTATAGTTATATAGATACTGTCTTTTTTAAAGGACAAATGGCATTTAAGGAAGTTATTCTACAAAATTCTATACATAGGTTTTGAAGCAGAAAGAAAACCATGAAAAAAGAAAGAAGGAGTCCAGTTAGCAGGTTTTACGAACAGATGAAGTTCCTTCAGGCAAATCTGGTGAAAAGGACCAAGGTGGCTTCATGCCCTCCTGGGGAATTCTGGGTTTTCTGGGTTGCCTTGCTCACACCAGGTAGCAGTGCTACATCACTCAGATAAAGCTTCTCCTCAGGCCAAGAGAAGTCTCTGTGTTTGAGCATAGACTGCATTTTTGCCTTGAAAGAAGAATTCTCTGTGTTTATTTCTTTTGACTTGAATGTGCTTTTTCCTTAGGCTGAGGCAAAAAGAAAAAAATTCTTATTAGTAGTCAGGAGAGACAGAAAGAACTTTCCCTGTGACTTTGTGGCTGAGTGGTTTTAAAATCCATCTGTAAATACTTTGATATTCCTTCCATCATGGGGTGGAGTCTATGTACCAATCCCTTGAACATGGGCAGGACTTTATAATTGAATTGGTGAATAGGATGGGATAGATTATGCTGTGTGGCTTCCAAGTGTAGGTTACAATTCCATGTGGCTTCTGTGGTTTCTCTATGGGATAGTTGCTCTAAGCCATGTTTAAAATCTGGCTATTTGGAGACAATATGCAGAGACATTGTGCAGTAAAGGAGTAGTGAAGCAAGTGTAGGTTGTCCAAATTCCTCACATTCAGAAGAAAGGTTTGGCCTTTGCTTAGTTCTTGGAAGGTAATCTTTAAGCCCTTGGCACATCCTACCTGTTAAGAGTGTCTTTGCTTATCCCAGCATTGAGCTATGCCAGATAGTTAATACTAGTAACATGATTTATGGTGGGGACCTTGGGCTGTAGTATCCGGAGAGCTACAGTCAGCCATGTAGAAAGTAATCTATGCCTGAATGACACTGCACACCAAGGAAAAACACTGCATGCCAAGGGTTAGGTGAGCTTCCCTGGCTAGCACTGTTTTGTGTGTATTGCCAAGAGTTATTGCTTGAATTAAGTGCAGTCCACATGACTCCACTGGGAAAAGACACCTGGAAGCTTCTGCCTAGAGCCTCCTGGATTCTTTACTACACCTTTTTCAGTTGTTGATTTTACCTGCGTCCTTTTTGCTGTAATATACCACAATTATGAGTTTAACAGTTTTGCTAAGTTCTATGAGTCTCTCTAGTGGATCCTTAAGCCCTACTGGATGTGAAAGTTGGTCAAGACCGCTGAAATTACGTGGCCCAAACTTCTCCCAGGTAACTGGCTTAAGCCCAATAATCTTATAGACAAGGAAACTGAGACTTGAAAAGAGTAGGTGACACTTTCAAAATCATACTAGTCATTGTCTCCTCATAGGACTATATTTGAATTTCTGCAGAATGTGTTGTAAAACACCATTCCAATGGAGCAATTATGGGTTCATCATTTTGTTTGATACCATGTTCAAGTAATTTGGCTAATAATGAAACCAAATGTTTTCAGATTTTCAGTGTAGTTTTGAGGACAACATTTTGCCCCATTTTGTGGCTCTGGGATATTGGCAAGTGCAACAGTGAAATGTTTTAACTTTTCATCCTGCCCTGATGGCCAGGCATGCCATTCATTCAGTCATGCATGCATGCATGCATTTATTCACTTATGTTTGTGACATGGTACACTGCAAAATATTTTTTTTTAACTACAAAAGACTATGTGTGTCCCATTCTGGACACTGTGGCCACTCTTTTCTTTTATATTCCTCAATCTACTGCTCCCCCATTCAAAGGTCTGCACCACAAGGGGATCACTGCCATGTTTCCTGAGAGTTTTTGAAGGGCAGTTGTGGCTTCACAAGAACAATTTATATTTTATTTAAAAGGCTTAGAACTACTTTGGTTAGGAAGTGACTCCATTCATCAGAGAAAGGGGATGGTTTGCTGTTGAATGGATAAATGCACAGGGAGAAATTTCAGAGGCTGATAATTTTCCTCAACTCCCCTTTTCCCTTTATATAAAGTATAAAGTCTCCCATATAAATTAGGAATCTAATCAGAATGGTATGCTCCACTCAACTGGGACAGGCTTAATTGGGAAATCCGCTTAATCAGGACATCTCCCAGGGAACTGATTTAAGCCCGATGATACATAATGGCTATGATTGCAGCTTAAAGGGGGTGGTAATTCTCTTTAATTGAGACACTTCCAGGTAATTTAGTGCTGCTTGAAACTAGGTGTGTGAGAGAACGTATGTGCTTGTGGTCTCTCTGATTTGGTTTTGTTGTTTTTTCCACAGTAAGGTGTGCCAGATTGATTCAGACAATAGCTCTGCCCCAAGAGCTCATCCCTATCCACAAGGCAAAGCAGGGTAGACTCCTTGGCAAAGAACTACCATACTCCTTTTCAGCAACTTGGAATTGGTACTTCAGCCTATTGGGGGTATAATTATGGGCTAATTAGCATTTTTCCTTTGTGGTTAGTTTCAGGGAGGTTTGTTCAGGCAGAAGAAGAGACATCCTTTCCACTATTTGCTTCTTGTTCCTCCTTTGCTCCTGAATGGACTTCCTGCTGGGACACGAAATCCTATAAGTTGACCTAACTTCTGTGGGGTTGAGCAGCATTGGAGAATAATTGATTGCAAGAAGCTATGGCCTGAAATATGGCCCTACCCCTCACTGTGATAGTATTTGGACATGTGACATTTAGTAAGCTTTTAGGTTTAATAAAGTCATGAGGGCGGAACCCTCACGATGCAAGTGATGCCCTTTATAAAAAGAGACACCACGAATGACGTCAGCATCATCACTGGTTCTTGACATCAAGAAGACATCACTCATTTTTGTCTCTCTTTTAACAGTGATTTAGCATCAATCTTTAAAGCTAAAATGAGTGTCTTGTAGGTAGCATATATGATGCCTTGACTTCCAACCTCTGTAACTGTAAGAAATAAATATCTGTTGTTTCAGACACTCAGTGTATGATGTGTTGTTGTGGCGGCCGGAGCAGCCTAACACAGTGGGAAATGGCACCTGCAGCAAGTCTTTTTTTTTTTTTTTTTAAGTTTAGTTATTTGTTTTGAGTAGTGGCAGAGAGAGGGAGAGAAAATCCCAAGTAGGCTCTATCCTGTAAGCATGGAGCCTGATGAAGGGCTCAATCTCACAAAACGTGAGATCATGACCTGAGCCAAAACCAAGAGTTGCATGCTTAACCAACTGAGTCACCCAGGCACCTCATCCAGTTCTTCTTTTAAAGATGCATTCTGCATAAGAGATGGAAAATTGGACTGAGGAAACAGGATGGTCATTATCAACAGTGATCAGATTTGTCTGCAGTTCTTTTCATTCTTATAGGAACTTAGTCCTGATCACAGTCCTCAGTTCACGTCACCCAGTCACTATTGGTCTATGTGTAAACTCTACATTTAGACACTTACTTATTCAGTCACACATTCAGTTATTGCCTTTTATCTCATACACCCTCTCGTTTTTCTGCTCTTTTCCCTCTGTACGGCCAACAGCACAGCATGTTTAATGTGTAAGGTTCCTGTTTCATAGATAACTATCTTTTTGCTGTGTGGAAGGGGTGAGAAAACTCTCTAGGGATCTCTTTTATGAGGTCACTATTCCCATGTAGTCAAGTCTGCTCTCATCACTTAATCACCTCCCCAAAACCCACCTTCGAATGCCATCACATTAGGGATTATGTTTCAAACCTCGAACTCTGTGGGAGATACATGCATTTGGTCTATTGCCTACTCAATGGTGTGTATCTACCATGTTTTATCTATTGTATCAGTTAAGGTAATGCTACACATGTAACAGGTAAATCTTTCAAATTTCAGAGGTTTAACAGATCCTCAGGTTAGTTAATGAAGTTGAAAGTAAATTAACAGCCTGAAGTGGGTGCGCCAAGTTAAGTGATTCAGGGACCCATGCTCCTTCCGTCTTCCACAACCTGGAATGCAAGGATCCTATTCTGAGATTTCCTCCACTCAAGCCAGGTGGAAGGAGGAAAGAGCAGGGAAGTTTGCACTGGGGACTTTCTTACAGCCAGGTCTGCAAGTAGTCTACTAAACTCCAACCAAACATTCCTTTTTCTGGAATTCAGCCATGGGTTTACATCTAATCTCAAGAGGATGCTAAGAGGAGGAAAAAGGCTTGGTGATACAGCAAAAGTTCCCTGTACATGTAAATCCTTTCTCAGGGATTGACAGCTGGATTGCCTCTGGTTCCCTGCCACCAAAAATAATGTTGCAGTTAACACCCCCTTTCCTATATTCTTTGGACCTGTGCAAAAGTGTCATCAGTTCATAAAACCAGGGATAGAATTGCTTGGTCTTAGGATATGCATGTGCTCATTTTGACCAAATGGTGTTCATTTGTACTCTTGATTAGGAGCACTCGCCTGCCCCTACCAGCAGTGTGGAAGGATGCCTCTATCCCCTATCTCTCTCTCTACTTCTTGCTTCAGTTTTCTTTTTTGGTAGACTAGTGTGTATACAGACATATATCATTGCAGTTTTAATTTTCATGTTTTCAATGGCTAATGATTTTGAACATTAACATTTTTGTTAACCCTTAGGTTCCCACCTCTGTAAATTGTCTAGGTATATTTTTTTTTTGTAACGTTTCTTTTTGAGTTAGAGAAAGAACACATGTGCATGCATGTGAGCAGGAGAGCGGCAGAGACAGAGGGAGACAGAGGATCTGAAGTGGGCTCTGTGCTGTCAGTGCCTGATGTAGAGCTCAAATTCACAAACCACTAGATCATGACCTGAGCCAAAGTCCAACACTTAACTTACTGAGCTACCCAGGCACCCCTTGCCTGGATATATTGTTTGTTCATCTTTCATTTTGTGGTTTGTGTTCTTTTTTTGATTTGAAGAATATTTTTGAAATAGAATTTATCTATTTTTTTAAAATGCTTATTAAGGAGACTTTCCTGCTCCCAAGGTCTTGTTTGTTACTTTAAAGTTCACTCTTACAGTGTTGTTGGGGAGGGATTCATTTCTATCTTCTACATGCAATGAATCAATTTTGAGTATATCATTTATTGAACAATCTTTACACATTAATTTATGATTTAGCCTTATCACTAACTTTCCACATATATGTGTATTTGTGAACTCATTCTGCTTTATTGGTCATTTGTCTGTTTTTGGGCTAATACTATTCCAGATTTCCTTTTTTCTTTTTTAATTTTTTTAATGTTTATTTTTGAGAGAGACAGAGTATGAGTAGAAGAAGGGCAGACTGAGAAGTCGACACAGAATCGGAAGCAGGTTCCAGTCTCTGAGCTGTCAGCACAGAGCCCAATGCAGGGCTTGAACTCACGAACTGTGAGATCATGACCTGAGCCAGAGTCTGTTGGTTGGTTAACCCACTGAGCCACCCAGGCATCCCCATTCTTGATTTTCTTACTGTGACTCTGAAGTATGTCAATATCAGGTACATTAAGTTTCTTCTTCTTTTTTAAAAGTTGATTTTGCTAGTTTTTATTCTTCTATGTACATATTGATGTACATTTATTCAATGTTTCAAAGAAATCTGATTTTGATTGGGATGCTGTATGTTGATAAATGTAAGGACCACTAATCTCTTTATAATACTAGTCTTCCCGGCACTCAGGAGTCTGCACTGGCTCTCCATCTATTCAACTCATCGTCTGTGTCCTTTATTGGCATTTTGAAATTTTATGTATTGTGTTCTTATGAAGTTTTGGTTAACTTAGTTTTAAGATACTTTATAGTTTTTATTGCTATTGTGAATAAGATCCCATTTGTGTTACGTGTTGTAAGTAGTTATTGCTGGTATAGGACAATGGAATTGATTTTTTGTAGTTTGGCCACGTATCTATCTGGCAACCCTAATGAACTCACTCTAATTACTTTTAATCGTTTGTCTGTTGAGACTGCTGATTTTTCTAGGTAGATGATTACTACATTTACAAATAACATTTTATCTCTTTTTGTCGTAACCCGATGACCTGGGCCGCTCCTCCCCGGCGATTGGCGGTACCTGTTTCGTCAGCCCCGACTGGCAGGGCGGAGAGTCAGAGTCGTCGCCGGTCCTTCTCCTGAGGGAGGGAGAGAAAAAGGGGGCAGGAGAGGGAGACGCAAAGAGTAAAGACAGAACTCACGGTTCTCCGATCAGGCGAAAGAGAGCGTTTATTCAAAGAACTGTTCTTTATATAGTCTTCAGGGGGGGAAGACAAGGCAAGCTGACCTAGGCAGGCTACAGAGTCAAATGCATATCAAAGAAGCGCCCCGACTTTGCCTCAGCAATCTTGGGGGATGGAGAACTAACATTGAATACGGTTTTGATCTTTTGTGTGCCTTGGCCACTCACGTCTAGCTCAGCAAGACAGTCGCCAAAAGTTATTTTGACCAGGAAATGGCAATCTCCAGCCTCCAGATGCAAATCTTGTTTACTGGCTCGCTCAACGGAGTGATAATCCTTGCCTGAGGCAGACAGAAAACTTGGCGGGCCTTTTCATATTACTCATATTTCATATTACTCTTTTCATATTACTCTCCATATGTATAATTTTTTCTCTCTAGGCTAGAATAAATTTAATTCTATTAGTATATAGCTTTGTTTTGTTCTTATTCTTATAGGAAATAGACCTGAAGATTCTTATTAAGCATAATGTTTGATGCCTTTGGTTTTGGTATTTAATCTTTATTAAACATATACACAGTTTTCTTCCATTTCTCTCATATTAGGGACTCTTAAAAATATCATAATGGAAGTAGAATCTTACTCAATGCTTTTATCTTGCATTGCTTGAGATAATAATATGTCTTTTTTTTCACTAGTCTACTAATGTGGTAAGTTGTATCGATTTATTTTATTTTTGAGAACTCCTTGCATTCCTGAGATAAACCTAGCTTGCTCATGATATATTATCAACTTCAGAGATAAAGCAAGTGGATGCAGGACTAGTATTGAAAATCAGGTCTTACAAAAAGTAGCCTTAGTTCATCCCAATCTTTCATCTTATCCTCCATCTCCTGCACCACACAAACTTATGTTTTTCTTTTTAGGCACTTACATAAACAGTTTTTGTAATTTAGAAGCTTTTAAAAACCCTAGGATTCAGTTAAAAATTTTTATTTTTTTCATTCTAGAATATCAGAAGTTTTGGAAAATATAGTGAAGCAGGAAGAGAAACAATCACTTCAACACTGTATCCAGACAGAACGTCTCCTAACCTGGGAGCTCAAGTAACAACTAAGCATGAGATGCTTTTCCAGAACTATATTCAGACAGCAGGTCTACTAAATAGGGAAAAACTGCCAGACCCCAACATGCACTGCATCAATGAACACTGCAGGCAAGAGGCTGTTCATTGAAACCCTGCAGAAGCTGTGGGTATTCCTTTTTTATTTTTTAAAAATAAGGTTATTTCTTATTAGGCTTTATGAGTGTTGTCTATGCAATCTAATATTTATAAAACTCAAAGTCAAGAATTATAAATGACCAAGAAAGGCACAGACTAATAACCACATTTTATAATGTGGTAGTACTTTATAATTTCACATATATTCTCTTATTTGATCCTAAATTTCCTGGAGATAAGACAGAAATATTTTTCTTCATTTTACAGAAGAATAACCTGGAGATCAGTTTAATGAATGGTATATCCAAGACATTAGATATATTGGAGTAGATTTTGAAACTACGATCCAAATCCAGATACATTGTCTCTAAATATTGTTCTAAATATTGTTTTTACTGAGGTATAATTGACACTATAGTAGTTTCAGGTATGCAACCTTATGGTTAATATTTGTATATACTGCAAAATGTTGACCACAATGTCTAGTGATCATTTGTTACCATACAAAGTTATACTTTTTTTCTTCATGATGAGAACTTTTAAGATTTACTCTCTTGGCAACTTTCAAATACACCCTATAGTACTATTGACTATAATCACCATGCATCATTACATCCTGTGGGTATCACTTTTGTGTCTACTGCATGATGTAAGCAGTGAGCAACCCTAGTTATTGAGCCAAGTGGCTAGAGAGATTTAGGCTGAACTTCAAATCATATATCTCTCAAGTACTTTAGTAGGGAATAAAAGAGACTTGGGCCAGCTGGTGAATCCTGGAGTGAGCTGGGGATTTGGAATGGGCATTGAAGCGAGGCCCAGAATATTCTAAAATATCTGTTAAAGAGGCAGAATATAATGAAGTCTTTTTTGTTGTTTGGCTATGGGCTTCAACCAGCTTTATTAACATGATGGTATCATTTCTTTGTGTTCTGTCAAGAATGAGAAATAACTCTCCGAACATGGCCTCCATCTTTTCTTATGGTTAATTTTGCACCTGGTCTTAGTTTTAATTTGATTTTACTGAGCATGTGCTGTGATGGTTATTCTCCATCATCCCTGTATAACTGTTCTGTATAATTCTCTGCAAACCTCTGTGTGCTAGAAGGGGGCTGACCTCTCTGACTTTGCCACTCACTCTAGCTTCATGTGGCTTCTAGTTGGATCTATTCAACAGAAGTCTCTGTTGCATAATATTCCATAATACCCCCACAGCCATAGCTCCTAAGGTGGCTTCTCTCATATGACTAATGGCCTGATTGGGTTTGGATAACATCATTTATTTTCACTGTCCCTTCTGACCTCAGGATGATAATGGCAGCCCTTATCAGTTTTCCTTTCTTACCTTCACCTTGTAAACAGTCCCTTCAATAAAAGGTCTTTTATTAATTCCATCTGTTTCATGCTGCGACCTTGACTGACACTTGTTAAAGGGCCCAGTCATGTCCCACAGATTGGTATACTTTGGAGTTTTGGTGGATACTATAAGCTTAGGATAAAACTTTCCTGTTTTTGTAATCTCTGTGCCCAATGAGGGCCTCAAACTCATGATCCCAAGATCAGGAGTTGCATGCTCTACTGACTGAGCCAGCTGGGTGCCCCACAAAACCTTCCTGTGGTTTGGTGCTGGGTTGTAGCCTATTTGGCTTTAATGTGCTTCAGAAATGAATGTTGCAATTTATAGATGACCATGAGCATGAGGAGTCTCTGTGTGAGCTTGCAGAAGCACCACTTTATAATTGCAGAGTGCAAGTCCTTTGGCCACTGAATATGGCAGTTTAACTGAGCTGCATATGAAACCTCATGGCTCTTCATTGTATTTCTCTATGATTTTATTTTGATTTAAAAAATTTTTTAAAATATTTTATTTATTTTTTAGAGAGAGAGACAGCCTGAGCAGGGGAAAGTTAGAGAGAGAGAGAGAGAGAGAGAATCTGAAGCAGGCTCCAGGCTCTGAGCTAGCTGTCAGCACAGAGCCTGATGTGGGGCTCGAATCCATGGACCGTGAGATCATGACCTGATCCAAAGTCAGATGCTCAACCGACTGAGTCACCCAGGCTCCCCAAAACCAGATAGAGATCCTTTAGTGAAGTTTTATTTTCTTCATCTTAACTCCAGGCTTTAATAATGATAATAATAATAATAACAACAACAACAATAATAATAATACTCTGTGTCAGGCATTGTTAACAGATTCACTACTGGAATGAAGATACTGGGGTTCAGGGAGAAGTGAAGCAGCTTACTCAGATTCACCACATAGTAAGCGGTTAAGCAGAGACTCCCCCAGGTCTCCCTAACTCCAAATCCTGAGTCTTGTACATAGTTGTTATATTTCTAAAATTCCTTATGTTGATTTTGTTCTACTCTTTTTATCTCTCCCAGAAGAAATTGTAACATCAGATATCCATGTAAGTTAAAGTAGATTTCAGGAAGCATCTTGGATTTCATGTTGAAATGTCTAATGATAATACTCTAGGTTTGAATAGTACTTATTACTTACTGATCTACATAAATCCTAATATAGAAGAAGAATAGTGTGCTGAGTAGCTTCTGTACCACCATATCCATTTTTCAATTTGTTCTCCAGTCTAGGAGAGTGACTTTTTGGGTCAGAATCAGTGGACTATCCTGGCCAGTAGGTCAAAGATGGATTCTGGCTGGCTCGAATCAATAGGAGACATGACCAAAAGATCAGAGTCTTGAAAAGGAGTTATATTCATGGTCTTGCTGGCTTTATCCCTTCTGGACCTCAAGTCTGAAGTGAATGAATTTCTCCCCTCAAGGCCACAGTCCCTATGGGATGGCCTTCTTTTAGAAGAATCTGCAGATTCTGGTAACTGCTCCTTTCCCTTACTCCTTCAGACTTGGTGCTGGTAACATTTTCCCATTATGGCTATCCTTATCTGTGCTCACTACTTAGGAAATAGGCCCTCATGAAACTGCCTTCTTTGCCCCAGATGGCTGTGCAGGGGGGTTCTTGCCATGATCCTCAGGTAAGAAGATTTTATCATTTATCCAAGTTAAGCCAGGAGTAGATCAAAGAATAAAACTTCAATATTAATCTTGGATGCTTGAAAAAAAAATTGAAGGGATCCAGTCAACTGTAAAGAATCAATCCTGTTGGGAGAAGTAACAGCAAAAATTCCACCCGAGGACCTAGAGCCCTTCTGTGGTGTCCCCTTCATGTGACTGATGATGGTGGCAGGGACCACATCTCTCCCTCATAGGGAAAAGGTACCACTTTCTAAGATGGATAATCTGAAATGTCTTTCACTCTTTGTCCCTTATAGATCTCTGCTTTCATAGATTGGGGAGTAGGAAGGGGCAGCAAGAGCATGATTGGGGTGATAACTATGGGACCTGAAAGGCATACCTGGCCACAGGTTTTGTGGCATTGGTTAGAAAGTGGACTACTTGATGCTTCTTTGTTCTCAGGTTTCAGCCCTATGCACAAATCCACGGGTAAAAGGAGCAATCACATTTGATAAATTTTAAATACCGTTTAATGCCATATAGATCAATAAAACTAGCTAGGTGTCTGGTAGATTGTATAGCCTATCTTTCTGCTTTAAAGAAGCACAGGCTCTAAAACATCTCAAACAAATTAGAACTCTGTAATCCTTTCAGAGATCCAGCACTTATATCCTTTGATAGTTGATGCTAGCATTTTATCACTGCTATCAGGAGTGTCCAACTCACAACCTACCTCTTTTAGATTACCGCATAAGCCCCTCTCTCTGCCTTCCTCAGTGGAGGAGTAAAACCATCATGTCCCAGCCTATCACTTTATAAATGTGAAGATGCCTTTTAACCAAACTCATTAGCTCACCCATCCCTTGCTCCATTCTTCCTTCCCTTCCTCCCTCCTTCTTTCACTTCCTCCCTCTTCCCTCCTTTCCTTCCATTTCATCTGTTAGTCTCAAATTTTTGAGTAAATGCATTTTTTGGCTATATAGTCATCTTTGCTAACATGTTACATACTTTTAGGATCTGGGTTATACTTGTATCTTTTATTTTCACAAATGATTTTGAGGATTGCCAAAGCAAGTGCAAAATTTCCACCCAAGAAGAATCTCTTCAACATGGATCTTTGCTTGAAAGATCTGATGTAGTCTGCAAGTTTCTGGGAACTTGCAATATTTTGTTACATATTTGGGGACAAAATAAAATCTGGAAAACATAAAGAGGGAGGCAAGGAGGGAAAATATGAATCCAAGTTCTCTCCAGGAAAACTTAAGAACAGAAGAGATGAGTAAAGTTTTATATTTGGGGGGGGGCAATTTAAAGGTCTTCATTGGATTCACTTGCACATTTAATATGTATAACATCTTGCATTATGTGATCCAGTCCTTAGGAGTGGGGTTGAAGAGGCTGATTTAGGCACACAATAAAGTGCTACACAAGTTAAGAGCATGAATCAAATAACATTAAGGTCAAACTGCTCAAGGGCAGATAAAGGATACAGGAGAGAGATGGGAAGATATCAGGGAAAGTTTCATGCATCTGTGGCATTTGACCTGAGTCTTTAAGTCAAGTTTGGACAGTTACAGATGGAACCGGGGAGAGATGAGGAAAGAAAAAGTTTCCATACAAATGGGAAAACATGAGCCAAGCACAAATTGCAGATGTTGGTTGGTTCTGGTTCAATGAAATTAACCTGGTGTGTGGCTTATCTAATAGCATCATTTTTTGGAGGAAGTCAGAAGGAAATCATCCAGGAAATCTATGATGAGATCATTAAACATTTCAGTGAAAGATACCCTTGCAATTAATTTCGTTTGCAATATGCATGCTTATGAATCATTATATTTGTTGGGATGTTATAAAAAGGTCAAAACTAATTATACATTTGTTATGATGAGCTTAAAATTCTAGCTGTCATTTGTTACGTTGGTTCCCTTGAGACATTGTAAACTCAATTCCTTCCTTACATTGGAGTTTTGAGTGTCATTTTTTTTAACGCTTTAATGAAAATGTTTCTTTCATCACTATAATTTGGTTTATTATGCTTAATGCCACCAAATTACTTTTAAATCTTGGCATGGCTTTATTAAAAATGGTCTCATTTTAATTTGCTGCTCTAGGTACAGAATTTATCATGAAGACAAGGAAAAGCAGCCTGCCTCTTAAGAGATATTCTGGAAATAGCTTAATGACAGATCTCCAAGTACTGAAGACATTATCAACTCATTTAAAGTTCTCTGTGATGTTGGTTACTTGAAAATCTTTATCCTGTGTGTGTGTGTGAGTGTTTCCCAAAATTGTTATATTTCTTGGTTTCTTGCTGAAGAATTTGCCAACATATGTTCCTTGTGGGTAGATGGGAATACAAATCCTAGAAAACTCAATGGCATTCACAGTTATAATTTCTAAAAATCAAGTGAGCCAACGAAATTTCACCCTTGAAATCTGACCTATTCAATTCTAATATTCTCAAAGGCAAGGACTATATCTTATTTGAAATTTGTGGCAGGTGCTATGTGGCATATGTTCCAAAGGTTGTCATTAATTATTTAGCAAGTCTTTGTTTATTACTCACTATATGTAAGAGGCTAAACAACTTCTATAGAGTGACTAATATTGACAAGAAATATTCTGATTCACCTTCTAGAAGTTTATAATCAACTGGGAGTTTACAACCTAGTGGTCTTTTATGAGATTGCTGGAACATGGTGAGGTTTAAATGTTCCCAGGAACTATCACATCATGCCATTCACATGTTTTAATTATGATTTGGATGACTTGTCTTAGGAACAAGAAATGTTCAGAGAGTTATTTCATTTATTTTATTTTATTATGTTTTATTTGTTTTTGAGAGAAAGATCGTGGGTGGGAGAATGGTAGAGAGAGACACACACACAGAATTGGAAGGAGGCTCCAGACTCTGAGCTGTCAGCACAGAGCCTGATGCAGGGCTCGATCTCATGAGCTGTGAGATCATGACCTGAGCCGAAGTTGGATGCTTAACCAACTGAGCCACCCAGGTGCCCCCAGAGAGTTATTTCAAAGTAGTAATACAACTAGTCTGCAGATTTGGTGGAGAATTTATTTTAACTATTAAGGGTTAGAAACGACTATTATTTAGGTGCCTTGGCAAGCATTGGTATCCTTAGATATTACTTCTTGGAGACATTGGTAGGTATCTCTTAATTATTTTAGGAAATGATAGTGGAAGATGACTACCTGCCCTATGATACTTCTTTAAAAATTGAGTCAAGGGACGCCTGGGTGAGTCAGTCAGTTAAGCATCCAACTTCAACTCAGGTTGTGATCTCACAGTTTGTGGGTTTGAGCCCCACATTAGGCTCTCTGCTGATAGCTCAGAGCCTGGAGCCTGCTTTGGATTCTGTGTCTACCTCTCTCTCTACCCCTCCCCCACTCAGGCTCTGTCTCTCTCTCTCTCTCTTCCTCTCTCAAAAATAAACATTAAAATTTTTTTAAATAGACAAAGAATAAAAATTGAGTCAAGAAAGTGTTTAATACAAAACAAATATTTGTTTTAATATAAATAAAAAATATCAGCTATATAAGTTCATTTACTGCTATGGCTGAGTGTCTCTGGACTCTGATAGATTGAAGTTAGAATCTTGGTTCCTCCACCAATAGACAGTCTGACTTTGGGGAGATACTTACCCTTTTTTCTTGCAGTTTCCTTTTCTGAAATGGAAACAATACTACAGAGCATCAGCTGTGAGATTAAGTATGCTGGGGGTGAGGCCTGAGATTGGCCAACAGTACTTCATCTCAAAGAGTTAGGAGGGAACAGAGTATGGTTGCAATGATATGGCTGGGGTTAGGTTGCATCATTTGCCATTTTATAGTTAAGTGACCTTGAGCAAGCTATTTAACCTCTCTCAGCCTCAGTTTTTAACTCTGTAAAAAATAGTTACTTTATGGTTGCTATAACTATTACATGAGCAAATGTTGTGAGGTACATACAGTGCAACCAGATTTAGCACATCCTTGTTAAATAATAATTATTAACATTTGATGGCATAGCCTTGATATATACTAGGAGCATGAGCACAGCCCAGACCAGAGTAAGACAATGGTATCTATCTATCTATCTATCTATCTATCTATCTATCTATCTGTCATTTATCATCTATTTATCTATATATCTAATCTTTCTCATAATGTCCAAATGAAATATCAAAGTCAACTGGACTCCTTCCACATTTTCCTGGATTACCTTGATGGTGGATATGGGTTCTTTGCCTTTCATTTAGATGAGGCTTCTCTATTACCATCAGTAGAAGTTTCAACTTTGTAAGTAGAACTCTGGCTTCCAAGAAGAGAATATCTGAGGACTAGTGACCAAAATATCCTATGATGCACTTTCCGTATTGGGATACTTTTGTGAGGTAAGGGGGCTGCTTAACCTACAAGACTTCACAACTTCCGACTTAATGAAGAATTGTTCAAAGCAAACACCTGGGCATTCTACCAATGAAGAAAAAGGGATGGGAAGTGATGGAGAGAAGGAAAGAAAAAGGATATAAATTAAATAAACAAACCAGGGGCACCTGGGTGGCTCCATCAGTTGAGGTACTGACTCTTGATTTTGGCTCAGGCCATGATCTCACTGTGCATGAGTTCAGACCCTGCATGGGCTCTGTGTTGACAGTGTGGAGCCTGCTTGAGATTCTTCCTCTTGATCTGCCCCTCCCCGACTCATGCTCTCTCTGTTTCTCTCAAAATGAATAAATCAACTTTGAATAAACAAACCAGACAATACATGCCTTCAAATCCATTTTGGAGTCTCACTTAACTCTCTAAGCTGTGTAAAAGCAAATTCACTTCTCTAGTTGGGTACCTTGTGGGCAAAGCTTACAAGCAGCCACTCTGGTGCACCTGTGACACCTGTGGTATGCACAGCCTATGCACAGCCTCATTTGCAAGGTCAGCCCATGTGTTTCAGGATTTCTAAACGTCAGCTTGTCAGTATAGTTTAATGTTAGTCATTTCACTCCCAAGGCTTATGGTACTTTGAGTTACTACTTATAAATACAGCATATATGTCACTACTCTGATGGATTTACCTGTTATTACTTTGTCCTGCATTTTCCCTCCACACGGCCATTTTTTAAGAAAGATAACTGGGGAAACATTCCATTCATATACAGGACTAGACTGAATGAAACTGAGGCCTGAGTGTGCCTTCAGAGTCCCAGCCTCACTTTTCTGACCTCTTCCTCACCCCAACAGGTCCCTTCTTCAAGCATTCCATTACTTTAGTTGGAATGGCTTGCTTGCCCCAGCCCTGTAGGCTCATGACACTCTCTGAACATCTTTGATCGGTGATTACCTGTTCTTTTCTCTTTGCTCCAAGATGAAGAAGTCAACTAATAAGTGCCTTGAGCAAGTGGATTGTTACCTGGCTCTCTTTTAGACAATGCTTCAGTTTGTTTCCAAACACATTAGCCCCTCTGATGTTGGAGAGAATCTGGTGGACCCCATCTTTTGGGGTGGGTAGACTTTACGTTTCTTTAAAATCATATTGCATGGGTAGTTCCTAGAAATACCTTTCCCAGAAAACTCACTCTTATATTATTCTTCCTTTGAAACAGAAATCCCAGGAACTACTTGGTTAAGAAAATGTTAAGTCTTTTTGGGCCAGGCAAAAGGTGAAATTAAAGCAGGAACTGCTGACACAGAGAACAAAAAATGCTGGTTACAGATATTTGATCTTCATCTAGTTTTCTTTGATCCACTTCCTACTTATTTCTCTTCTCTCTCTCTCTCTCTCTCTCTCTCTCTCTCTCTCTCTCTCTCTCCTTCTACCTCTCTCTCTCTCCCTCTCCAGCTTCTTCTGGGCTAAGAATTGAAAAGTCTTATTTTTTCAGTAAGCTCTGTTGACACAGAGCTCCTAGAGGTGTCAACAACCTCTTGAGGTCAATGCAAGCAATGAATTGTCTCTTCCCTTTTCTCCATACTAAAAGCTAGAAGGGCCCAGATTTGAAACTTGATAAGCAGAATAAATCTTAACCATAAACATTATCTTTTGATCAACACTGACTTCCCCCTCTTTTGCTGAATATCTCACCTGGGCGATCCTTTTCTATTAGCATCAAGAAATTGCCGAAGGAAGAAATGTAAGATCTAGTTTTTAATTAACTTTGCCATTGATTTCCACATAACTGTGTATGAGTCACTGTTCTTCAGTGAAAGGGATGAGAGTCTCCAAGATTAATGGTTGTTCTTGGGGATTTTTCTCAACCAAGTTCTAGATATTCCACAATTTCTTCTTTTTCTCCCCTCTGGACTCATATCTTATTCTGATCTTTGCCATAACACACAGAGACACACAGAAACACACATACATGCATTCTCACCAAATGTGCTTTCAGAATGTAAATATTGGTGGGGGGTGAGGATGGGGTGGGGAAGGGAGATTATGATGCACATTTACCAGTGTTGACATAAAAGTCTTATGCTGCAGTTTCGCCTAGTTCAACATAGTTTTAAGCCAATTTACTCATACCGAGTTTTATATGCCTTGAATGAAATGTAGTTATGGATAAGTGAAAAGGAAACTGGTTAGTGGGCCTTAAAGTGTCTATAAACCAGATTGATACACAACATATTTTAGATATTAGAAGCTGAAATACTTATTTTCCCACAAATTACTCTAACAATGAAAAGGTACAGTAATATTGTCTGAAATGAGAGAAAAGTATCATTCTGTTACATTAGAAAATGTAAAATAGAATGCCATTGGTATGATTTTTAGTGACTGAACACACTGCACATCTGCTTTCTAATATGTTATCCATCTAGTCCATCTTCAGCTGTTGGATTAACTATATTTCTGTTTTTCTATCTGTATCTATCAGTAAGCATCTCTCTATCTCTCTATCTCTATAAATATTTTTCAATAAATATTTTTAATTGTACTTGAGAGAGAGTGTGTGTGTAGAGGGAGAGAGAAAGAGAGAGAGAGAGAGAGAGAGAGAGAATCTTAAGCAGGCTCCATTGCTCAGCACAGAGCCCAATGAGGAGCTTGATACCACGATCCTGGGATCATGACCTGAAGTGAAATCAAAAGCCAGATTCTCAACAGACTGAACCACCCAGCACCCCTCTCATTTATGTAAATTGCAACCCAACTCCATTTTTCCAGGCACGTGGGACTGATCCCATCACCCTGGGATCATGACCTGAGCTGAAATCAAGAGTCAGACACTCAACCCATTGAGCCACCCAGGTGCTCCAGCATGTTGTTTTTAATGTCAGCATCTTTATGATTTTACATAAGCATCTTAATGAATTTTTTAGTGAAATAAAGTATCTTCCAATTCTGTTGAGCCAAAATTTAAGTGTTGATCACAATCATAGGAAAATATCTGTGCAGTACCTGTTATTGCTATTTGAAAGGTGACTTTTTTCTTTTTACATCTGGAAATATTTTTGTGCATAAACTCTATAGGGACTAGATAACAAGATTTGTTTAGTCATGGAACAATCCTATAGAAACCAATGGGATTTAACTATATGAAATATTGATCCAGGGCCTGCTCCTTTCCCATTGGTGCTTGGTGTAATGCGTGATACCTCAACTCCTCAGTTAAGCCTCCCTCTCCCTGCCAACCCTGATCCTGGACTTTCTCTGGACCTCTTTCTTCCCTTCCTCATGACCACTGTCTGAATCTCTGGTCCCATGAGTTGTGCCTCTGAGTTACTTCCATTATGCAGTGGTCTGTCTGCCCCTGCTCTGGCCCAGCCGCAATGTCCTTTCTCTGGGTTCCTGAAAGAGGCATTGGGTGACCTTGTCTCTTCCTGCTCAGTCTCCTTTCCTTCAATCCTTTGTTTACTTTCAACTAGAGTGGCTGTCCTCTGTCAGGTCCATTGTATCCCCTTGCATTTTAGATACACTAACCTCCTTTCCCTCCACCATTCTGGTCCTATTCGCTCTCCTTTCAGGGCCTCCCAACATGCTGCTTCCTCAACCTGGAATCCTTGGTTCTCCATCTTACAGCCCTGTCCTTCACCTGATTAACTTGTCATCCTCATTTAGCTTCCTCCAGGAAGACTTCCTTGGTTGAAGGAAGAAGAAGCCATGTTCCTCTGGCTTCTGGCTTCCACTGAGGAAGTGCCATCCTTCTTTGAGTACTCAAATGTTTTTCTTTTTTGTTTAACTATAAATTATGTGAGAGGAGGGACCATATATGCTTGTCTCACCATATTATCCCCAGAACCAAAAATGATATCCAGAAGTGATGGACACTAATTTTTTAAAAATAAAAGGCTTTTTTTTTTTTTTTAGAATCCTCTTCTCTTATACTCACCAATGTTCCAAGTGCCATTTTAAAGTTTTTATGAAGTCAGATTTTAAAACACAAAGATGAGTAGTTTTACTTTACTATAATAACTATTTGGTATGAGCTGAAAGTACTTTTTTTTTAAATTTAGCCAGAAATGATTCTGTGTGTCTGAACCAGTAAGAGGATTCATCAACACAGCAAACTGGAAAACAGATGACATTTGACAACCAAATTTTGTGAATGAGAGCTGAGTAATGGAGAACAAACCAACACTCAAACTTGTTCTGGAAAAAAAAAACCCTGTTGATTTATTATTATTTAGAAAGCACACAACAGCGATTTATCGAGAAGAGGAGAAGGCAAAATAAGTGAGCATACAAATTCATTTCAAAAGAACCAGTGGCATTTCCCAAGTAATATCAGTCTATGTGAGCTCTTTTTAAACTGCTGTATTTCTCATATCTATATGCATACCCAGAGTTATGAATATAGATACAGGGAAACACATCACACACTTGTCAGGAATCCTTCCTCCCAAAACTGTAGTGAGCGTATCATTTTCCTTCCTGAAAGCTGCCTTGCAAATGTTTTCATGGATCATGCCACAGTCTCTTTCCTCTGAGTTCGTCTCTGATGACAAGTAAGGATACTTGTGAAGGGAGATTTCCCCTTAGTTCTTGACTTTTTCTTTAGCTTTTTCTGATTTTTGAGTGAGATTCCCAGTTCTTCCATGATGGCATTGAAAGAGAGACACTAGAGAACATGAAATAATAGAGCATCAGTTTAACCCACTACCTTCCCTTCCACTGATCCTTCTCTCACCAATACAAGATACTGGTCTAAGGTAACTCTGCCACACGTAAATTCCAGGCCAGTTCCCACACCTCCTCCTCCACCCACTGGCCATTCGCCTTTTCTACTTGGGGAAACAGAGTCAGCAAGCTAGCTGGGTAGACTATGGGGTTTCATTCACAAGATGCAGCAGTATAAAAATACCCAGTTAGGCTCTCAAAATAGACAACTTACCTTTGCTGAGACACCAAAATAGAGTTAAGTTAAGTCATTTCCCCCATTGAGATGATCCAAACATTGATAGGTTTATCAAGGCATACGGACACTTCAGTAATGCTATAGAAAATGAACAAACCTTCTCTACACCAAGGCTTTGTTTTTTTCTCCCATGAAACCTTACTTTGTTCCTAAAATAAAATCTAATTCTCGATGACTTTCCTTTCTGATAAAAAAAAGAAAAAAAACAATTTTAAATTGTATATTTTCTCCAAAAAACAGAGATCTGGCAGCAGCAATGATGCAGCTGTGGTTGAAATGAAAATAATATGGTACCAAACCGCACAGCAAAGATGACGGCATAATACGAGGAGAAAATGGAGTGATGATCATGAAACATCACATGAGTGCATATGGCATATAAATGTGCATTATCTGTTACAATTCCAATGTATGTATCTGCATGCACAGCACACAATGGTGTAATAAAACACAATTTGCTGTCATTTTTTCTAGCCAAGATCATGTCTTTGAGTGACAAATTCCTGCTTATAGGGATTTCTATAGAGTAGTATTGTTTTTGATAAGATAACCCTTAAAACATCCTTAAAATCCCAAAGCCTTTGGTAAGGTGTATGGAAGTGCAAGCATGTGACTCCTTTGTTATTAACTCACAAAATGGTAATGTCGAAAGTCAAATGACCACATGCCACCAAGTGATTTCTCCAGGCTGTGAGTGCTTAAGAAGAAGAAATTGGTGTTTCCTGTGTTCAAAGTATGAAATTACTCCTCCGGTCCTTGCACATCAACGGGCAACATGTATTTTTGAAAATTTACACTCCAGTTTTGTTCCATAAAAAAGTTAATGTAGTTTAAATAAGCAATATTTTATATTTTTCTACTTGATTTGGAAATTAGACAGATAAATTTAGATCCTAGATCTAAATTACTGGCCTTCCAGAGATACACCTCTAAAAAACGTAGTAATTTTTGTACGACTTCTTGTCTCTTTTACATGTGTTTATAGAATTTGAATTTCATTTTCATTTTCTTATGGTCCTAAAAATTCACATCATTCATGTTAATTTTCTTTCCAATTGTAAGTTGTGGCTTTAGTGAATTGAGAGGGGGGTCATACCATACAAAGAAAAACTTGGGAAATCCTTTTTATGAATTACACTTACAAAATGTGTAAGTACATCACAATGAAATTTAATGTTTTTTTATAGTATTTCATGGTGTGAAATTTTTCTCTTGCTATCAGATGAACTACATATTTTATAGTGGCATGTGATACATTGTATTGTATAGGGGTCTTGCAAATTTTGCTCAGATGTTTATTTCAATGGAAGAACTTTGTGTGTGTGTGTGTGTGTGTGTGTGTGTGTGTGTGTGTGTATTTTTTTATTTTTTTGCACAGGATATTTCTAATTTCAGGAATACTATTAAAATGGAAAGAAGAGAAAGAAAGAAGAAAGAAGTACCAAGGATTTCATATATACTATGACACACAAATCTTACAGCAACCTTATAAGGAAGAAATTATTATGCCCATTATGTAGATGGGGACATTTGCTATTGGAGATATTAAGTAATTTACCCTGGAAATGTGGTTTGTAAGAGCTTGCATTTGAGCTTGTCCATATGACTCCCAGCCTCAACTGCTTTCACTTGACATCAACACCTTAGTTTTTTAAAACAACGGTAAAGAGCTTTTGTAGGTTCTTTTCTCATAACTACGTGTTAAACAATTGCAGTATTTCTGTTTTAGTTGAGCTCTGAAACGTTTGAGTTTAGACATGTCTTTTCATTTTGCACTGAAACCACCAAAGTCACTCTCCAGTGTGGTGCACAGAGGAGACACAGCAAGGAAGGAACTTCATGACACCTTCTCCTTCCTGTATTGGGGAGAGAGGTAGTCACAGTTTTTATCTTGATAATATGCTTTAGTTATATTTCTCTTTAAAAACACAATCTTCCTTCAACTTTTTTATTGCCTTAAAAGACAGCAAATGTCGATTCTTTTGATTAACTCCAGGTGTTTATTTTTTGCTGCCTTCATGAAAGTAAAAAAATATATAGTTGTATGAGTGGTCTGGTTTCTCTGTCTCTGGTCACAAACAATGATTTCCTTTTGATTCTTGCTTTGTCTCCAACTGTCAAAAAGAAAATGGCAAGATATTGGGGCTGACCTTTCTGCTTCCAAGTTTTTGCTGTAGTCATAAGGAAAGATGACCTTTAAGGTCCCTACCAGCCATGAGCTCAAGCAAACCATACACTCTTGTATCCACAGGAAATGAGAATGTGAAGGTCATCTCTCAGCACAGAGTGCATAGGAGGGTTTCCTATTCATTCATTGATTTGCCTTTCATAATTTAAGAATTAAATATATAGATATAGATATAGATATATAGATACAAAATAAAGATTGAGCTTCTGAATTAGGATAAAAATTGAAATAGCTTTCCAAAGCTTCTATTTCTGGGCTTGGTTTTCATGAACGCCCTTGTGTTCCCAGAGCCATAGAAAAATTATGTTTAAGCATGGAAGTTTAAATTTTTAAAGTAATTTATTAGAATTTAGCAGACATATTGATGACCATGTACCACTGTGCTCAGGAGGCCAGGAAATTAGGGGTAGGATGGATACCCCAGCAGTGTCGCCTGGCATCTGGCAGACTGGAAATTCCCCCATAGCATGCATCCGGGGTCCTCTGGTTTTTCGCTGGTGGATGGAATTCATGTTTTCAATGGATCTACAGACATGACCATGAATTATAATTGTGAGTTGGCCCCTGATCTCAGAAGGCTGGAATTGAAATTTCAGCAGTGCTGCTTAGTAGCTGGGTTATACTGGGCAAGATGTTTGTTTTCTCTTTGATTCAGCTTCCTTATTTATACAATGAAAACAATAGAATCCTTTTCAAAGAGGGGTTTTGTGAACCATACAATGGATACATGTAAGCCAGCACAATGCCTGGCACATAGTAAGTTTCTCTATTTCTTTAAAATAACATTGTATAGGGGCACCTGGTGGTTCAGTCTGTTAAGTGTCCAACTTTGGCTGAGGTCATGATCTCACTGTTTGTGAGTTCAAGCCCCATGTTGGGCTCGGTGCTGACAGCTCTGAGCCTGGAGCCTGCTTTTGATTCTGTGTCTCCCTCCCCCCCTCTCTCTCTGGCCCTCCCCTGCTCATGCTCTGTCTCTCTCTCTAGAAAATAAACAAACATTTAAAAAAATAATATTGTATGGGGCGCCTAGGTGGTTCAGTCGGTTAGGTGTCTGATTTTTGGTTTTGGCTCAGGTCATGATGTCATGATTTCATGAATTTGAGCCCCACATTGGGCTCTAGGCTGGCAGCACAGGATCTGCTTGGGATTTGCTCTTTTTTTCTCTTCTGTCCTTCCCCCACTCACGCTGTCTCTCTCTTTCTCTCAAAATAAATAAACTTAAAAAATAACACTGTATGTCACTGAAAATATTTTAAACCTATGGAACTTACTGATATGTGTTTTGGGGTTTTTTGTTTGTTTTTGTTTTTGGATGGAAGAGAGGAATAGTGGAGGTTAATGCTCCTTTAAATATTATCTATTGTATGCCCTTCTATCCACCAACTCCTTGTTTCTATCAGTGTTTTGTTAAAGTACATTCTATACATGTTTAATACATAGATTTTTCAATGCTTATTTTATTTATTTCAGCCAGCTCATAGTATGTGTGAAAGTTTATGTAGTAATAGGCTTTACAACAGCTTGCATCTCGCCTCTGAAGGATAGGTGCTCAAGCATACGAAAAAAATGAAAATTAGCCACAGTTCTTTGCCACTTAAAAAAATTATCTCTATGCATCTGAACCCATTTACAGTGAGTCACTATGATGATAAGTCTGATAGGAAAATTCACTTACGAATGGATCTATGGTAATAAACTGTGTTAGTGCCATTTATGCCATTCTGAACACCTTCCCAAGATAAAGTGATGCATGTGTGTGCAGAGGTCACGTGTGTGTGCGTGCATGTGTGCTTGTGTGCATGCACCCACACGTGCATGTAACTTTTGTAGAGGAAAGGAAAGTGAGAAACAAGTTCATCTACTAGAAATGGTGAGTGAAACTTCAGCTAGCACTGTAACTCTCCCAGTTTTAGAAGCAGAGAAGGATTTGCTTCATTTTTCTTAATGTTTATTTAATTTTGAGAGAGAGAGAGAGACAGACATACAGACAGAGCATAAGCCAGAGAAGGTCAGAGAGAGAGGGAGACACAGAATCTGAAGCAGGCTTCAGGCTCTGAGCTGTCAGCACAGAGCCCGAAGTGGGGCTGGAACTCACAGAGCCCCGAGATCATGACCTGAGCTGAAGTTGGATGCCTAACTGACTGAGCCACCTAGGCGCCCCGATATGCTTATTTCTTTTTTCTATTTTTTTAATGTTTATTTAATTTTGAGAGAGAGCGCAATGGAAAGACAGAGCATGAACAGGGAAGGAGCAGAGAGAGAGAGAGGGAGAGAGACACAGAATTCAAAGCAGACTCTGGGCTCTGATTTGTCAGCAAAGAGCCTGACGTGGGGCTCAAACTCACAGACCAGGAGATCATGCCCTGCGCTGAAGTTGGATGCTTAACTGACTGAGCCACCCAGGTGCCCCTGATTTGGTTATTTCTTTTGCTGAAAGTTATTCTTCTTTTCCATTCCTTTTGAGACTGTGGTGTGACCCTAGTGAGCACCCCTGTCCTTCTCTTTTCCTGCCTTCTTTTGCTTTCATTTACATTCATCTTTGGCTTGATTTCTTTTTAATAATTGCATGCCACCTCCTTTGGATTAATCCTTAATATTCGGTTTCTTGGTTCTAGTGTGAACCTGAACGTAAATTATTCTTCTCTCCTGACACCTTTATCCTTATATTGCAAATATTCCCCTGGAACGGATGGGAGGAGCTAAACAAGTTCTTGTTTTGCACTTAAGTTAACTGCCTCATAAAAAAAAATAGTCTAAGGGTGGGGAGTGATTTCTTTTAAGTTATATAAGAGCAGTGTGCTAAAATTTGATTTGGGTTTATGATATTGCAATGACCACGGCTAAGCTGACTGGGATTGGCTTTCACACTGGCTGCAAATGTGGCACCAGATTGTGAATATCAGACTGATTTTTCATTGTATATTTAACATTTATGCATTCTGTGTTTTCATTCATTTAGAAGAACTTGGAGTGCATACGTTTATATCTTACATTTTGTACAGGTTTCTGTCTTTAGTTTATTGGTCTCCTTATTTAAAGACACTTGAAGTGATTTGTGACATTGTCTAATAAATGTTCACATTATGTGTTGAAGAAAGATACAGATACTATTTGTGTCATTTTATAGTTGTAAAATCTTTCATTTTATATAGATCTGCTTTAACTTGAAAGTAAGATCTAATTTGAAGCCTTTTTGTTAAGACTATTTTTAGTAAAACAGACTGAGTTTTAAAGAAATATAGAAATCAAGGAACAGGTTACTGAGAAATGATGAGATTGTTGTAGCTGCTATGTTCTTGATTTGGTCGAATTACTATCATAGTCTGGAGGCAGTGTCTCAATGATTTTTTTTTCTTTTTAACAAGATGGTCTAAACATTCAGATCTTTAACATTTTTCAACTCTGACATCCAATATGGGAGCAAACCTAAAATTTTCAAAATATCAGCAAACTTTTTAAGGAATAAGAACAGAATCCTATTCATACATTTGCTACCTTAAGACTTTGGAAAGTCTGGTCACCTTTCTGCAGAAGGGTTTTGTGTCTTCACAGGATAATTAGTGATTTAAGAGTAGAGATCAAGCTTCAGTGATCCCTCACTAATTAAGGAAGGAGGAGGGAGCTTGTTGGAGATACAACTACACCATTTTTGTGTGAAATTCTTGCATCCCAGAACTCAGAATTTGGCTACCATTTACTCTGGTTTTATCAGTTTTCTGGGTTCATTCAGAATCCCTGGGCCATCTCTCATGCAGCCACCCTTGAATTAAAAAAAGCTGTGTCTGAGACGTTACGAGACAGCCATCATATTAGCCTCCAGAATAATGATTGTGATTAATTGTGCCTGAAAGCTAATGAGGAAGCTGATTCTCATCTCCTGAGTCTGTGTTTTAATGTCGTGTTTTCACCATTTCTGTCCTTTTCCTTCTCATCTCCTGTGTTTTATCTTTTTTTGCTCCCACACTTGGGACTTGGGGCCAATATCTTTGCTGTCTCAGATCTTAGATGTAAGCTAATTCTCTGCATGAGTGCATATCCCAGAATTTCCTGTTTTCTAATCTGAGCTCCTATAAACCATAAACATACACCTATGGGGGACATAGGATTACTCAATGACACCAGAGACATGAGCATCATCTTTCTAGGGTTCATTTTTATTTAAAAGTTTTATTTAGAAAAACTTTTCTTCCATTAAAATAAATGTAAGTATATTGTGGAATGGATATATATATGGGTGTATATATATATATATAATTCATTTTTAAGAAATCATTAATAAATTTTTCACTACGGGTGGCTGCCCAAGCCTTTCCAAAGTCTTGGGGGTATTAGGTCCTTCTCCTCTAACATTAGGAATAATTTCATGGAAAACTTTGAAAAGTGAGCTTAACACCGAAGCAATGTTTCGTTTTGTTATTAATCCATGTGCTTTTCCAAATCTTCTGAATCTGAACCCTTTTTCCCACTTTTAAAGTTATAGCAAGAGCTTTTATATGCATTGCCTTCAGGGTAGGGATGACATAGAAAGAAAAAAAAAAAGTAAAATTTTGCAGCTTTGAGTTCTTAAATAGATTTTTGTGGATCTATAGAAGCCACTGCAGTCTTTGAAGCTATTAATTACAACAGCCAGGTGTTTGAAAGAAGGAAAAAGAAGGCCCTTTGAATTGTAAAAGTCTGCCTTCAAGCCTTCAGGGCCCAGCCCATGGGACTGTGGTTGGGGTCTGAAGCTAGGACTGTTCTGTGTCTGTGTTCAAGGAGAATCATCCAGCCAGGGGCCGGGAGAGCCTAGATACTGAGTAATACCAGAGAAGGAGCCCCTCACTTGCAACTTTTGGGGCCAAACTTCTATGGGGTGAGATTAGGCAAGTAGATGTGGGGACAGCTTAGTAGATGAAGGGACCTGAAAACCCAAGGAAATTGTGCCCACTCTCTGTCCCATATTCAGAGGAAGCAGTCATTAGAGTGCAGAAATATCATCAGAGCTGACCATCAGGCCAGTTGGCGACTGTCTCCCATGGCCCCTTAAGGGTGCTCCAGAGCAGCTGAAACTTCCCCTAATCCAAGAGGACATGAAAGTTGCTGATGAGTTTGGAGAGATGGCTGCAGAGTGGCCCACCCAAGCACTATGACTAGACAACAGAAAGTTGTTTCTGCCATGAGGATAAGCTTCAGGTGGGCAGGACATATCTGAAATGAGCAACCCTCCTTGCTTAAAAATGGCAGAAATGTGGGTTTCCAATGCAATCCAAAGTACCCACAGTGCCTTTCTCCTGTCTGGAGTCACTGTCAGAGGCCATCATGACTTTCTTCTCTGCCCTTCTGGCTTCCTTCTGGCTTCCCTACATCTCCTAAGTCTGCCTCAGCCCCTTGTGCAAGCTCAGAGCCTGCACATTTCCTCTGATACTAGACTCATATGTACCTGAGCAGGCCTCCATGCCGAGGCCTGAGAAGGTCCTATGAAAACTGACTTTCCATTACCACATGAAGAAGAGAGCCAGACAATCCTTTTCACAACTCAGAGACAGAGTTAGGGCTATAAATATAAACTTCCAAGAAATTCCTGGCATGCTCCTTCTCATGTAGAGAATGGTCTAGGACTTGAGGTAAAATTGAACCTGATGGAGGGTTTTAGTGGTCCACAGTGTATATGTGAACTACCACGGAGTCCTTGTGGTACTAGCTTATGCCCACATGTAGTGGACATACATTTTTTCTCAAGCTATAAGCTTAAAGGTTCCAATTCACTAGTGGATGTTGTCAACTCAAGGTAACTCACTCTTGGTTTAAAATTAAGTTTCTTTTGGTTAATGGTTCAGTTAATATGAATCTCTCCCCGCCTTCTTTCTCCTTCTCTTTTTTCCCAGGTGCATCAGGGCTTGGGAGAATTTAATGGAGGATCTGGGCATTGGTGATGGTGGGAGTAGCTGCTCCATGGCCACCCTCTGTTCTTTGGCTTCCACTGGAATTGGCATCCTAGGAGGCCTTGGGTACGGTACTCTCTCTGCTGAGTCCTCTGAGTGCTTGTGGCCCCATTATGGTCTTCATGTTAGGTCTACACATTGAGTCTTTTCCACTCCAACTTCAACTCTTTCAATCCACTGGTTCTCTTAGCCCTTTTGCAAGGCTCTTCATTGGGAAGTGCCATGGAGTTTTCACTGCTCTCCTTGAGATGCTCTGGGACTGAACAGGACTCTATGAAGCTGTTCATAGGTTCATGGCCTATATATTTTTATTGCACCATTCTGGAGACAGTTGGATGTAAGATTTCTCTCAAGGTTTTCCATCTCCTGGACTATACCCTGTGAACCCCCAAATGGCCTTGTCTGTTCAAGATCCTCCAGACTTCTGAGGTTTCTATTTTCTTGTCCTCAAGGTGGAACTTGGCTCATAGATGGCCATGAAGCCTTCTCTCAGGGATTCTGGTACCACTAAACTAATTACTACCCTCCCATTCTTCCTTCCTTTCCTAGTGGTCAAAAGCTGGTCAGGGATAGGAACATGAGGGAGGAAATGATCATTTTGTGTATTTCCACAACCTCAGGCCTCCGGGTTTTGGCTCTTGTTAATGAGAGACAAACTTTTTGAATAACAACAACTAACCTATTCAACACAACACCTGGTTCTTAAGACTGAAAGCCGTGGTTTTCAAGATTTTTGTCTATACCAGAAATCAGTCAAGTCTACTTAAAACTAAAAAGTTAGGAGTTTGATTCATCTGTGGTTTGGAAGAAGTAGAAACCTTGATGCTTAAGGGTGGAGGAGGATAAGGGTAAAAACAATGGAAAATAAAAGCACATCAAACTTTTTCTTTGTTTCCCTTTGTTTTTCTTTAGCAAAATTACTGAAGTTCTACTTACCTAATAGTTTTCCCCAAGCCCTCCAGTCCCATTGATTCCCCCTCTTTTGAATTGTGATTGAGAATATAACCCATTCCATAGCTATGAATAACTTCTAGCTACATGTTTTGTTTTGCTTGTTGTTTTGTTTTGTTTTTGTTTTACCTACTCTGTAGGCTCATCAAAGTCAAGAATGATTCTACTTTTGTAGCTCTCCCTGTGTTTGTAACACTTTGGTTATGATTGGATGAGAGCTTTTTCACTCTTTGATGCCATGATGGCTAGTTTTCTCTTTATCCAGAGTAGACCATTCCATCCTGCAGCACTGACAGGAAAAGGTAATTCTGTTTATGGCAATAAAAATTGAATATGTTCAAGGTAACTGCACAATCATATTTATATTTGTATTTGGTATTTGGCCAAGCTTTTCTTTTTTGTCTTGCTTCTCTCTTTTTTTATTTCATACCCACTTTCTATCAAACTTAAAAAAATACTGTGGTTGCAGAGAACTTTAAGTATCACCTTTTCAGGGTGCCTGGGTGGCTTAGTCAGTTATGTTTCTGACTCTGGATTTTGGCTCAGGTCATGATCTCATGGTTTGTAGGTTTGAGCCCCACACTGAGCTCGTGCTGGCAGCAAGGAGCCTGCTTGGGATTCTCTTTCACCCTCTCTATCTGCTCCTCCTCCACTTGCTCTCTCTGTCTCTTTCTCAAAATAAATAAATAAAATTAAAAAATATATGTATATAATCCCTTCTTTTCACAGATGGGGAGATGGAGAATAAGAGAAAGACAATGACTTGCCCAAAGTCACAAAGCCATTCAGCAGCAGCACAGGATCCTGAATTCTTGGCTTGTGACTACCAGGTCATGTTTCCATTGAGCTATTTACACCATTTAGAATTTGTTTGATTTAGAAGACACTGCCATTGTACGCTGGAAAAGTTATTTCTAAATGGATGTTAATTGCTTCCTGGCTTTTCTGTGAATTGATGAATGTTTGGGTTTCCAGGCAAAGGAAAACCTCTTTGTACAATTACAGAAATAACCTGATTGAGATTTCTCCAAATCCCTTGCTAAATGAACAGTAGTTTCTTAGTTCTTACGGTTGGTAAGGACTAGGTAATCAGGGCAACATTCTTTTTTTTTTTAATTGACAAATCTGCATATTTGAAGTCTAAGCACTTCACTTAAAAAATTGGGCAGAAAGAAAGTCCTGCCAATTTCAGCTTAATAGATACAGGAACAACAGTAACTTTATTACATCACTCAGGTCTTACTCATTACTTTTGTGTGTATCTGGAAGTGTACGTTGAAGCATGTAGACATGACGGTGTTGCACAATTTGGCCAATTAGCCCCATTTGGGTTGACGACTACAAAGCTCAGATACTGCAGCATGTGTAACCACACAGAACATTTGGGTTTCTATCACCAAAATGTTCTTATCTGGGCAAATAGAATTTCTCTGAAAACTTAAAGGAGAATCCCATTTTCCATGATATCAGTCTCTATGGAGAGGATTTTGAAAGCAAAAATGATTTTAGTATGCTTGTGCATCTGGACATAAAATTCCATAACTGTGGGAAGCATAATGAGATGGTTCCTAAAGGCAAGTTAAAACTGCAGCATCACACACAAATTTTTCATTATCTATAAGAGTTAATTAATAATGCCATTTGGCACAGTCAGATGTGCAGAAAATAGTCTGAGAAGCAGGAATGCTTTGCTTTCCTTTTGCTTTTCAAGGCTGTTCAGGCTACTTTTAAGTTGATTGCTGGGAAATAGACCTTATAGTATAAAGGGTCATGGGTCTGGAAACTAATTGGGATTCATTGTTTTGCTGCTTTGGCATGGATGGCTCATATAGAACATAATATAATGGTAGTCAAGTATAGTGAGGTATTTGGAAATAATGTTGGGGAAGGATAGGTTTATAACTAGATAATCCAGCTGACTTTCCTAAGGGCATGATCTACCCAACAGGTGTCCTCAGGTAGTTACAGTTTCGCTGGAAAAAATCTAAAATAATTCAACTTCTAATTTTAGTCTAAGACAAAATAAACTTTATTTTTTTCCTTATTGCAATGGGTTATCAACAGGCTTGTCAGGAACTGGATTAGACAACGTTATACACTCTATAGTTGTCGATGCACTGTTCAATCTTTTCAAATACCTCTCTGCTCTCTTGCTAACTTTAAACAGTATTCCTCAAAGTATAAGCCACAGATAAACTGCCAATGTTAATAAAATCTCACTCTCACCACTTAACTTGAAGTCAAATTGCTGTGTTCCATCTAGCTTTAAAGAAAACTCATGCTTACCAACAGTTTTAAAATAAAACAGCTGTATTTAAGATTGTTAGGGGAAAAGAACTTATGTCAGGAAAGCTATTTTTAAAAAACTCCTTGTACTGCAGATCATCTTCATAAAAACTCATGTACATGACCTAATTTTGGAGAAAACTGCTATATTGAAGCTAATTGTTTCATGAAAACTATTGTGCACAACTAATTTTAAGCATTCATTTTCAGATTTTGTTAAAAAGTACCAATTCCTGGATTACACTCACTAAGAAGCAGTCTTTGGGTATAAAACCTATAATTCATATTTTAAATAATTTCCACAGGTGATTCTGAGGTACACCAAAGTCTGAGACCTAATGACAAAAAAAAAATAGAGTTTGGAAATTTTTCTTTTGTGGTCAAGCTTCTCATTTTCTAAATTTCACTTAAAAAGCAATGGCCCCTGGTGGGTCAGTGTGGCTTTAGCAACCATTTATTTACTTGATGTCAAGAATTGGTGGTCTAGGGCATGTATAAAAGGAAAAAGAAGGGTAAGGAACCCTGGTTTCTGACATGAATAGAAGTTCTTCAAGGGAAAAAAGGGCACAGAGACCAATTAAACTACCTATTTGATCATTTTGAGTAGGCCTAACACCTATAGCTAAACATGAAGGTTATCAATTGAATATAATAAAATTTTTACCTCAAAGATGTGCAGTTTCTTTTTGAATTCTCTCTAGAAAAGATCTATTGAATATCGAATGCCAAATATTTGCAGTATACCTTGTTTTAAAATTAGTGGTTGTACCTCTGAAATCAATCAATAGATTGATTCATAGATGAACCATCGGATGCCAGTCACACACATAAGATTATGCTGTAGATCACTACGACACAATAGAATCACTGGCTACCTTAAAAAACTATTGTCCTGCCTGCATTCCAGACTAATCAAATTAGAATTTCTAGAGATGAGGTTCATAACTTCTACTAGACCCTCATATGTTGCCAGTTTGGGTCCTTCTCTAGGGTGCAGTAAATTTGTCCTTGATTATTAATGCTTGTGTGAGGAAAAGTAGTTTTAGAGAGAGTCTGATCCTGTAAATTGGAAAAACTCTTTTCCAAATGGACTCTGTGTTAAGATACATGATAAATTGTACTTACTGGCCACAGGACCAGATAGCAATACCTAATTTCTCAATAAAGAACTAACATCTGTTAACCAATATCTGTTTACAGGAACCTTATAAATAATCTTATTTTCTATACCATTATATAATTTCATTTAATTATCAAAACAAATATAGGTCAACAAATTATCTTCAATTTACAAAGGAAGAAACTAAGACTCAGAGAAATTAAAAACTACCTGCAATAGTTTACTGAATGGCAGCTCTGTGCCAGGCATGGTTGACATGTTCTGCACAAGAACACTGGATGAGATACATATCATGCCAGTGTTCCCTGAGTATGATCTGTAGAGCAATGATCTGTCAAGATGCTTTGGGGGAAAAACAGATTTCTGTTATCTAATAAGTTTGGGAAATCCTGAATACTTTTCAGTCTTGTTGAGAATTCTCAATGCATTATATATAACATATTAAACACACTGAGATATCATGCTGTAAAGAAAAGTTTAGAGTAGTGTTCTGTGGGTTCCTTGATCAGGAACATCCAATTTGAATGGGACCTTATGTCTGAGAAATTATTTTGCAGTATTACCTACTAAGAAACCAAGGCTCTGAGAAATGCAGTCACTTGTCTGCTGTCATTCAGCATGTGGCTGTACTGGAACCTGCACCTAAGTTTGGTTGATTTTGAAAATTCTCTTATGATTTTAAATTCTAGGACTCAGGCTGCTGACTGCCTATCTCTCTGTTAGTAAAGCAGAAATAAAATTGTTGAATGGATTAAGTGTAATGCTGTATCATTTCAAAACATTTTGAAAACTGTGAAATAAGATATAAATATCAGAAATAGGTAGTATACAGCTTAAAGTGGCACACAAATATTAATTTTATCCAAAACTCTGAATTACACTTTTAAAGGAGAGTCTCTGTAGAAAAGCAGATGTTGTTATTACTAGCCCCTTGGTCATCTATATTTCATCAATCACCTTTGAACTTTTTGGGGAGCATCTTTGATTTATTAAATAGTTCTTGGGAAGATAAACTTATGTAATTTGTGGTTTCCACATATAGAGTCAATAAATTTGGAATAATAAAATACCCCGACGTGTAACTCTATTGATTATGAGGATGTAAACTCTGACCTAGGACAAAGTATGTTGCTGTCACTTCAATAACCATAAATAAATGTTAGTGTAATTTAAAGATGTTTTCTTAAAACCACATTTATTTAAAGAAGAAAGCAAGACTGAGAAAATCAGGGCAAGAGTCAACTTTCCTAAACACGTGTAACTGAAGAAATATAGTGTTGACTGGAGATACCTGTGGTACAAAAACTGGAACCCATTTAAAGCTAAGCAAAGAGAAGGCAAAATGTTATCTGATTGCACAGATGGCTTATCTTTACTTCTGAGAAATATGTTTTGGGAGCCAACTTCACATGTCAAAAGGTAATTCCATTAAGAAGAACAAAGACCAACTGATCCCATGCTGAGGGAAGATGAAAGGCATCTTCAATTCCCCTACTCACTGTGAAGAGGAAAAGAAGCTCCGAGGGCCTGCAGATCTCCTCCATCACAACAAATTAAGTATGCAATTGGTTTTCTATGTCACCAAGCTGAGTTAGACTGGGAATTATTTACAGCATTTTGAATGCAGGTGGAAAATAAATCTAGAGATCTGTAACTAATGTGTATGGAAATTCCTTCCTCTATTTATTTTCTCCTCCTTGCCCTTCTCCCTGGCATACTTGGAATGAATTGATAATGACAAAGTGTCCAGAGAAATGAGTGTGAAAGTGCTAATGCTCAGAAAAGATTGCTATGAGAACAACCACTCTATCCTGAGTGAGTGGGAAGGGAATAAAACAACATCTTGTGAAAAGATGTTCGTCAATACCTAGTGAGAGTAAGTAAGTGGAACATAGAAGAAGATGCTATGTGTTAGTTTCTAGTTTAGGACTTTGTCTGGAACTTGCAAGAAATAGTCTGCAGCATGAAAAAGAATCACAATTCTTTAGAGATTCTGAGCATACTACAATCTGAACCTAGAGATGGTTGTCAGGTAAATGTTAGGTAAGAACTTGATGTTAATGAAAAATCATTTTCAATCGTGTTTTGCCTTTCTGAGTGAAGTGCAGTGTAGCTAATGCTCTTCTGTGATGCCAGAGGGTTCAAGTTGAGTTTCCATTTTCTGGATCACGTTTTTCAATTTTTAAAATCGAAGACACCTGGAGTCTTTGTGTAAATAATACATTTTAAATAGTAGACTAAATTTGAGTTGAACATCAACATTGTTATGGAGTTACTACCAAAAGTTAGGGTTTTGGGTAGCTTGAATGAATGTGTGGATCTACACAGAACAGAAGGGACAGGGAGAGGGAAAGAGGAGTTAAAAAAAAAAGGCCTACAAAGATGAAAAGAATTCCACAATATTAGCATTTTTTTGTGCTTTGCACTGTTGAAAGTCTACATCTACTTTTTCTCATGAAGAAAGACTTGCTTATTTTTAATGCATGAATATAGAACTAAGGTAGCCATTCGCTTGATGGTATAGCAGATTCTAGAAAATACACATATATTGAAGTTTATATGCCCCCTAATACATCTCAGTTTCAACACAGAATGCACATCTGTTTTCAGTGCATTGAATTCAATATCTAGAGTCCATGAGTTTTGCTACCTTGAATGGATAAAGAATTATGGCTATTTATGCTTAATAGATACAGATATCATTAACAACACCAATTAGCAGAAACAATTTCTACTGGGCACACTTATTTTTTTTTTAACTGATTACACAGTGTGAACTGAGGACTGTGTCCGAATCCCTCTCTCCTCTCGAATTAATTTGCCACATTCTAAATCCGTAGATAAAGTGGTTCCAGAAGTGGAGTTGGTTGGATGGGTTTGTTTACACTTCAGTCCATAAAAGAAACAAAAAGCCTTGCATGCAAAAAGAAATGAGAAAAAAATATAGAAAAAAATGAATAAATCAGAAGCAAAAATGAGTGTTTAAATGAAAATTTAAATCAAATGAAGCTGGCAATTATGAGAAGCACATTAAAAGCATAACATATACAAGCTTTTATTTTTCAAATTAGTTGCATAAAACAAGACACCTCAAGAGCAAATTGAAAGTTAAAACAAAGCAGAACAGTCCATTTTCCCTTTTAAGTAAAGAAAGTTTTCTCTAACAAAATCTAAGAAAGGGTGTTTAATTCTCACAATTGCCTTGTAATTTGGGGAAAATTTTCATGATAAAATGAGGTTATAATCATTCATCCCCAGCTTTGGGAGCTTAAGGAGAATTTCCACTTAAAGGAGGTGGGACTGGTGTGAAATTATTCATCAGAGCTGGCTACATAACTGTGAGGCCCAATGCAAAGTAAAAATATGGAAACCCTTGTTTAAAAATGATTAATAATTTCAAGACAGTGACAGCTGAGCATTAAACTAGCCCTGTCACTAATAATAGTTTATAGTCTCAAAATTCTAACAATAATTTTAAATTGAATGGGTGGTCTGATGTACTACGATGGACATGATCTTTGTAGTTTGTGGATTCTAGTATGCTTATGAAGGAATTATCTTTAATACCATCATCTTATACAGAATGGTAGAAGCTCCTTGTGTGATTTATATCAAAAATAAAAGCGACAGGCAAAAATGATTGACTGTTGAAATCAACTATAATCCTAAATACAATTTGGAAAAATAAAGTCTCTAATATATTTCAACATCATTCTGTATTATTTATGATATTCTTGGCCAAGAAATTGATGAATTATCCTTTTACAAATCATGTTTTGGGAGACATAAATGCTCCGTTTCAAAAAACTGCAATTATATCTCTATGTAAATTGCTTTGCATTAGTACATGTGGTCGGCATCCATACTTCAAGAAAAGATGGTAACATTTCTCTTGAAGATCTTTTTATATCTTTTCCAATTTTAGATTTATTTCTTGCCTGCTTTATCGAGGATTTCTATCTTAAGAGCAAATAACTGTTCAAGAAATTAACTGGGTTTGGAATTTCTGCACTGCCATTTCAAATAGTGCTAATTGGATTTAGTATATAAGGCGCTTCCTTCTTCTCATGAATAAATGATGGTGCTGCAGTGCCAGCAGCACCTGGCAGGGATTCAATCGCTCTTTGCTCTAACTCAGAAATGGCTCTTCTGGGCATCTAATTCAATAGACTGTTACAAAAAGGGCAGGCATCTTTAAAACCCCCAAACTAAAGACAGATAACACAAACTAAAAACTACCTAATCCTAGAAAGAGATGACTCACCTGTTCAATATCATTGTTCTTCCGTGATTTGTATATAAATTCTCCAATGGCTACAAATACAGAAAGGACCAGTCCAGCAGCCAGAACAATGAAGATGCCCCCAATATTTTCTACTCCCAGAGCACTGGCCTCTTTATTGTCTTCCTCTGGGCAGCCATTTCCCCGCCACCACTTTTCTTTCATCATATGCAGTTTGCCCTCTTCTTGTAGTTGAAGGATAGCAATAGTGATTTTATCTCGGTAAGGAGAGCCTGTAAGGAATGTCATTTGGATATTGGTCACCAAAAGGTTGAAGATGTCAAGAAGGATTATTGTCTTAAAGGTAACTACTTTACGGCTGTTGGGAAATCCCAATCCACAAATTGATTAGGAAAGGGCATGCAAGTTGAATTCTATATTTTGAAAGCTCAACATAATTGGAGAATGGATAGCTGACATAGTGAGAATAACTCTTGCCCAGGCTGTCTGTTCCTTTTAAATAAGGAAAAACTGAGCTGGGAATTCTGTGACAAACCTCTGCTTCTGGTGAGATTTTCATAAATCTCTCCCCACGTTGGGGGATTTTGTTGTTCAGATTCTATTTTTTCTCAGTTGTTTAATGTTGGGACAGTCTGGCTAGATGAACACCTGTGCCATCTTGTCTTCTTGCTAGGGCAGCAGCTAGACACTTCCCACTCTTCCTTACATTTAATTCAGTATGGTGACATGATCAGTTTCTAGCTATTAGGAGCTGAAGTGACATAGGACTGTTTCCAGTCCTATCTCACATTCTCCCAATGTGATTCTCTAGTCTCTCTCTCCTTTTGCCCTAATACAGTAGGAAGGAAAGGACACCAAGTAACTAGAGGGAGTGGAACCGCCGATTGGAAGGAGTTTGGGTCCTGGGATGACTGCATGAAGCAGTCTCTCTTTCAATCCACATCTGACCATGACGAGGTCTGGAAACATTTACTGTGCAAGCCTTTTGAAAATAAAAAATGTTGGTTATAGTAATCAGTCCATACTGACTAATACACTCAGTAATATGCCATTAAGATTAGTTTTGGGATACTTTAAAGGTTCTACAAAATTCAGTTAGGTTTAGAAAACTTTCAAGGACTTTATTGGTATTTTTTATACTCAGTCTTTTAGGAATGTCATCAAAATTTTAATTATGGTAGGGTTAGACAGTACTGACATCTGTTTGTAGCCACAGCTTGTCCAGTACTGGATTCCTATGCCAATTAACGCAAAGTAAGAGATTAAGAGATGGTAAGATGCTAAAAGCTCTCATCACAAGGAAAAAAACTTGTAACTATGTGAAATGATGTATGTTAATGAAACTTAGTTATTACTTACTTATTACTTATTTTGTAATATATACATATCAAACCATTATGTTATACACTTTAGACTTACACAATGTTATATGTCAACTAGATTTCAGTAAAACCAGAAAAAAATTAAAAAAAAAAAAGATGGTAAGATTCGTTTACTCAATTTCTCCTTGAATGCTAAGAATTTTTGTTAGTATTTCTTCTACTCAGAAGGAAGGTAGTACACCTTGGCTTTTTCTGTTCGCAAACTTTAAAGTTTATTTTTGGCAGAAATAAAAAAAAGGCAAAAGATAAAATAGCAAGTTGAAAAATGTGTCATTTTAGAAGCAGAAGAGATCCTAGAAATCATATAGTCCAGTCCATGTATTTTAGACTTGAAGAAACTTAAGATGTGAAAGTATGAGTAAAAGTACTAGTTACTGGCAGAGGCAAGAATTTAGCTCCTTTCCTCTTATTTCTTACCTAGTGTTATTTCCATGAAAGCTGCTTCCTCTACTCCACAGCCTGCCCCTCTTCCTGCCTTCAACCTCCACATACACAAACCTTATGTTCCATGGCGTGTTTTATGTTGGAAAGCAGAAGGTTCACATTGCAGCATTTGTCATTTTTCTTTCTTTCCTCCCCAGACTTCCTAAAGTCATTGTCAGTAGTCAAAATCAAGTTTAAAAGAAGAGCAAAATGTTTTGGAGTTAGATTGTGGCTTGTCAATTAAATGAATTGAATTTTGGTGAGAAAAAGGCTCTTGTAAGCCAAATTAAAAGATATTGGCTGCTTGCTTAAACACCCCCAGAATAATGGTTAGTGTCAAAATTAGCACCATTAACATACCCATAGCATGTGAGCAATTAAGTGAACCAAGAGAGCTTTGCTTTAATGTATGAAAAAATGCTTTGAAGAGCGTAAGAATGATTCTTATAGTAGCAGTTGCCACTATAATCATAGAAGGATACACAATGGGAACTCAATAAATGTTGACTGGCACTCCCCTTCTGCCTTCAGGCTGTACAATACCTAAAATATTTAGACAGTCGGGGATCGAATCTCCGTTTAAAGTTATTCTCTAAGGAAGGTAATTTCCAACCTCCCGGTAACCTGTTTAAGCCATAACTGCTCTCATTCTCTTGAAGCTTTATTTCAAATCCCTAAGGAAGCACATTTCCAGAACGTCTGTCCTGAGAGTCTCAAAGAAGCAAAGTCTTCAATTTTGTGTTGTGACTGAACTGACTTTGCCAATCTTTGACCATGGGAAAGAATTTGAAGCCTTCAGGGAGTCAGTGAGAGCAAGAACCAAAGTCTGTGGAGAATTTCTTGTATCTGAATATATTTGTTTCAGTCTTTGTTGTTGTTACCTAAGTGGACTGAGTGACATAAGAAGTGATTTATGACAAATCACTTGAAACCACACACACACACACACACACACACACACACACACACACACACACACATAGATCTTCCTGAATAGCAACTGAGCTTTCTTAAAGAGTCAATTCATCATAAAAGAAACATCTCACAAATTTTTCCAGCAGCTGTATTCCCAATGGATGTATTCTCTCTGAGGTCTGCCATCTGTTCCAATTATGCCTTCATTGTTTTTGGTTTAAACGCCTGACAGGTTTATAACCAGTATGAAAAACTTCTGGAGTGTATTTCTCTTTATCTAGGGAGCGGGTAAGGCTCTTTAACTTTGGATCTTGTATGTCAGAGTATGGGTAAGAGTGGCAGAAAGACTGAATTTTAACATTCAAATCTCTATATCATATAATATAAAATACAGTGATACTCATCAAAGGGTCAGCCTCATTTATAGGAGGGCAGAGTAATTTTCAAATTGCCGCATTGATTCAGGACTGTTGGAGAAAGAAGCCCCTTGCTTCCTTTCTCTTTGTCCCACCCCCAAATTTTAACTGTAGTCTTATATTCTGTTCGTTAGAATAAATGCCCATTAACTCATAGTAAAGTACAAATATTCTCAGAAAGAGTGAGACACATTGTTATTTTCTATCATTATTGCCAGCCAGGAAATTTGGTGAGCAAGGCCTAGTGTTGAAAGGAAGTCAGGCTTATGAGGTGGAAGACAAAATGATAAAAGTACAATTTTCAACTCCATAATTTAACCTAAACATAGTTCTACTGGGAAACCACAATTACGGCCCTGAGAAGATGCAGAATATAAGACAATCAATCTTAAGGTCGTGATTTGGAAAGATTTGGGCAAAAGCACCCACTCCTGGTGTTTTATTCTGACTTATGTTTCACTTACTGGCCTATCTAACTGAAAGCAGCAGTAATGGAATATACAAAAATAGCATCTGCCCAATTCCTTCCCACCCATATTATCAAAAATGAGGTGACAAAGCTTGGTTAGGGAAATAGTAGATATTTTTCAAAATGAGCCACAGTATCCTTTTAATTAGTGTCTTACAATCCCACTGAGCCCTTGCAGAACATGTTGGCTTAATCACATGAGAGTTTTCCATTTGGGGAAAAAAAGTATGCACTGTACTAGCAATATTAGTATTTTCATCAGGGAAAGTTATTGAAAAGAAAGGAACAAGAAAGTACTTATGGATTCCTTTGCTAAATCATTCTGCAGATTCATTTAGAATACATTTTTAATAACAATAATAAAGTTAACTTCTCCATAGCATATATTTCTAACACCAGATAGCAGGGAGTCAAATTGGTTGTGTATTCATGCTGAAAGGTAGAGGAAGTTGATCTTTGTCTAGTGAATTAAATTAATACTGATCAAAAGTTGAATATGGGAAAGGAGACAAGATGGTGCAGAAGTAAGGAGCTCTGTACTTTTTGTCCACCCACATCTCTCAAACAAAGAAGAACTGAAGCCATCAGACATGGAACTGCAAGAGTCTGGGAGGAAAAGAGACAAGAGTCTGCTAAGAAGACAGTGCATGATTGCGAACTAGGGAAGATAAAAACTGGCCAGGACCCAGACGCATGGAGGGGAGAGATTCCCCTTCACAAAGAGCCATAGAGAGACAAGGGGAAGAGAAAGAGTGGTTGAAACCGCTATAAACTGTCTCTGGAGAAGAGAAGAACCTATCATCCCATCTGTAACTGCAGGGCATTTGGAGAGAGATTTTTTTCTCTAGCTGTGGTGCTTTCCTTGGGCTTGGTGCCCCAATCCCAGGTGGCGCCAGGAGAAACTGCTCCCCTACGCCCCCTACTCAATCCCTGGTTAAAAAGCCACCCAAAGTTGAGGAGTACATTTCAGGTGGTACCATTAAAGTGTGCGGACTAAGATCTGGAAATGAGGCAGGGCTTGGGAAATACAACTCAGCCCACCTTGGCTACACCTGCAGCACAGGGAGATCGGACCCAAAAGAGTGAGTTGCAATGCTTCGTTCTAGAAGAAGCTGGGGTGTTGCATTTTTTTGCCCCACAGCCACCAAGGCAGGGACTCAGGGAGTGCCCTGGAGGACCCGCAGTGGAGGTGAGACCTGCCTACACCAAACCACACACATACACGATGGAGAGCTGACTTTTTTCCCCCCCGGTGCCCTGGGGCAAGCCCAACATTGATTCATTGTCGTGACTAACTCTAAGATCAATTCTTGCTATTCAGATATATTTTCCCTGATCTCATTCTTATCTCTCCCCATCTGCTAGACTAGGCACTCTGGTCATTGGTTTGCTTAAACAGTAACATTTAACCCAGTTTCCTGATGCATATTCTACATTTCCGATGCTACCTTCCTTTCTCTGTCTCTCTCTCTCTCTCTCTCTCTCAGGAATAATCAGACTATATAGTTTCTTTGAGTAACATTATCTTCGTTTTTTTTCTCCTCACTTCCAACCATACTCTTCTCTTTCTATGAATTAAGCCTTTTAGTCTCTCTGCCTGGTCAATATTCAATTTTGCTTCCACCCCACCCCTGTCACTTCTCTCTTTGTATATGCTTTTCCATCATCATTGCCTCAACCTTGCTCTTTATTTATAGCTGGGATTTCTGGTTTTATGCTTTTAGATTGTCCTTTGTCTTTTGTTGTTTTGTTCTCTTTTTTTAATTTTTAAAATTTATTTATTTATTTATTTATTTTACTTTTTTCCCCCTTTTGGTTTGCTTGTTTCTTTAATTTGTCTGTGCATTTGTGTGCTTTTTTCCCCTGTGTGTTTGTTTGTCTGTTTTCCTTTTTGAGGCTAAGAAACAAGCCAAAGTGCACATGGTGGAGTATCCCAAATATCACCATGAATACAGAAATAAAATAACCAAAGGCACGACAAGAGAGACCAAGGGACACCATTAAAAAGACACTTCCTGAATGGACATGCCCTGGACATTCAATGAGTCTCCTTTAATATAGGAATACACCCAGGTGCAGAATGCATAACTGGCTTTTAAAACTGACAAGAGACAGAAAACTAGACAAAATGATGAAACGAAAGAACTCTCCTCTAAAGAAATTCCAGAAAGAAATCACAGCTACAGAATTTCTCAAAACAGATATAAGCAACAGAACTGAGCAATAATTTAGAACAATTGTCATAAAATTAATTGCTTGGCTTGAAAAAGGCATGGAAGACCAGAAAAACTATTGCTACAAAGATTATGAACCTAAAAAATAGTTGTGATAAATTTAAAAATGTGATAAATTGATCCAGGAGCACAAAAAGAAGAATTTGAGAACTAAGTGATACAATAAAATGGAACAATATCCATATCAAAGGAATTCTGAAGAAGAAGAAAGAAAGAAAGGTGCTGAAGGGGTATGTGAACAAATTATGCCGAGAACTTCCCCAATCTGGGTAAGGAAACAGACATTGAAATCCAAGAGGCACAGAGAACTCCCCTCAGATGTAAATTGAATCGACCTTCAGCACGACATACCATAGTGAAATTGGCAAAATATAAGGCTAAAGAGAGAATTCTAAAAGCAGCTAGGGATAAAAGGGCCCTAACATACAAAGGGAAACCTATCAGCGTAGATACAGAACTATCAGCTGAAACTTGGCAGGCCAGAAAGGAATGGCAGGAAATCTTCAGTGTGATGAACAGGAAAAATATGCAGCCAAGAATCCTTTATCCAGCAAGCCTGTCATTCAAAATAAAGGAGAGATTAAGGTTTTCCCAAATAAACAAAAATAGAAAGAATTCATCACCACTAACAAGCCCTACAAAAACCCTAAGAGGGACTGTATGAGGGAAATGTTGAAAGAAACGCAAGGTACCAGAGACACCATTGCAAGTATGAACCCTACAGAGAACACAATAAACTCCAAACCCATATTTTTCAATAATAACACTGAATGTAAATGGACTAAATACACCAATTAAAAGACATAGGGTAGCAAAATGGATAAAAAAACAAAATCCATCCATTTGCTGTCTATAAGAGACTCATTTTAGACCTGAAGACACTTTCAGACTGAATGAAGGGGGATGGGGAAATATCTATCATGTGACTGAAAGGCAAAAGAAAGTTGGAGTAGCCATACTTATATTGAACAAACTGGACGTAAAATAAAGGCAGTAACAAGAGATGAAAAAGGGCATCATAGAATAATTACATGGTCTATCCATCAGGAAGAGCTAACAATTATAAACATCTATACACTGAATTCGGAGCACCCAAATACATAAAACAATTAATGACAAACAGAAACAGTCTTCCTGACAAGAATGTGCTAATTGCAGGGGATTTTAATACTCCACTTACAGCAATGGATAGATCAACTAGATAGAAAATCACTAAGAAAACAGTGGACCTGAATGACACATTGGAACAGATGAATTTGACAGATATATTTAGAACTCTACGTCCTGAGGTTATGGAATTCACTTTCTTCTTGAGTGCACATAGTACGTTCTCCAAGATAGACCACATACTGGGTCATAAGGGAACCCTCAATAAATATAAAAGAATTGAGATCACACCATGCATACTTTCAGATCAGAATGCTGTGAAACTTGAAAGCAGTCAAGGAAAAAGTCTGGAAAACCTCCAAAAACATGGAGGTTAAAGACCATCCTACTAAAGAACGATTGGGCCAATCAGGCAATATATATATATGAAAACAAATGAAAATGAAAATACAACAATACAAACTCTTTGAGATGCAGCAAAGGCAGTCCTAAGAGAAAAGTATATTGCAATCCAGGCCTATTTCAACAAACTGAAAAAAGCGCAAATACAAAATCTAACAGCGCACCTAAAGGAACTATAAGGAGAGCAGCAAGAGAACCCCAAACCCAGCAGAAGAAGAGAAATAATAAAGATCAGGAAAGAAATAAAGAATACAGAATAAAAAAACAACAGTTGAACAGATCAATGAAACCAAGAGTTGGTTTTTTGAATAAATAAACAAAGTTGATAAACTTCTAGCCAGGCTTCTCAAAAAGAAAAGGAAAGCACCCAAATAGACAAAACCATGAATGAAAATGGATCTATTATAACCAATCCCTCAGAAATACAAGCAATTATCAGGTAATACTATGAAAAATTATATGCCATCAAACTGGACAACCTAGAAGAAATGGACAAATTCCTAAACACACATGCACTACCAAAATTCAAACGGGAAGATATAGAAAATCTGAACAGACCCATAACCAGTGAAGAAATTGAATCAGTTATCAAAAATACCCCAACGAATAAGAGCTCTGATCCAGATGGCTTCCCTGGGGAATTCTACCAGACATTTAAAGCAGAGTTAATATCCATTCTTCTAACGTTATTCCAAAAAATAAAAATAGAAGGAAAACTCCTGGACTCATTCTATCAAGCCAGTATCATTTTGATTCCCAAACCAGACAGAGACCCAGCAAAAAAAAAAAAAAGAAAAGAAAACTACAGGTCAATATCATTAATGAATACAGATGCAAAAATACTCAATAAGATACTAGAAAATCGAATTCAACAGCATATAAAAAAATTACCCACCATGATCAAGTGAGATTCATTCCTGGGCTACAGAGCTGGTTCAATATTCACAAATCAATCAGTGTGATAGATCACATTAACAAAAGAAAAGATAAAAACCATATGATCCTGTCAATTGATGCATAAAAGGCATTTGGCAAAATACAGCATCCTTTCTTAATAAAAAACCTCAAGAAAGCTGAGATAGAAGGAACGTACTTAAACATAAAGACATTTATGAAAAGCCCACAGCTAATATCATCCTCAATGGGGAAAAATTTAGAGCTTTTCCCCTGAGATCAAAAACATGACAGGAATGTCCACTCTTAACACTGTTATTTAGCATAGTGCTGGAAGTCCTAGCATCAGCAATCAGACACCAAAAGGAGATAAAAGTCATCAGAATTGACAACGATGAAGTCAAACTTTCACTTTTTGCAGATGACATGATACTCTACATGGAACACTCGACCGACTCCACCAGAAGCCTACTAGAACTGATCCATGAATTTAGCAAAGTCGCAGGGTACAAAATCAACGTATAGAAATTGGTTGCATTTTTATACACTAATAATGAAGCAACAGAAAGAGAAATCAGGAAACCGACCCCATTCACAATTGCACAAAAAGACATAAAATACCTAGGAATAAACCTAACCCAAGATATAAAAGATCTATATGATGAAAACTATAGAAAACTTATGAAAAAATTTAAGAAGACACAAAGAAATGGAAAAACATTCCATGCTCATGGATAGGAAGAATAAACATTGTGAAAATGTCATTATTACCAAAAGCAATCTACACATTCAATGCAATCTTAATCAAAATTGCACCAGCATTCTTCTCAAAGCTAGAACAAACTATCCTAAAATTTGTATGGAACCACAGAAGACCCCAAATAGCCAAAGTAATATTGAAGAAGAAAACCAAAATGGGAGGCATCACTATCCCAGACTTTAACCTCTACTACAAAGCTGTAATCATGAAGACAGTATGGTGTTGGCACAAAAACAGACATGTGCACCAATGGAATTGAATAGAGAACCCAGTTTTGGATTCATAAATGTATGGACAATTAGTCTTTGACAATGCAGGAAAGTGTATCCAAAGGAAAAAAGCCTTTTTAACAGATGGTGCACATGCACTTTCTTATATCATACACAAAAATAAACTCAAAATGAGTGAAGGACCTCAATGTGAGACAGGAAATCATAAAAACCTTAGAGGAAAAAGCAGGAAACAACCTCCTTGACCTCAATCACAGCAATTTACTACTCGACACATCCTCAAAGGCAAGGGAATCAAGAGAAAAAATAAACTATTGGGACCTCATCAAGATAAAAATCTTCTGCACTGATAAGGAAACAATAAAACTAATAGGCAACCTACAAAATAAGAAAAGATAGTTGCAAATGACATATCAGATAAAGGGCTAGTATCAAAAATCTACAAGGAACTCACCAAACTCCACACTTGGAAAACAAATAATCCAGTGAAGAAATGGGCAGAAGACATGAATAGACACTTCTCCAAAGAGGACATCCAGATGGCCAACAGGTACATGAAACAATGCTCAACATCACTCATCATCAGGGAAATTCAAATCAAAACCACACTGAGATACCATCTCATGCAGGTTAGAGTGGCTAAAATGAACAAATCAGGAGATTATAGATGCTGGTGAGGATGTGGAGAAACAGGAACCCTCTTACACTGTTGATGGGAATGTAAACTGGTACAGCTGCTCTGGAAAACAATGTGGAGGTTCTCAAAAAATTAAAACTAGAACTCCCCTATGACCCAGCAATAGCACTGCTAGGGATTTACCCAAGGGATACAGAGGGGCTGATGCATAGGGGCACATGTACCCCAATGTTCATAGCAGCATTTCCAACAATAGCCAATCATGGAAAGAACCTAAATGTCCATCAACTGATGAATGGATCAAGAAGATGTTGTTTATATATATAATGGAATACTACCTGGCAATGAGAAAGAATGAAATCTGGCCATTCATAGCAACATGGATGGAACTCAAGGATGTCATACTAAGTAAAAGTCAAACAGAGGACAGATACCATATGTTTTCACTCATAAGTGTAACAGGAGAAACTTAACAGAGGACCATATGGGAGGGAAAGAGGGAAAAATAGTTGGGGAGAGGGAGGGAGGCAAACCATGATAGACTCTTGAATACTGAGAACAAACTGAGGGCTGATGGGGGAGGGGGATATTGGGTGTTATATGAAAACCAACTTGACAATAAACTATAAAAGGAAAAAAAGTTGAATATGGGATACCTAGTCACTTTTTTTTTTTATGAATTTGTGGCTAAATCTCCTAATATTAGGATAGTCCACTTAAAATCTGAAATTTTAAGTTTCTTAATTTATTTTTAAACTTAGTTTATTTATTTTGAGAGAGAGAGACAGAGAGAGAGAGAGCAGGAGGTGGAGAGAGAGGGAGCGAGACAGAAAATCCCAGGTAGGCTCTGCACTGTCAGCGCAGAGCCCAATGAGGGGCTTGACCTCACAAATCATGAGATCATGACCTGAACTAAAACCAAGAGTCAGATGCTTAGCCAACTAAGCCACCCAGGTGCCCCTAAAATTTGATTTTTTAATGAAATATGGAATATCTACATACTTGTTTTCAAATTCTCAGATGTGCAATGACTAACCTGAAAGGCAGGTGCACCCTTTAGATGTGTCATGTGGTCTACAAATATTCCAAAGTTGCTACCATTCCCTATTGCTTCCATAAGCAAGAAAATTTATTCAGTTATATCTGCCTGGGCTCTGTAAACATTTGAATTTGTGATCCTTGTCTAATGTTGAGGTTGGAGTGGACAATCCCTTTTAGACAATAAAAATAATAATATAAATAAGCACATCTAATCTACCTTGGACTTTTTATAATATGACTTGACTGTAACCAAGATTTCTGCTTATTTGACTAGCTCAATGGTCTAAGATGGCCTCTGATTCCTCTTTTTTGGAGTGCTTATAATGGGGCACCTGGGTAGCTCAGTTGGTTAAGCATCTGACCTTGCCTCAAGTCAAGATCTCATGGTTTATGAAGTCAAGCCCCACCTTGGGCTCTGTACTGACAGCTCAGAGCCTGGAGCCTGCTTTGATTTTTTGACTCCTTCTCTCTCTCTGCCCTTTCCCACTCACACTCTGTCTCTCTCACAAAAATAAAATAAATATTAAATAACTTTTTGGAATGCTTATCACAAAATTACTATTGACTCACTTGAGAAGAGCATATTACCACCATGTCTGAACATTATCTAATAAAGTTTTTTATAGAGAGGGAACACATAATTGTCCCTTAAATATAGAATATAGTTCTATATGTTAGACAGGCATGAAAACCTTGCTGGATGGGTCTGTATGTTGACAAGGCAATAATATCCCTAGAAAAAGCAGTAGCACAAAATGCAGAAATAGGATTATTTGGAGGTTTTAGATAGTTACCCTTGACTGTATTTAACATATTGCCAAAATCCCCATATAAGTTAATCTTTAACTTTTTTTCTCTTATAGCTTTCTTTTTACTTCTATTGACATGGAATTTTAGCCTTTCAACTTTTATCATCTACATGCATAATTAATTTTGTTGTATTACAATATAATTTCAGATAGAAAAATTATAAAGGCATATATAAGTACTTAAGGGAATAATTTCAAGAGGATTAATCAGGAGGATATTTTTTTAAAGATATTTTTTGAACAGGGCTCAGTCTATTGAGCATCTGACTCTAGATTTTAACTCAGGTAATGATCTCACTGTTTGTTGTGTTGAGCCCTGTGTCAAGCTCTGCACTGACAGCTTGGAGCCTGCTTGAGATTCTCTCACTCCTTCTCTTTCTGCACCTCCACTCTTCTTCAAAACAAATAAATCGATTTTAAAAATTAATATAAAATAAAAAATAAAGGGAAGAGTTCTTCTTTGTCTAAAAATCTATTTTTGAGAGTAACATAATACAGTCTCTATTCTCAAACATATATCTAGTGGTAGAACTCAAAAAGAAATAGTGGATTGAAAATTTGTTAAGTTAAATATCTGGGGATTGTTAATTCAAAACGTGCCTCTGATCCACATGAGTCTTTCCCTTATTTATTGGTCTACTAAAGGCATTATAGGACTTCTCAGAGCGTGGAGTAGGCATCTCTGAATTTATTCTCTTCTATCCTTCATAACTGACATCGCCCCTGTCAGTCTTGGCTGATGCCTGGCCTCTCTTACCGATAGGTGTTCCCACTCCATAACCTTTGGAGTCAATGAGGCCCCCAATCTGAGTGAGGTTGCAGTTTCTCTGCGTCACATACTCAATGCTGGTGGACTCCATCAGCAGGGCGTAGTCAGTGGTGAGGACTCGTTGGATCCCTTCATCACTGTTTTTTACCAGGGCCGTCTGCTGCCTGCTGCTCATAAATGCCCACATCTTCTCATAGGTGGATATCTTTGATTTCTGCAGGTAAATAAAGCACACCCCCCAGCAAAAGAGCTCTGAGAAAATGCATCCTAAAGCCATTCAAAATCCTAGTGGTCTAAATAGAATAGGGATTCTTTCTTTTCATGTAGGAAACCAATATTGATGATCCTTGGACTTCAATTTAGTAGTTGAGCAGAGTCCAATTCACTACAGGAAACCATTGGAGGCACTGAGGCAACCATTGAAGGAAAAGGAGAGCTTGCCAATTAACGATGTAAGGCCTTGGCTCAGAGTCCTTTGCTGCTTTCAGTTAGGGAAGAAAGAACACTGGTATCAATGACAGCATTTGCCTAAGGAAATGTGGCCACTAAGAAGAGATCCTCAAAGCCCATTGGGCCAAGGAGTGACTAGCTCACTCCAGGCCTCTACTTTTTGACTCCATTCTCCTTTATCTATTTACTTTCAGTAGGCATTGCCTTACTGCTTTCTGGTATGTTCGTCTCAGTACCTGACAGCATGGCTTTTGCTGGGGACAGTCTTGAGATAAATCATGTGCTTTAGCTGCTTTATTTATGAAAGAACTGCCATTCACTCTTATCTTTTCTAGAAAACTTAGAATATAAATGTTCTTTTCAAGTTAAAATTCCGATCAGAAAACTCTTTGTGCTGTATTTGTATGCTTTTTATGTACATATTCAATTTTAATTGCAACTATGTTTTAGAAAATGAGAGCTGAATATTTCATTTCAAAGTGTTCTATGACTTTGTCTTTTCTCTTATTCAGCTTTTTGATAGATTCAATAATAAACTCTAAATGTGATGCATATGATATATGCGTCTATACATTACATTATCTCATTATCTTATTTTCTTTGTTAAAATATACTGCCCTAGTTTTCATATTGCTTGGATATGGATTTTCTATTCTTTTGAATGATCTATGATTAGACATTTTACATTTTACTCTGTAATTTCCATATTTTTCCAATTCTTTTTCCTGAATTTATCTTCATTTGCATCAACACTCCCCTCCATTTGTTTTGAAAATGAAAGACATTATGGGAATTACTGATCATTCTGAGCGAACTCCAGCCCCTACACACTAGACAGCATCTTTGGCAGACATAGGGTATATCACTCAGCAGTGCACAAAAGCTTAAAACCTGATTTGGGGCCTCAAGCAATAAATGGAATACCTGTGGAATCAACTCTGGCGTGGTTATTCATGCTCAAGTGGCCCTGAGGGCGCACTTAATTCCTAACTCTATTTAGGACCTGGGTTAATGCTGTAGGCTTTATGAGTTAAGGGAGGACAGATGGCTTTATTTTGGATTGTTAGGCATTTGAAGATTCCCCCTGAGAAAGGTCTTGTGAGACAAACAACAATTCAATAAACAGTACCTTATAGATACTGGTATTTTATGGAAGCCATCCTATCATGATTAGGCCCCTGTGGCTTACTCCTCAACCCCAGAGATATTTGCAAATTGGAGCTCATGTCTCCATGACCAAGGCATGTTTTTTGGGATCAGGGTCAGTGCTTCGTTTGCTAGATGATTTCAACCTCTAAGAAATGGATAATGCTAAATTTATAATAAAGAGCAACTCAAAGAAGTACAGGGCGGTCAGTCCGTCTTTTGGTAGTAAATGCACAGCTGGGAAAACTATTCCTCCATCAGGGAACCACTTTAAGGGAAAATAATTTTCTTAGAAGTATGAAATTTTAAAGTTGTCAGAGACTTTAGAAATTGGCTCATTCAAACTGCCACTTTAACAGAGGAGAAAATTTTGATGTAGAAGATTGGGAGACTTCATGAAAGTCACAGAACTAGCTAGTGTCAGGGCTAGTACTGGACCCCAGGACTCCCAATATCGAATTCAATGTTCTTTCCACTGGAATATGATGATCCTGGGAAGGTGGATGCCTTATTGCCAAATTTCTTCTGAGAATGAACTTAATCTCATATGTTCTACCTAAGACAATATAGCTTAAGTTCACAGACTGCTATTATTCACTGAAGTAGTTTGCTATTTGTTTCATGTTGACACAAACTTGGACTCAACCTCCATATTAAAAAATCCCATGGAAACATTTATGTATTTTTATCATACTTAAATTTTATTAAAAATGAATGTTGTAAATATAAAACTGGATTTTTAGTCTGGGGAAGTTGAGGACAAAACAAAGTAAAGATCATTTCATTTATGGTAAATGGACAGTGTGGGCAGGCCAGGAATTGATGATTATGGAAGGAGATGGAAAGATTCAACTCAAAACCTACAAGGGCGTTATAGAGCCCTCTCAGGTGTGGTTCTCAAATTATCTGCTGTGGGAGTTGTCTAACCTTTCAATACATGACAGATCTATCTTTGGTCTTACTGCATATGACTAGCATACAGCTAGTATAATAACAGGCGGCTTCCTAAGAGCGTTCAATAGCCCTCAGGGAGAAGTATCAGATGATCATGTACTTGGTGCCATCACAATATCCATGAACTAAAAAACTACTAAACTCTTTCTCTCAATTTCTTTTCTTATTTTATCACATCTTGGTAACACAATGTTCCCTGAGTTAGCATGCTCTTCATACCACAGTATGAGTAGTCTTCTCTACGGAGCCAGAGGTCATGGATTTAATTCAACCACACTACTTCTTCCTTCTCAGAGTAGAAGGTTATTCTTAACCTAAGCTCTCTGGGGTGCTAGAGGGGAAGTCTACCTGGCATGGACTCCTTTAAAGTGTCGAGGGCAAAACCTTTTTCTCAATAAGAAAACTACCATTTGGTAGAGGACTTGGTCAAGTTGAAGGTACAGGAAACATTCTACAATTCCTTTGACCCCCTCTTATTATTCTTGCTGGTGCTTAATGATGGTAAACAAAATGTAGCAGAGAATAGTACCCTTCTGCTTGCATTTAAAATTCTCTTTCCTCATTTCACAATTATGCTGTTATGAGGCTCCACTGTTTTTCACATTTGGAATTATAGACCATGTGAGAAGCTGGGGAGCTTAGAGATATGGAAAGACCCAAAGTGTGGTTATGGAATAAGCTTTTTAACCGCTAGAAATACCTATAGCTGGCCCCAACACCTTAAGACACAGTCAGTTTAAATCTACAGGAAGAACTGCGTGATTGGCAGAATTCACCTTCAGGATTCTTTAATCTCCATGTTCTACTCTTTGGACCAAGTCCTTCGTATTACCTAACATAGATCCTGACTTTGGAGACACACGGAAGGTCATATTTGGTTAGTGAAAGAACAAACACAGAATTAGGGTCTCTTTCCTCTTCACCCCTGAGTTCTTGCCATTGTCATGCCCTGTTTTGTAATGTTTATTATTTATTAGGTCAAAAAGTACTAGTTTGATAGAAGTTAGATTTATTCCCTTTTAATACATTTTTCATTTTTAGGACACAAACCTAAAATCTTAACAATTCTTAAATGGAACTGTTCAAATGACAGTCTGGATAGTTTTATACTTCTAAACCTTCTGTAGTCTCAGTCTGCTAAATCATTTTAAATAATACATATTTTAAAAAGTAGAAATAGCGAATGTCTCTCACTTCAATGAATATGTCAAAGGTTAATTAGTATATTTGTAAAGTACTCTGAGCTTCTTAGCAAAAGTCACTAAAACTGAAAAGTTTTCATTTATTAAATCTGAAATCATCTATTTATTTTTAAAAAATACTGCAGGAGCATCAGGTTTCAATAATTTCAATTGGCCTGGTTAAACCTGACTATGTGGTTCTTCTGATGCTGATGAAACATTGTTGGCAAAGATTAAGAATTTTTTCATCTAAAATCTGTTATAAAGGAGTGCTATAGTATCTCCATTTGATGACCACCATTTATTGCTATTTTTTTTCCCTATAGTGCAAGCAAGTTAAACACTCACTGGGAAATGATTTACAATGTGTCTGTGTACAGTTAAAAACTACTTATTGAGAACAGTAATAAGAACAAGAACATGCAAGGTTTGCTGTTTGTCAAACACCCTTCTAAGTGCTTTGCATATATTAATTCATTTAATCTTCACGGTGACCACATGAGAAAGATTCCGTTATTATGTCTCTTATAGGTGAGGAATCAGAACACCACATGAGGAAATGATAAAGCCAGGGTTTGATTCCAGCAATCTGACTGCAGGGTCTATGTTCTTAACCAGTAGGGAGGGAATTGACAGGGTATCTGTTTTAATACCCAGAACAACAAACTCGTGACTTGGCACGTTTTAACAGCTGAGTTTTCTAAAGAAACAATTGCAGTAAGCAGCATCGGTATTTTTCTGACAATCAGAGCCCCTCACCTCTTGTTGTTGTCATGTAATGTATGAAATTATTTACATAAATTTAGACAAAACATTAGACAGTATTTTCAGAAGTGTGACAGTTGGGATCTAGAAAGAAGTGTGGATATTGTTTATATATTTTTTTTCCTTTAACAGTATTTTGTATTTCATATAGTTCTGTTGTTTTAAATTTCAGGGTTTCTTCCTATGTGAACAGGAAGTTCACACCACTTCCTGTGTGTGTAAATACGTGTAAATTCTTCAGTGTAAGATGGTCTTAAGACTGGTAGAAACTACATCTTAAAGACATATGCCTCTAATATCTCATTTTTACTGAGATAAGCATTATTTATCACAATATTTCCTGACCCAGGTTATAAAGCTTCTACATTGGACTTCTATAAACCTATTATTTAATAAGATAAATAATTGTGCAATTCTATGTAAGACCAATACATCTGAACATTTTATATGTAGATCCATGTTTATACATGCTTATATATTATATCTATCATCTATCTATCTATCTATCTATCTATCTATCTATCTATCTAATCTATATATCTGCATAACCATACACACAGACCTATACACTTGGGATAAATTATTCACATTTTATCTTTATAACCTTATTAAAAGTGATATCATAAATGTGGTGAATATATGCATATTGAACTAATAAAATGCCAAAACAGTTACATTTTAAAACTTTCCATTTATTTTTTCTTTAGATAAATCCCAATTTAAGAAAAATCTTAAAAATCAATCAAAGACCTGGATATCATTTACGTAGAAGTCCAAGCTTTGGGAGCAGATACAGTTACCTTTGAAGCAGCCATTTTCTCTAACACATGATTAAATAGATTCATTTCATAAAATAACACATTCTTATGAAATTTTAAAAATATTTAAATTACAAAAATCACTTTGAAAGAAGATCTCAGAAGAAAATGTTTATACTTATGGTGAGGGCCTCTGTCTTTCAAATGTATGTAATATGATCATTGCAGTTGATCATACTTTTATCTTGAATTGATAAAAGGTAAGACATTTGCAGAATCTCCAAGGTTTTAAAAATTCATGTGTTCCCTTTAAAAAAAAAAAAACTCCCTCAGTGGGATTTAAACACCTTCGATAAAACATATTCATGTTTTTTTTCTCCTGTCTAGAGTTAAAGATTGGTCAATTACAGGCAATACTACAGGGTTTGAAAAAGGTTAGCTTTAATTGACCTCATAGATTTCTCCCCAAACAAATACATTTTTAGACTATGGGACTTAACATTTTGGGTACTGGTGGTAAAATTAACTGAATCTTTCAAACACAAGCTAATATCTTCTTATGCAGAGAAGTTTGAGAAATATCTTTAATTTTGTGCTTCCTTATAGGACTATTTCTGTCTGGAACCTGTCTCCCCATAACGGCTCATTGCTTCAGTTCCACTGGTGTGGTGCTCAATAACTTTTTTGAAATGTCTTTGGAGTTGATGACAGCTCTTAACCATTCCTTGGAAGAAGATTTTAAAGGTTAGAGAGTCCCTTATTCCCATAGCTGGTCCAAAGTCCCTAGACCATGAAAGGCAGAAATGACAAGTCTGTTATGATTTTTTTAAACCTATTTTATCCAAGTCATTTTAGACTGAATCATGATCTAATCTGTGTAATCCTCTGGCTTGGGTCTGAGAGGATAGTGATTTGTTACAAGGCGAACTTCCCCTGAGAAACATTTCGTACACGAGCATTTTCTACCTTTCTGGCTCACAAGGACTTCTGATGTTCACACTGCTTCCCGTCTGTACAAGACACGCTACTTAATCATATGTTGCATTGTATTTAACAAGTCCATGTATATCTTGTCTCTTTACTGTTATTTATGTCTTCAAGCTTTGTAGTCACTTTTATACTTGTCCCTCTCCTAGCTCTTAAAGTGCCAACCTCAGGTGCTGGTCATACTGGAAATCTTGGAAAGCATACAAATTTAGATGAATCCATCTGACCTACCTTACTCTTACTCTGCTTCTCAGCTGAATTCTAAGGATATCCTCACCATCTGTTGCCTACCTACCATGTGGAAGTGGTTCTTCTGGAAACACCATGTATGTATTTAGGAAAGCTTCCAAAGACTAAGTCTTTGTTAGGCCTGGCCACTGGAGGCCATTGAGATCTTGGGCACTGGCACTTCCTCTGGATTTCTTTGTCCATTAGTAGAAGGCACACCTTCCAGAAATCACTGACAGTAAGAAAGTTGAACAAGGACCCAATTAGAGTTTTTAAAAAAATCCACAGGGATTTAAAAAGTAGGACTTAGAGCTAGGGGTATTGGATGCTAATGTTGATGACGTTATGGGTGAAAATTACAGTAAGTTCTAAAGTCCTCATTGTTTGCAGTTTGCCAAATAGTATTGTAAACACATGACCTCTATGAAGTTATTTATTCTTTAAAATAATCTTACAAGCTAGCTGTGATCCTCAATAAACAGAAAGAGAAATCAGGGGCATGGAGTTTAAACAACTTGCCAATTATTATATTAATAAGCTAATTACTATATTAGCTAATATAGCTAATAAAGTCAGAATTTAAAGCTATGCTGCCTTGCTCCAGAATATGTATTCTGAAGCACTTCACCATAAATTTTAATTTATATCTCAGCAATTGGTGTTAGGTGTATCTACTGATAAGACTGGCTGGTATCCTTCACCTCTAGCACTATTATTCTGTTTGGATGTTGGTTTGCAAGAGACATTAGGAAATCCTCCTTTTCAGATCTCAAACTATGTTTAGACTTTTTATGACAATGCTTTCTTCAATTGGAAAAAAATGTGATTTGCTAAACTGTCATCATGAGACCAAAGTTTGGACTATTCCATTTATCCTGAAAGGTAATTAATAGAATTACATCAAGGAGAAAGAATAGAAATTTTGTACTTTCCTTACCTTCTATGAGGGATGGAGAAAACAAATATTTTAGTGCTCCATTATAAAAGGGAAATCTGGAGCTGGATGCCATTGCTGTCAATTTTCTTGGGTATAAATGAGGGAATGGGAAGCTACACCCACGTTGTGTCTGTCCACAGGTCGGCCATGAACTGACCGATCTTTGTACTTCCTAAGATGCTGGTGGTGATCTTGCTGAGTGAGAAGGGCAGGGAAAACTTTTACTGTTCAAGTTTTTGAAACAATAGAAAGAGCCAAGCAATTCTACAGCAGGGAGTTGAGAAACTAATCCGGTTAATATCATATTATGATTTAGTATTATCGCTAGTGGGATAAATAAAAAGAAGTTTGTTGAAAAACTGTCTTAAATGAAGTCTCTTGCGATTCTGAACTTTTAGAACACTGACTTATAAAAAGAGTTCATTTATTAATTGACAGCATGACAAGGAGAAATAAAAGATTCTCTGATATTTGGAGAATTTCCTGAAACATTTTCAACAATCACTGGATGGTTGCTAAAATACTCTGCCTCTCTTTAATCTTGTCTTGGTAATTGGTCTAGTGGTAATTGACATCCTTGGACCAAATGGGTATTCTATCATCCATAGTGCTGAGGCCTTTAAGACTCAAAGTGCTGATGGCCTTGAGAAAATGTAATGTGTAATCAGCATCATTAACTGTGTGACCTTGGCCGCAAAACTTTAGAGTTGTTTCTTCCTTTGGACAGTATCAAATTCCAGGTGTCCACCTAAAGCTTTGTGAATGTATGTGGAATTGAATTTATGATTTAACCCTGGTTTTCTTGTGTAAATACAGTTCCTGATGACCAGTGTAGTTTTCTATATAAAAATGACTCAGTGAAGGTAAACTTTCAGCCTTTCCTTTCGCAGACACATAGCACATTGACTAACACTTGTTTAATAAATGTCAGTTTATTCCCTCAGCCTTACCTGAATTCAGATGGTAGAGAGTGGAATTTCACCTGAGCTATCTGAACAGATTAGATTTTTGGTTTTTCTTTTTTTTTTTCAGGTTGAAAATCAAATAAACCAAATCTGAAATCTAGGGTTGTGTTGTTTGCAAGTGTAGAAAAGTCTAGGGAAAAAAGCCAATAGATTTTGATTGAAATTTTAGTAAGTAACTTCTAGCCACAGTTTTCAAAGAGAAACTTCTCTAAATTCTTATGGTCTAGAGACCACATTTGAGGGATTAGCGTATTTTGTGTCTTCACAAATTTTGATATTTTTTTATAATTTCTACAGTTCTTTCCTTTTTTCTACTTCCTATTCCATAGTGTTTAGAATAAACTTGAAAACAAAAGATTACATTTCTACCATTTGTGTGCTGCCCAAGGTAGCACACATACAAAAAGTTTCTTCCCCTGGGAACAAAAGCACTTGAAGTTACACTATGTGTGATAAGAAAATGCTTCTTATTAGAAGCTTCCTTGTGATTGAGTGGAGATGAGACCCATCTGAGCAAATGGCTTATGACCCAACAATGCATCCAAATGTGTCAGGTTAGACTAGGCAAAGATGGCTTTTCTTATTCTTTCAACAGCCGAAGAGAGGATGTTGCCTTTGATTAAGAGAGAAAGGGAGGGAGGGAGCCCTGATGGCACAGCAGAGTTGAAACCCTAATGAAGAGCCAGGTCAGGACTGAGTTTTTTGACCATTAACTACTGTCACTCAGCTACTCCAGGTGGAACTAACCTGGGAGCTAAAAGCCTGGAGTGTTTCTTTCCCTTGTGGAGTAATCCAACTTAAGAACCCTGAATGTGTATCCCTCTGAAGCCTTCTGACAGCTTGCCTCCCTCAAGGGGAAAACTAAATCGGATTTAGTCCTTGTTCTCTTTTTACAAATAAATTCCTTCTTGATAAATAAGGTTGCTGGGCTACAAGCTAACTTGTAGATTGAGGAACATGGCAACAGTGTCTTTTCCTGTGTGGGTCTCTATTATCCCTCCTGCTGTGATCTGTATATGTCCCTCTGAAATCCATATGTTGGAATCTTTAACTCCCACAGATGATGGTATTAGGAAGTGAGGCCTTTGGGAGGTGTTTAAGTCATGAGGATGGAGCCATTATGAATTGGATTAATGTCTTATTAAAGAGGCTCCAGAGAGATCCCTTGTCCCTTCCACCATGTGAGGATACAACGAGAAGTCTGTGACCTGAAAGAGGGCCCTCAACTCAATCATGCTGATGCCCTGATCTCAGACTTCCAGCCTCCAGAAGTGTGAGAAACACATTTCTGTGTTTTTTTTTAATTTTTAATGTTTTTGTTTTTTGATACAGAGAGAGACAGAGCATGAGAGGGGGAGGAGCAGAGAGAGAAGGAGACACAGAACCGGAAGCAGCCTCCAGGCCCTGAGCTAGCTGTCAGCACAGAGCCTGACGCGGGGCTCGAACCCACGAATATGAGATCTGACCTGAGCTGAAGTCGGAGGCTTAACCGACTAAGCCACCCAGGCGCCCCTGTTTTTTTTTTTTTTTTTTTTTTTTTTTTAATAAGCTACCCAATCTGTGGTATTTCATGATAGTAGCCTGAATGGACAAAGACACTTGCTCCCTTTCCTCCTTCCTCTAATGGAATTCTATCTTTCTTAGAATTCATTAGTACATTTATTTGGTTTTTGAAAACTTATTTTCTGAGTGTCTATTATGTGCCAGGTATTGCTTTAGGTTCTGGGGTTGTAATGGCAAACAAAAGAAATAAATTCTCTACCTTTAAGGAGCTTACCTTGTAGCACTCTTAGAAGTTTGCCTGAAACCTGCCTCTTCCATTGACAGCTTTGTATTTTGGGGCAAGTTATTTAACAATGTCGGGTATCATTCTCTCTGTATAATGGGGATACTATCAGTACTTGCCTCAACTGGTCTTTATAAGGATCAAATGAGATCATCTATGTAAAGCATTTAGAAACCGAGTGTGTGCCTATGAGCTAGTGTGCTGGGCATGGTGCTATTCTTCATTGCTGTTCTTGATACTACGATTACATTCTTCCTCCCTGAGATGCTTATTGACTCATCATTTGTCTGGTGACCTGAGAGATCACTTTCATTCGTGTCTCATTTTGAAGGCCAAAGAGCAAGCAGGAACCCTCTATGGAAATGCTCAGGGAGCAGAAGCTGTGAGAGTAGCTCATGACTGTTGTAGGGAAATGCACTATCCAACACACTGTAATGTGGCCACACCAGGGTTCTGCTGGAATAATCAGCACCCTTTATATATAGAGAGGCAAGTGAGCAGAAAGAGATCAAATGAGGCTAAGGAATGCTTTGTGAATACACAGATGATTTGTACAGTAGCAATGTCAGAGCCGTAGCTTTTGCAAAGGCCAGCGTCTCTCTCCTATATTTGTAGTATACATCTAGAAGCTAGTAGAATCTTCGCTGCCTCTACTTATCGACTTCCTGATACTTCAAAACTTTTTGATACTGGTGAAAGAGGTAAATCATTTCAGAATTTTTTCAGACATACCCAATTCTACTTTGGCAATGTCCCTTGGTCCTATGTGCCTCGCAGGTAACTTTCCTGGTTTCTGACAAGTATCATGATAAATCACTAGCTTGGAGTAACTTCTGTCTTGTCACACTTGGATTTACGAAAATCCAAGTTTTCAGAAGCTTGGAAAGCCATGTATTTAATGTCATTTGTCCTTAAAACAACACTTGTCTAGGGAAGAAACAATCACCACCCTTTATACATTCACTAAATCAGTGACATATTTCTTAAAATGAAAAGAATGATTAAAAATCATTTTTTTCTAACATAGAGGAAAAGCAAGTCCTAATTTCTCTGGTACTCTGTTTTTGATAAGCCTCTGGGTATAGTTTACTCTTAAAACAAAGTTATTTTCATTGATTTATTATTGTTTGCTGTTGAATAAAATTTGCTGAATAAGGTAGTACCTGTTTTGGTGAACCCAATATTGGTAACAAAAAAGTATTCCTTTTTTCACCCATAGATTTTTGGTTCCTAAATTAGTATCTACCCAATCCTGGAGTGACAACTTCATTTTTGATAATCTAGGTCTGACACCTTGACATAGGTGTTTTTAGAATTTATTTTGGTTGCACTACTGTTTTTCTTTTTCTTTTTCTTCACATGTACAGTTGCCTCTTAAAAGAAGGTTCTAGCCATCTCTCTCATAGACCAAGTTTGTGACTTTGAACAGATAATTTATTTTCTGATGGCTTTGTTCTCATCATAAGTAAAGTCAAGGGCTGATCTTCATGATTTCTAAGGTGTTTTGTTATCTCTGTACCTCCCAGATCTATTGAAATCCCACTACCCCCACCCACCCATGGGGCCTATTGTATCTGAGATTTCTTAATAAAAGTACTAAGGCTTACTCCATAAGCAAGGAAGAAATCCGTTGCATCACTCTAAGTAAGTAATTAAAAAGACTTGAAAAATGAAATGCACTTGACAATAAAACTATATTGACTCTAACTTAATTCATCTTTGGTGCCTTGGAAGGCACTCGAGGCTATTGGAAAGCTTCAGGCTACCCTAGGGGCACTGTCCTCACTGGTGCAGATACGATATTTGACTGGACTCCCTCAGAATTTTTTTGGTTTTGAATCTTCAAAGAAATTCCAGTATCAGTGTGTTTATTTATTGTCTGTTTCTATCTCATCAAATACAGAACATAAAGAACAAAGCCATGATATTCAAGTATTCTGTATTTTGATTGTCAGAATTTCAAATTAAGGAATCTTTATTTTATGGGTTCCATGCATGAATGACGCTAATGGGTGGTTGGACTGTATTCAGAAAACAGCATTTTTTGAGGGTTTGTTTTGGTTTTAGTATAAAGGCAAAAAGATAGTGATCTGTAGATCTGAGTGTACTAAACTGGAGGTACAGGGGCCAGAGAAATTGTTTATGCTGACTGCTGAGGTCATATAGGTTTCTTGTAATAGGATGTGTCACAGTAAGTTTTATTATTATTTTTTTAAACTGCCCCGCATCTTTATTCTAGTCCACATTTCCCTCCCCTGGTATGAGATAACCATTGAGAACTCACTGTCAGTTTCTTACCTTGAAGAAGGTCATTGTGGATCCATCTCTGACTGCCCCATATTCTATCTTGGTTTGCTTTGCCAGATCATCTGCTGAATCAATAGGGGATTCCATTCTCTCTACTGTCAAGAAGGCAGCCAGATTGGCAGTGTAGGATGAAATGATGATTAAAGTGAAAAACCACCATATCCCTCCAACTATTCTGGTTGATAAAGCTTTAGGCATCAGCTCTGATCCTGCGATGGTATCAGCAGAATAAAAGTGTTAAGCAAAGTTAAGAGAAAAGACTCACGATTCAACACTAGTCTAGAAAGATAATGCATTTTTGTGACATGAAAATTATAAAGCCATCAAAGACTTACTCTCTTGTGTGTAGGTGAAATAGAAGTACTTTTAGAAATTAGAGCAACATCTAAATAATCCTATCACTAATCACAATTACTGCTTAAAATTGCACAATTACTGCAACTTATTGACATTTAATGGTATTAAATGTGTTAGTCTGAGATATTCTATGTTTAAAATTTATAGAGTTAGTTTAGTTGCTTAGATTTGAGTTCATTTGCTTGTTTTTGTTGAAAAGTCAATCCTCAGGCTTGGAAGGCTTTTATTAAACTTTTGGTTACATATCTTCCTGTGTGAAATAAAATGCTCTCAGTTTTTTACAGCCAGGAAAGCTTTGAAATACTAAGGCATTTTTATTTAAGATTAAAGAATGTGAGACATTTTTAAGAGATTAACATATTATGCCATTTGTCACATGTACTTTAATAAAACATTAAGATTTTACAATAAAATGAAATAAGATAAAGCCCCATTTGACAGAAGATGAATCATTTTTCATTGTTTTATGTGATTTTTAAAGTCAAAATTATTTTTTCTGATGTATATTCTTAATTGGCTGAGATGAATGTATTCACTGAAAAACATACTTTTGTCTTTTTAAAGTGCTCTTTTCTTAATTATATGTCAACAACTAGCTGTTTCTCAGGTGGAAAAGGGCTCTTCCTGGTTAAAAAAATCCATTTTTATATGTCATCCAATGATTATTATTGTGAAAAATAACATGGAGAGGCACTTAACGTGTTTTCCAAGAGATTCTTTCTCTCTAAAAGAAACGGTCTATGGGCCAAGTTTACTTACACAAAAGATAAACATTTGTGAAACTCCCTAGCTAAAAACTGTCGGTCAACCTGGGGTATGGATGTCAGTGAATCCAGTATCAGAATTAAAAGGGGCAGAAGGGGATATGTAGGGCTCATTCCAATTGTACTGATTCATGGGTAGATTTTGGCTACACTGCTGGCCTGAAATTCACTATGGGTCCTGCACTTAGTGTTTCCTCCATGAACTTGGGGGTATGACAAGTTTATGTAACTAGTTAAAAAGTGGAAGAAAAACCCCCTCGATGTAAAAATCAAAATGGTGAAGTAGAGTGGGTGAAATATCCAGTTTCAAGGATTCTTTCACTATTCTGATTGGGTGTTTTGAAGTTTTGTAGTTAATGGCTTAAGATGGAAAGGGGAATTGGAGCTTACCAATCTGCAGATAAATGAGTTTATGCTCGAATTTAATCTATAAACAGACACACATATTGCTCATGAAATCAAAGCCAGCTCGAGGCTCATGATAAGCAGATCAAGGTTGGCAGAGTTTCTGGGCTTTGAATTAACAGATATATTTTCCTAATGCTCTTAGGAAATCTAGGAGCTTTATTCTCTTTTAATGAGGTAAATAGTTTCACTGCGATTTGTATTTCCTTCTTTTGTTTGTTTGAATTTGGGTGTGTAATATTACACAGATTCATAATAGTTTCCATTAAATTGCCTCCAAGGATTTAGTGGGATAGTTTGTTGCTGTTGTTTTAATCTTGTGGTTTAATGGAATTTATATGCCTGTGGGTGTCTGCGTGTGCTTAATGCCCAAGGTTGTTTCATATCTTTGTACTTAATTGATCTAGCAGCCTTTTGGCAGTGTGATATTATTTAGATCTTTGGTTGCTTATCATTAGGATACCATTTATTTTATAAAATAGCCATGGGAAATAAGTAATACAGTTAATAGATATATTTTCTTAGTTTATAGGTATAGATTTTCTGCTGTAAATTTATCCTTATGTTATTTGGTTGCATTCATGACAAGATAAGGTAGTAATTTCTTATTTGTATAATTATGTATTATGTGGCAGCAGAACTGGACAGACACATTGATAACCAACCACTGACAGGTAATAAATAATATAAATTCACATCTATCATATTTAAAATAAATGTACTTTTTAATGAGGTTGTTGTAAAAATTAAAATAAAATAATAAGTAGAAACCTACTCAGGTTGCATTTTAAAACCCTGGGCATATGGTCTAAATGAGATTTCTGGATATGTCATTGTTTTTTTTTTATTTTCACACAGTTTTGTGACTTTCATGACTCTCAACGTTAATTGGAATACTTAGAAATGGCTTTTCTCAAATAGAAATGATTTGTCCAAGTTCAGAAGGAGAGAGGATGAAGTTATGAAAGCAATAAAAGTTGAGTGAAACATCATTAGAAAATATTTGGGATGAGAGACAATACTTGCTGAAGTCCCTTTAGTGCCTTTTACGGCAGACATGACAGCCAATCCTGATCCAGACTTTGCTCACGCTCTGTAGAAAAGAGAAAGTCTGATCATCACATTAAAAAAGAAATTAAACAAAATGGTTTCCAATTGAGTACAGTGACAAGCTTCTGCTAACAAGAGAGAGCACCACAGTTGATACAGAACTTGGCTACCTGGCCCACTGCCACATGCTAAGGACAAATGCACTAGCAGTCATCAGTACCACAAATTTGTATATGACGGTATTTATTTCAGCTGGCAAAAATTTTTAAACTTCTTGAAAAACAAGCAGAGTCTGGTTGGGGCTGACTGTCATGTACCCAAGGTCGTGGTAACTAGCAGACACTGCATCCCACGGTTTGCTGTAGATGATGGTAAACTCCAAACAGAATATGGAAGAGAATTTGGGGAGGTGGGTGCACTCATACGATACAAGCAGTCATGGTCCTATGTATCTGCATGGACTTGCTGCATGCTCTGTCAAACCCATGTCTATATTTTTCTATTCTAATGGTATAGAAAGGCAAACTATAGCATGTGGAGGAGGGGTCAGTCTCTTTATTTTTTTTTTTAAAGTAGTTCCTTACAGGATAAATGCCCTAAAAATTAAATGCATTGGTAGAGCAGTATATGGCTTCTGATGGGTTTCCCTGCAGGACTTGAAGTTCTGTCCTATGCTCTAAACTTATGCAAGTGATTCATAATAAATTAGGTGCTATGACTATACCTATTTAAGTGTGCCCACATAATCTATGCTGAACTGGTGGATGAGAGAATTTACTCACTTTCCTCAAATATTTGGGATTCCCACACTACAGACCCTTATTCTCTCTCTCTCTCTCTCTCTCTCACTTGTAGACACAGAATGTAAACATTTCCAGCAGTATGATAACAACTCCCTTATGAGAAATCTTAGGTTCACCCCCAAATAACAAACATGTTTAATGTATATTCTCACTGAATTTCCTTTGCCAATTTATTTCGCAGATTATTGTCAAATGAGCAGATTATTCTAAAACTGCAGCAGCTGTGACTTATGATTTTCTTAAATTAATGCTTTTAATCTTGGGAAGTCTTTTCTAGACCATACGCCTAGAATCAAAGCTGAAGAAAATCCACGAAAGCATTGGATTTCTTCCAAAGTTTAAAACAACTCCTTCCTCCTTCCCCAACAAAATCAAAATCCCCCACATCACAGAAAATATAGAAAATAGTTTACAACTCTATGGTTTAAATTTCATTTCCTCACCCTCAAGAGTTTACTGTTGCTATGGTTACCAATAGAGGAAGATTGGGAAAAGTTACAAGCTATGTTGATCCCAGTAGGGTTGTTGGAGTGGTAATTAGGTGACAGTTTAGGTACTGTCAGCTATTGGGAAAATGTAAATCAACTTAATTTTCAAAGGATTCAAATTCCACTCCTTTCAAACCCTTGACTTGCAGAGTTATGGCTGAAAAGGAAAGATCTGATACCTCCACCTATGCAAATGTGTAAACCACATCTAAGGTACTTTAACCTTTACTTCCTCCCAGGAACTTTTGTATTCACTGCTTGCTAAAAGTCTTATTTTAGAAATACAACAAAGAGGTTCCATTTAGGTCATATTTTATCTTTGCTATTTTTAGAACTGGCTGGGAAGTCAGGCTCTATTTTTTTTTTTTTTTAATTTCTGAGATGGTTTTTCAGCCTACCCTCTTGCCTTAGGGTGGAGTTTACCAGCAACAAAGCCTGTCAGCAGACTCTGGGATGCGTGTGACAAAGATGGGCAACCCATGTACCTTGCTGCATGAGAGCGCCAACTCCAAACCAGAAACTATTTAGTAAAGTAAAATTGTTTTCCACCACGTCTGAGTCAGGGTTGCATGGGTGGGGGTTATACCACTCGTAGGGTGTAAACCTGCATAGTTAACAGAAACAGTCTGTAAACATCAGATAAATACACGGGCACCAGCAAAACCTGCTGAACAATACAGAAAACCCAACAATTAATGGTGAGGGTAATCAAACCAAAACAGTACAGGCCATATTCATCCACTTACAGCTTTGGTGGGCAAGGTTCAAAGGAGACTTGAGACATTATATTTACTGAACTTCTTATTTCTAGGCAAAGTACTTTGGTTGGCTGGAATTGTACGTCTCCAACCTTCGTTCATTGAATTCCTGTGAGTTTTCATTCATTTCCATTTTACTGAACAAGTAGTTGGGCTGTAAAGAAAGGTTCACTCATCCCAAGTGTTTACCCCATCAAGCTGTAGTGACAGCCACATACACTGGCTTCGTACCAAGTGTCAAGAGACTGTGTTGCTAGAGGCTGGGGGACACAACAAAAAGGGGTGATTCGCCTTAGAGGGGCATCTATGGACAGATGCTTAAAAGAAGTATGTGGTTTAATGATTTCATAATGCATCAAAGGACCTGCAGGCATGAAAAAATTAGTGCCCAAAAAGAAGGTCTGGATTTGGGGTATAGTTCATTTTTTTTTTCCTAGCACAGTTCATATATGGAAAGAAAAGTCATGGAAGATTTTTATGGAAGAGACAAAGTTTAAACTTACAAGTATCCTGGCTTAGGGGAATGGGATAGGCGTTCATGAGTGTTTACTCGATAGCATGTCTCGTTAGAGAGTTTTGCATTCAAAATTCCCTTTGGTTCATTTTTATTTTGTTGATAGGATGATGGGCGGTAGTCACTTGATTGGCAACCTTAGCGAGTTAGGAAGTCGATCTTCAATCAGTCACTTGATCTCTCTGGCCTCAGTTTTCTTATTTGTAAACAAGAGGGAATCCATATATGTCTGGGATGTGTGAAAATAAAAATCTGGAGAAATGAAGAGATTTTTGGTTCTTTCTCTGGTTTTGAAACATCTGTCCGACCTCCATAGCCCAAGGAGTTGCCTACTCTGTGGTAATTTTGTGGGGCTATCTTGCCAAGGGGCACTTATTTTTCCAAAGAGACCTTAGCAGATGCTCTGCAAAGTGATCTGGAAATGATTTAAAATGCAGGAGTTCTTAGCACTGGAAGCTTTGCCATTTGCCATTGGGTACTTTTAATGCAAGCAGGAGCGTTAGAGTAATGTTAAAACCCCATAAAACCGATGAGAACATACGGAATGCTCTCCAGCCATAAGGTTTCAGCAGTAAACAATAGCAGGTTGCTGACACAATGGGGAGAACTGGGATTAAGGTGAATACATTATCTAGAGCAAAAAGCAGGGCACACTATGAATCATGCACAGGAAACTGGGGAGACAGTTCCTCTGAATGCAAAACCATTCTCTAAAACCCTGGAAACCTTCTGGAAAGTGTACAGGGTCTCCTCGTCAAGTCATAGGGGTACCAGGATAGCAGCCTTACAGTTTACCCCACAGTAATGGTATCCAACTCATTACTGCGCCTTCTCCACAGCTGCAGGGCTCACAGCACAGGTTCCTGTAAAGCTTGTGAATACAGCTGTAATTGACAATGCCATGCCAATACATTTTAATTACTGTTTCAACAATATAATTAAGTTTTGAATTTATACACTCTTCTAACCATAGTAGTTTGCTGAGCTGAAGAAATGAATACCAATATTAATGAACCCACTAATTGAAACAGTATGCACAGTAAAGATGCCATTACTTAAACAATATCATTGCCACTTGTACAATAATTTTAAAATATTAATTGCAATAAATTAGGAGGAGTTTTCTAAACAGACCATAAAACCTGGCCACCACTAACCCCCTGATATTCAGGCATTTCTTCCTCATGTATGTTCTGATCAATGAGCTCACCACTTTCCTCTCTGAAATGCTGCTTTTATCTTGGTCTTGTGTCAGTGTCTCATACTTTGCAGTTCTAAGTGAACAATTAATCTAGTTTTCTATGGAAAAAAGGAAAACTGCTTAAGCATCAGGATGATTCTGCCTGGTATGCAGAAATATTTTAGGTTCTTTCTCTCTAGGATTCTGAGTGATTTGGGAGTGGACTGAAGAAAATTAAGTATCAGTAGGATGTTATGTTGTAAGACATTGGTTTTGCATAATGCAATAGACTCACCTGTTGCCTGGATATAGATATTTCAGCTTAAATTGTCTGATGCCTGATAAAGATAGCCAGTGTGACAGCAGTATCAGCATCAGGAAGGTGGGGGGAAAATTAATATATGACCCACACTGATGATATTCTGAAGTTGCTGTTCCCAATTGATACTGATCTTTAGTGAAATGACAGAGAAAGGTACAAATTTGCTTAGAAGCTGTGTCAAAATTTGCATATAAAGGAGTAGCATTATGTTGAAATATAAAAGTTCATCTTGGGTTTATGTTTATATATGCCAAGCTTTTACTTGAATGAAAGATATAAAACAATATTCAGACTGAAGATCTTTAATTAAGGGATTCTTTTTCTGGCTGAGAAAGGATATTGGACTTCATTGAAGAGAGGGAGATCTGTTCATCTTCTAAAGGAGAAAGCTCTATTTGAGCTTATGATACAACCACTGGGTTTGTATTATAACCTTTGAGTTACAGTCGGTTTGTTTTTTGCCAAAGCCAACTTAAAAAATGTTCATATTTAGGAAGACAAACATAAATCATAAAATGTAAGCAGACATTATGTCTGGATATTTGGTTTATTTAAACTGTGTGTTCATGATGGACATAATTCCTTGGGGTTGGATAGTTTTCAAAAAGTAATTTAAAAATGTTAACCACAAAACAAAAACACTGACATGCACATTTGTAGAATCATAAACTAAACAAGTCATAGTAACTTAAATTTTTATAGTTTTCCTTAGTTTGTCTAACTTAACAAATTCAATTCAGTTTAGCAAATGATTTTTAAGCATCTATCTAGTGAGAACATTAACCTAAATGCAGGGATGGGCTTTATTTTTTGCCCTTTAAAAGGACATAAAAGGATACACTTCAAAACGCAAACTCAAAAGCCTCACTAGAGCTAAAGATGATTATGAGATTAACTTTTTTATTTCTACTTCACTGTCTTTGAATGCAAACTGTTAAGGGAATAACAGAAAGCCATTTGACATCTTAGCTTCTTGGTGCAGAGTAGCAAGTTCATGGTCTTAAGCTATGATGGTGGGAAGTAAAAGTGAATTGGCACATGTATTCAACAAAGATTTTGTCTTTGAGAATCACCTCCAAAATATATTTAGTGGCTTTATGAAGTAGAAGTAGAAATGGATTCAAGGGTGTAGAGATGAATGTTGGTGAGAGGATGATCCCCGTGGCAGTGCACCTGTGTACCGCAGGGAGTCACTTTCCACCCTCCACCACCATGCTGTTTGCAAGTGTGCACTGTATGCACAATTCCACTTTTCCAAAACCCAGAGTGAGAGGAAAGGCAGTAGGTAGGAGGCAACAAGGAGAATAAACTAAATAAAGAACTGGTTTATAAATGGTGCTGTTAGTGAATAGGAATATTGAGTGGATAGTATTGATTGGTGGGGGGATGCTTTCTTAATAGAAATAGAACCAAGTCAGAAAACATAGGACTCTGGGTCATTTACAGCTGATAGAGAAACAGCCAAAGTAAGGAGGAGAAAATGACTGAGTGTTACGTTATTCCGACATGTTCTGATGGCAAAAATAAGGCAATTGAAAGGCACAGTTGGGGTCAAGTGTAGAGGGGTACGTTCAGCCTGTATGCTTATGAGAACTTCTGGATGCTGCTGATATGTTTTGTTTCCCAGTGGCCATGATCAAATCAGTTTGCTAAATAATATATTTGGTCATCAACGTTGTCTTCTCTCTTCTACTCATCTGTGTCACTGCCTAGCTAGAGCAGCAGACTGGGGGATACGGAAACCCACTTCTCTCTGCTATTTGGATTGTTCTACTCTCTCTAATATCACCCAACAGATGTGGGCCCCAGAGCAAAGGAATGGAACAATCAGCCAATGTAAAATATATTATTCATCGTTACAATGTACATCAAGTTGTCATTTATTAAATAACCATTCTAAGGCAGTATTAATTTCACTTAGTAGTCAGTAATGAGAAATGCACCTCCAAAAGTCAGCAATCTATCTTTTAAAATTTGATTCCCAAAGCATCATCTTCTTTTATTATTTAAAGCATGGTCTCACAATCTTGGTGCTCTTGACATTTGGGGGTAATTCACTGTTATTGGGAACTGTGTGCCTGCTGTAGGACTTTCAGTGGCATCCATTAAATCTACCCACTTTATACCAGTAGCATTTTGCACTTTCAGTTGTGATAACCAAAAAAATGTTTTTAGAGCATGGCCCAATGTTAACCGAAAGACAAAATCCCTCCTAGTTGAAACCATTGATTTAGAGCACTAAAGTGCTCATTCAGTTTGACCATATGTGCCTCATGGATCTTTAAGACTTTTCTAGACTGGGTTATTTTCCCCAGCTTTCTTTATAATTATGTCAAGGAAATGTTACCTGGCATTAATCAAAACCAGAGAGTGAACAATGACAGAGAACTAGCATGAGGAAATTTTTCTCAGAAATTTCTGGAGGGAAAACAAAAATTGATCAGGGAAAAAAGTTCACTGGGTTTTGTTGAATGATGAAAAAGATTGAAAATGAGTGGGAGACATACAAAAGCAATTATTTTTTTACATGGTCTATCTAGGGATATCAAATGTTTAAGCCAACAGAAAGATAAAATAGCTGTGCTTCTTTCAAATTCAGCATCAAAGGTATTTAGAAAATATAATCTACTGAAAGGTATAAAAATCCTTTGAAGAATTGTGTAAAGTGGAGTTAAATATAGAGTTATCTCAGAAAATAAAACCTAAACTGAATCATCAATGCTAGCATAAATATTTCATGCTTCTAGACTCTACATGCTGGTAATCTTTCTTTTCATAGTTATTTCTAGAATTCTCTTTAACTATCTAAAGTTTTAAAAAATAAATTTTATAAAATTTTCAAAGTACTTTGTTTTGTTCTTGAGGATTCATAATCTTGTTTCATCCCAGTATTTTCCTACAACAATTACTAGCTAACTTTCTCCTGTTTTGCTTAACTGAATATGCCAGGGGTCAAGTATCTGGACAGCATTTTGCCCTTCTTGTTGAAATGTTTTATTTTTTTAATTTTATTTTTTTTGTTTTATAGTTTATTGTCAAGTTGGTTTCCATATTAACACCCAGTGCTCATCCCCACAAGTGCCCTCTTCCATGCCCACCACCCCACTTCCCTTCTCCTCCTCTTTCATCAGCCCTCAGTTTGTTCTCAGTATTCAAGAGTCTCTCATGGTTTGCCTCCTTCCCTCTTCTCAACTATTTTTCCTCCTTCCCCTTCCTCATGATTCTCTGTTAAGTTTCTCCTGTCACACTTATGCGTGAAAAGATATGGTATCTGTCCTTCTCTGCCTGACTTACTATTGAAATGTTTTTAGATTTATTAGCTGAGCCATTGTTCTTGTTATAATACAATTCAGGGAAAATGGGTAAATAAACATTTTATTTTGCTTGAAATACGGAGAACGTTAAATTAATATAAAAATGTCTTCTTGTTGTCTTATAAAAGTACCTTCATTTTCTTAAAAAAGAAGATATTTATTTACGGCATGGCTTTTGTGAGGGCAAACGTGACACAATGGAGCAGTAGGCAAAACTAAAATAACACTTTCACGTTCTTAAACTATGTTTACCTATAGAGCATACATGTCAATCTGAGGCAGACCAAGATCTGTTCTAAATTCAGTATTTCTCGAACTTACCTTGCAATCACGAAGAGTACACAACTGACTCCCAAGCAGGCTAAGAGCACATACATCCAAATGTCAGGAGACAGGGGGTTGAGGAAGGAGAACACTCCTGGATTGGTACCATTGGGCTTCCGGTAAAGAATGCTGATACCCAGGGTCATGAAGGGCTTGGAAAAGTCAATGACTTTCTCCCGAACATAGGTAATGGTAAGAGGAGCCACCGCCAGATCAGCCTTCTGCAAAAGCAAATTTGAAATCATTGTCTTGGTTGTCTCACTTTCCAGCAAATGTCTAGACGTTTCTGGGTACTCCTGATCTATATTGCTTAATTCTGAATGTTTAGCTTGCAACAAGCTTCTGTAATGATTGGCTCTAGTATAAAAGCAGTTGATTTACACAGTTACGTTTGTGAAATGGTAGTTTTTAGCAAAGAGAAACCAGAAGGTATAAAATACACACACACAGACAGACATATACACATTCTGGAACTATATGGAGGAAAAATCTGCAGGGGTATGTCTTTAAAAAGGGCATGTGAACAAAGCAAGAAAGGAGCCACTTGGTCATAAAATTAGCTGACAGGACAAGACTTTGAGATACAAACTGTAGAATTCTTTATTGAATTTAAGAATCACTCAGGTTTACTCTTCAATATGACAGATGGATCCATAAATTTTTGTCTTCAATTTGTGCCCTTATTTGCCCTCCTACGTGAGTGAACTCTATTTCTACATTGTTTTCTCCTACTATGTAAACCATTGTTAGGATACAAATAAGTGTAACATTTGTAGCATCTTCTGATGCTGACTCAGAATTGTCTTTTTTTTCCTTTGACTTCTTGCTATACATTTTGTCAGACACTTAAAACTCAGCTATAAGAGATGTATTTTTGCTTACATGATCTATAAGTTCTTTGACCATTCCATTCCACTCTCCTTTGTCATTCTGGGCTCCATATTTGCCATCAGGGACGAGTTTGACATCATAAATGAAGCCCAAGATGTTTGACAATTCCTTCAACAGATCCAGGCAATACCCTTCAAATCTGTCATTTCCGTATAACGGCTTATCTGATTTCCTGTACATCACATAAGGTTCTTCCTATATGAAACAAACCAAATATGAAAATGAAAACCCTGTTATAATGGAAGGCACAATTTACTTATGCAAGCTCCATCCACAGTCAGAATATATAAAATATTTGAAAATGATTATTAAGATACCAGAATAAGGAAGTTAGTCCCCTTCCTGCCTTCCCTAAACACATTTTCCTGATACACTCTATCAATACAGAGCACTTCCTTCGTATACAGAGCATATTACTTTCTCTCCCTCCTCAGTGTATAAATGAGAATGTTTTCCTCCACTGCTGAGGGCAGGGCTGTGAGTGAAAAGTGTGATAGAGACAGTCACATTTGAACCTGAGGTTCAGCAGTGAAGGGAACAGGGGACCTGATGTCTGTGTGTCTGGCCTTCAAATGTACCCACACCCAGACTTCCTTTGCATAACTGACCCTACCTCTTGTCTTTTATATAAGAGCTTTACCTACTAAGAAAAAGGAAACCTAAATCAGCAAATATATCCTCTTGCTTTTCACACTTCCCATCTACTAAATATTCTCATTTCCTCATCTTTCAGTTATTCACTTTTATCTGCATATTTTGGTTCATTTCCTTCAGGGTATCTTGTTCAAAGACTATTTCCATGTCTTCTTGTATTATCAGTTCTATTTTCTTATTTGAACTCACCTCAAATTTTATACCTGTAAGTCTTTGCTTATACACTTACATAATAAATCCTTTATTTATCAACAATGGGAATTTGGGCATTTCCTCACTATCACATATCTTTAACCCTATTTTCATTTGGCTAAATGAAAATTTATTTTATTTTATAACATTATAATAATTATATTACCAATATGTTCTTTTACTTCTTATTATACATTTTTTCCTCCAGATATTTAAGACCTATTTAGGCTTATCCTCAAACAAAATGATAGAAATAGAAAACTACATTTCCGTGTAATAGTTGCTGAGAAAGTAGTCACCAGAAAAGCAAAACTATGGACTGAATCAAATAAAGCAAGAATGTCTGAAAGTGAAAATTTTAGAGGTGGCAACTCCTGTCCTTTATTCCTTGGGTTAGGGTTGGAAAAGAGAAAGGATGGAAACCTATGGATGTAGAATGACTAGATAGGGGTATGATCAAGATTCTAATAGGAAGCAGGAAGTATCCTTAGGCTTTTGAAAAGCCACTTAGTCAAGGGGTTATTTATGGAAGAGTGAGCACATCAAAGGAGCCAATAAGAATGCAGATGAGAGGAAGGGTTGGGTATTGACATCCAGAGACCAACATAATCAAGCTTCTAGCATTTAGGACTCAGGCAGACAGGAAGAAAGAGTGCTCTTGGAGTCCAGAACAGCAGAAGTCTGGAATCAGGGTGATTGACAGAATAAGAGCTGTGGTTGTGAAGGGGAGAAATTCTGAAAAAACCATTGGATGTTCTTACTCTTCTCTCCCTACTTTCTTGCCAGAGTCTCTCTTTGGTTGAAACCAACCAACAGTCAGAAAGCAAAGGAGACTAGCTGCATAGGGCTAGAGAGAGGAACAGGGCCAACCTGGGAGGCACTCAGAACATTGTTGGAAGCTTCTAATTCAGTGCAATTATAGGTTTATACCAATATAAATTTTTAGTGTCCTAATTAAAAATAGACATTTGCAGGCAAAGTTGTTGGCATGAAAAAGATAGCTGAAGAATTCTTCAAAGTCTAGGGTAGGAGTCTAGATAAGACACCTTGAATTCCAGTCAACTTACCAAAATGGTGGTGACAATGAGTGTTCGGTTGGCCAGTGAATCGGTGATGTTGTTGGACCTGTCTTTGTTGCCATCGGTCATGTTAAGGCCACTGTTGGAGTTCCAAATCCCAATCTACACAGAACAGAATACATCAGAGGCTGCTGGTTGTCAGTGACCCCATTTACATCAAAGAAAGGCCCCTTCTACACCAGGAATTGACAAAAAAGCTTAGAATCTGGGGAGAAGACACCAGGGCATCACACTGAAGCTACTAACTGTGGGAAAATGAAACAATAAAGGAATGAGTATGTACATAGAACAGGGAAAATTAGTGCCATTTGGGATAGAGTGGGGAGAGGTCTCTGTTTGTTAATTTATTAAGCTCATTGTTCTTTTTTTTAAGTTAAGAATTCTTAGATGAGTATCAAATTTTTCTTCCATCTGGGCATTGGAGGACATAGCAATGAACAAAACAGACAAGAGTTTTTTCCCTAATGGAGCTTACATTCTAGTGATACAAACCTTACATTGCCAAAGTGGTACCCTTGGTGCCTTTAAAATTTATAAGGAATGGGATGAAAGGAGCAAGGTGGATGATGAAGAGATGGGGCATCGAAAAGGGAAAAAATAAATGGAAGACAAAATTTGGATGAACAGTAGACTAAGTTCTGAACCTGGCTTCACTGAGAAGCCAGTGCTGGGTGACGGCACCTGTCATGGACTCTACTAGGACTGCTCATACCTCTGCCATAGACTCATCCTCTATTATTCTTCTGTTTACTTGTTGTATTTGTTTATTTGACTATGAACTCCTTCAGTGATGGTATTCATTCTTATTGCTCATTGATCTTCCTATCACAGAACCACCCATGGCAATTACTAGTCAGTGAAACCCATTGCTCTTTTAAAAAATAATGACCTACAATTTTCTCCAGTGGCCAAGTCACTCCTGCATTAGTAGGCCCTGTAGAAGTACATTGATTTGTTTAGCTTCTGGAGGAAATCAGGAGAAAAGCCTCAGGGAACTGAACTATTTATCTGAAGCCTTCTGTAGTCATTTATTGCAGCCTGGTGAGACAGACAGAATGCAGATGTGTTTCAGAGCCAGGCAATCTAGCTGCTCTGTGACCTTGGGCATGCTGGTAACCTTTCTGAGCTTTGGTTCTCTAGCTGCAAAGTATGTCACCTGGATATTGAGAAGATCAAATGAAAAGATGCACATGAAAATCTTGATCATTTTAAGAGCTACACAAACATTAATATTAAAGGACATTGAAATTACTGCTCCAGTAATTTCTTCAAGTTTGCTCTGTGTGAAAGAATATGGGTTGTGAGTGAAATATTTATTTATTTATTTATTTATTTATTTATTTATTTATTTATGTAATTTAGAGGCAGATAAAGTATATCCATGAAAGACAAGGACAGTTGAGGAACACTAACACTTGGACAGACTCTGTGATCAGCTGGGTGGTCCTATGCTCAATCCTTAAATATATTCTCTTAGTGGGAGGACATAACCTACTGGGTCAGAATATGAGCTTTACAGAGCTCTATAGACAGACTTTTGTCCAGATCCTAGCTTTGCCATGTACCAGCAGTGTGACCTTGGGTAAGTTCATTATCCCTGCTGTGCCTCAATGTCTCATCAGCAAAATGGAGATACAAGGGCTTTTCTGATGGTTAAATAAAATATCACTGGTGGGAATGTTAGGCCTCTTCTTTCGTTTTCTATTTCTTTACTTTGATTTATTTCCTAAATACAGCACCTGGAAATTCATTTAGCTTGACAAATATTTTTTTTAGAAATGTAAATTTTTGAGAAAGTTTCAAGGACTATGCCACATTCACACACCGGTGTAAACTATTTCAATGTCACTGTTTCCTTTCTATACTTAGTAAAAGTTAGTTGTTGCTGAAATAAGGAGACAGGTCTAGGTAAATGTTAGGGTTTGCATTTGGAAGTATTTTGAGCCTATCTGTAATGAGGTTCCTAGGATTGGGGTATAGAACAGCACCTTTAATAATCATTCAGTCTTTCCACCATCGAGGTCAACACCTGTTATAGGATGCATACAAGGCACACAGAATCTATGTGAGTCTAGGAATCTTCAGATTTCCTTGGTTGGCTCTATCAGGAAAGGGAGACTACTTTTTCTCCACTCTTTTTGCAGCCTGTACCCCTCTTCCCACTTTTTTGGGGGAAAGACCCCTGTTTCTAGGAAACATAACTCAGGCTAAATACATCTAGAGTCTGTTGGTTTTCATTCAAGGCTATGCTTTAGGTTGTGACCAATTGACTTCTAACTCAGTAAAAGCAGTGTATAAATTGGGCTCTGGCTATATAATTCTAATTAAAACTTGAGTTAGGCACTAGGGAAAATGAAGCCTTACTTTTAATTAAGTATTGAAAAGTGGAGAAAATAACTGTTTGTAGCCAATATGTTAAGTAATGGAATATGTTCTCTTTAATTTCTATTAATATCAAATGTGTGTTTAAAGGAACTATACTAATATTTGAAATTGGCAGCTTTGAACAGCCTCACAATGTCATTCTCTTTTAACCTACAAACTTGAAACTGTAGACAAATGCACACCACAGCTTAACGTCCAGCTTTTATTTCTTTTACCAGCCCTATCATAAGTGAGGAGGTCAGATATCATTGCTACAGCATTTCCAATCAGCTGAGTCCCAGAGTCCCATTCAATGTGAACTTTCTTCTATAAAATGAGAAAAAGGAGAATATATTTTTCTACTGTCTGGAAGTACCTTCAAATCTAGACTAAAAGAGTATTAAACTATAGTCAAGGTCAGGTTATTCCTGGGAGGTGGACAGTGTACATAGATAATTTGAATGACTACAGTCTCCTGTTTTCTAGTTGTTTCATCAGCAAAATAGAAGTGTGTGTGTGTGTGTGTGTGTGTGTGTGTGTGTGTGTGTGGGTGTGGGTGTGGGTGTGTGTCTTAAACCTAAGCAAGATCTCATGAGTCATGCACATTGCGGGGAGGGATACAGTTAACCACATGCCTAGACATTCAGCATTTCTGTCTTGTTCTCTGACCTTGGAGGAGTGCTTCCAGGAAGCAGAACCACAATTTTCAAACTGTAGAGCAAAAGCCGACAGCAGTAATTTACCAGTGAGAAGTAGCAGAGGGTGGATCAATTATTCGTGGGGAGGAACACTCAAGAGCTAAATTGTCTGGTCCTGCCTTTTTTCACTTTGTAAACAGGCATGCGGGAGCAGCCATTTATTATCTAGGACAACCAAGGGAAGCTTCTGAAAATGAGTGTCCCAATGACATTAAGCAGACTTTGAAGAAAATGACACAACAGGGGCACCCAGATGACTCAGTTAGTTAAGTGACCGACTTCAGCTCAGGTCATGATCTCACTGTTTGTGGGTCCAAGCCCCATGTGCGGTTCTGTGCTGACAGCTCAGAGCCTGGAGCTTGCTTCGGATTCTGTGTCTCCCTCTCTCTGCAACTTTCCCACTCACACTCTGTCTCTCTTTCTCAAAAAAACCCCAACATTATAAAACACTTAAAAAAACACAACACAGCAAAACGGTGTTCAGAGAGTGACGAGCATCCATTTTCCAAACTCAGAGAGTGATCCATGAAAAGTCAAAATCCAACATTGTAGAGTGAAATATCAAGTACTTGGGAAAGGTAATAAAAGACTTGTCTGTTTCTTATATCATGATACTCAAGAACACATATTTTAGTGACAGATTTTGTAAAGATTGCTACATCATCTGTTGGAAAAAAAAATCAGGTGGACAATTTTATACTCAATTAGGTTCGTGTGCAAAGAGCATTTGGAATTTGAAGATGAGCCTTATTGGGACAGGACAATACATCTTACGTGCTAGTGCTCAGGCTACAGTAAATTGTTGATGAGCAGTCATAACACAAAACAGCACACCACAGAATATGCGACTTACAATGTAGGCAATGATAGGTCAACAGGAAGGGAGAACAAAGGCATGGAGTTGCATCCCCGGGAAGTGTGTGGTGTGGGGGGTGATTATTGCAGTTTAGTGACAAGTAAAGGACATTCCCCTCCCCTGCATGTAATTTCAGAGCTTGGATTCAATTCGCTAGGATATTTGGTTTGAATTAATTCAACACTGCATAAAGTGCCTGGAGTCTCAAGCTGGATTAACGGAATAAGCTTCTTTCTGGGCCCCAGTTAGACTCATCTGTTTATTAGCAGTGAGGAAACAAGATTCCCTTCTTTATGCCTTTGGTCACCTGATTCACTGAAGATTAACACAAGGTCATTAAGCCTACATTTTTTTTAACTTAAAAGGACATTTTTGAACTCATCTACAGAGTATTACCAGGAGGGAGACAAGCTTTGGGACCACACGGAGCAACTGTTTATACTTTCCAAGACTTAACTGATAATTTGAAAGATAAAAGTGAATCTGACAAAACTGGTCAAGTTGAACAACCTGAGGTAATTTCTGTTGCATCCATCAATGGTCAGATAGTTTAGCAATTGGACTTAGGGAGAGAGAATGGAAGAAAATGTGTGCCAATCTCTGTGACATTTTCCTGATCCAAATGTTTTTAATGTCTAACATTTGCTTATATACTAAATTTGAGCACATTCATTGACAATATGATACTGTACAATAAACTATGAAATAGTAGGTGTTAGAATTTACAAGATAATCTCATTTCCCTTCCAAAGTCGCTAATGTTTTTGTCATCTCAAAACTGTGGTTCTGAAACAAATCGCCAGCCAGTATGCACTGACAAAGATCCTACGCAAAACAAACATAGCTCATAAGAAAAGGGAATTTCTGAAAATGGCTCATATTTTCTGGTGGTGACATTGAAGGAGATGTCCTGGCCTTCTGAGCCTTAGCCTATCTGACTATTCTGATGGATCAAATCTATTGTTGTTTTCATGTCCCTTTGGGAAAATATTTAGTGATTTGAGAAGGAATATAAATGGACCAATGTCTACCTCTATTGCAATAACCCGCTTTTCGTCCTAACTGGGGCTGATCCTGCCTGGGAGAAACAAAACATAATCTAGGGGGAAATATTTAATCCATCATTATTTAATCCATCTCAAGCCTGTTTTCAATTTACGGGCCATGTTGTTGAGAGACAACATATTCAATCAGCCCGTTCTCCCTTTAAACATAGACTATCGCCTCTAAACTGCATTTAGACATCTACTGGTCTGGCAAAACTGAAAAGGTGAGGCTTTCTTTCAGACATTCCCAGACCCCTCCCTCCAGATTTCCTGCCATTTTTGTCCGAGTACAAACCTTCTTCCACACTTTATATAAGTGTTTAGACACTTCGCCAGCAGCCTTGGTTTTCAGAGGGAAAAATAAAAATAGCACTTAATTAAAATGGAGCATGGAACTCAGACGGTATCACGGTGTGTGAGTGCTCAGAGCATCCCATTCCCACCCACTGTTTGGAATCTTGTACATTAAGTCAACATAAAGCCTGAACACAGGTACAGTAAGGAAATGAACCAAGTACTTGGGTCCCACAGAAGTTATTCCTTTTGGTATTACAGCCTAATGTTCATTTTACCTGTCACACACCCCCAAAATGACTTAGAGTTCTTTTGAATATGCACAGCTCTGCCAAGGGAAATGGTCTTCCTCATTCTTTAAGAAAGCCCATTCAAGAAAGCTTTTCAGCAGAATCAGTCCACACACACACACACACACACACACACACACACACACATCACACTACACACATTATTCTTAAGCAAGAAGAAAACACTCTGGACTTGATGACATGTTCTTTGTTTATGGGCCTCCAGGCAGTAGAAACTTGAGTGGAAGTAAAAAAGTGAGATTTTTCTAACAATTTTCTCTGTGGACCCCGCGAGAGGCTGACATGAAAAGATTGGGCATCTCCTCCCGTGGCTCCTGAGAGAGACGGGCCGGCTTCCCCATTGCCTTAAGGCCCAGTCAGCCTTCTCAGGAATGGAGCCCAAGTCACCTGAAGAAAGAAAAGTTATTGCAAACAATGAGGAGATAAGAAACAAATTGAGAAAACACTTTCATCTAATTTGATTTTGCCTTTGATGGAAAAACGTCAATGGAGTGTGCATAATATTGCGGGGTATAAATAGCTGTGAAGGCGTAAGGATGGCTCCGTCTCTTTCATCACACGTCGGAGGCAGAACGATGTTTCCTTAACAGCTTTTCTTTCCCTTTCAGTTCTTCGCATTAGCAGAATGGAGCGGGGAGAGAGGCATGCACAGAGGAGCAGGCATTTTCTTTAAAACAGCCATTAGACGCTTTCAGTCCCTAAAGTATTGTTCTCTTCTCTTTAGTTCCCACAGTCCATGATGGAGGTGAGGTGGGTGCCTTGTGCTTTGTCAGAACACGTTTAACCAACAGACCAACAAATTCAGGTGAAGAGATCTCAGAGAGGGAAAGGCAGAGAGATAGGAAGGGGAGAGGGAAGGACAGAGAGAGACAGTGAGACACAGAGAGAACAGAGAACAGAGAGCCAGAGAGAGAGGCAGAGAGAGGTAGAGACAGGAAGAGAGAGGGTATTTTTGAAATGGGAACCTGCGTGGATAATGCGTACCTTCAAAGCTGCAAAGTAATTATTTTCGTCAAACATTTCCACACCAATGGTCACCATCTATTACATTCAGCCTAATTCATCTCTGTTTGTTTTAATTAAGCTATTTGGGGACAGGGCATAGTCAGGACCATAAAAAAAATATGTCTCAGTTAACAAAAGCAACAGAACAGAAATGGAAATCTTATCTCATTTTACAAATCATCCCAAACATTTCAATTAAGTAAGAAATAACTGATAACTGATGATTCCCAAACCCACTCTTTTATAGGAGACATATTGTCTGGGGATTTCAAAACCATTTTTTTGTTTGTTTAAGATTCTAAATAGCAGAATCTTTACAATATAAGTGAAGTTTTGGGGAGCATATTTCCTTCTAATGCTAAGGATCCAGGAAGCCCTTTATTCTGTCCCTCTGACAACCAATCTCAAAATGGAGTGTGATTCAAATTCATTTCCAAGTAAAACCTGGATGTGCCATTCCATACATAAAAAAATCATTGACAAACTTCTTGTTTTCCAAGTCTAAACTCAAGTTCCTAAAACCTTTGAAAAGTGGGGCTAATGACATCCCACCCACAGGATCATCTGTATTTATTTCTGTAATCAGGCCTGCTGTATAAACCAAGAAGCATATGAATGTTAGCATTGCTGATAAAAACATACAATTTCAAAACCTAGCATGTTAACATCTATCAGCAGAGCAGGGAGAGAGAACTCCAGAAAACCGGACATAAATGAACATGCTAAGAGAATCATTTTATCATTCCATTACTTGTATGTGCAATTAAAATGCTTGAACAGCGCTCTTTATTTTCTTCTTAAATTTATTATTGAGAAGGTTACCTTTTCAGTTCCTTCCTCTTTGAGGCTAATAATGTCCAGATCAAAATCCTTCCTCAAGCCATCGGTTTTATTGAAGGTGATACGCCCAGTCAGGCCATCCCACCGAGCCTATGGACAAAAAGAACCTGGCATTACTGTCTCAAGCTTATCATAATCCTAACACCATCAAAACTGTAATACCTCAAATTCATCACAGTATCCAATTATTTGGTTTCATCGTGGTGTTAGAAAGCATTGCATTGCTTCAGTGGCTCAATAGCAGAACACTTCCCTGTTTTATTAGCACTCATTTATTTTGGCAGTTCTAACATCTAACATCAGTCAAATCTGTGATAGTGACAATCTAAATGGGCACTATGGAAGGAATGACTATAAAATAGTCTGCCCATGGAGTAAACAAAGTCTGGGAAGCCATAATATTCTATTTTCCAAGGTCAAGCCAAATCCCTTTTGAGATACTTGTATATGGAGAGTATCCCCAGCCCCACTAATTTTTTTGTGAAAAGGATATAATCTGGTGATGTGTTATCAAATTTTTAGGGTGTTTGGGATTTAAGCCTTTCACTGTCATTTGGCCATTACCTTAGTTTCCTGTAGTGGCTGTAACAACTTATCACAAACTGGGTGACTTAAAAGAACAGAAATTTGTTCTCATAGTTCTCAAGGCCAGGAGCAGATATCCAAAACCGGTAACTCTGAGCAAAATCAAAGTGTCAACAGGGCCATGCTTCCTCATGGAGACTCACGAGACTGTTCCTGGACTCGTCATGTTTCTGGTGGCTGCCAGCAACCCTTGTGCTGTGTCTGTATCTCTCTAATCTCTGCCTTCTGTGGTCACATTGCTTCTCTTCTTCTTTGCAGTCTCTCTCTACTTCTCTCTTATAAGGATATGTGTTGTCATTAAGGGATCATGTAGCTAATCCAGGATACTCATCCCATCTCAAAACATCTTAATTTAATTACATATGCAAAATCATTTTTTTTGCCATAAAATTTAACATTTACGCATTCTATGGATTAGGACATGGGTACCTTTAAGGGAGCCATTATTCAGCCTGCCACATATATCCACATCATTTTAGGAACTAGAAATCACAGCAGTCTCCTCTTCATAGAACTGACACTGGACATTTTCGGTGGTTTCATTAAACAGAAAATAGTGGCCCTGGAGTACCTTGAGCTTCAATCTTTAGATGATTTTTAGCAATCTTGCCTAATTTGAGTTGCCACATAAATGAGAATACAGGGAATCACAGTCCTTTGTATCTGTCTAGCTGTTTTCTCTCTCCTGACTTTACCAAATTCATTGGACATTTGTAAAACATGAAGAAAATCCTGAAAGCTACTGTGTTCACACCATGTGCACCTGTTGACTATATCTACCCATTTGGCCAAGAGGCAGAAAAAGGCAGTGAGAAAAGTATGAGTTTATCATAGAGCCGGGTTTGAATCTCTGAAGTATGACTTCACTTAACCTGAATCTGGGTTGTCTCAGATTTCTGTGTCTGAAATCACACTTCACACAATCTTAACTCATTGAGAACACTGAAAAGTTAAGCAATGATTATTTTTTACAACTATCTCTCATTTTCCTTCCCACATTGCCCACAAACTCTGAAGTTTGGCCTTTATTGCCTCACAAGTCAGGACTCACATATGTTATCTTTTCTGGTCTCTTCTGTATTTCATTTTACAAATCAACATCAAATTCATTGTCCCAAAATACAGTTTTCATACTCATGCAATTGCCTCCAGCACATAAAGTACATAATGGATTAATGCCACCTACAAATTAGTCTAAACCTTGACTTTATAAGATGTTCAGCTATTGGGTTAAACATTACTTCTGGTTATGTCCATGAGGGTGTTTCCATTTAATGAGTAAAGTAAATGCCCTCCCTAATGTGAGTGGACATTATCTAATCCATCGAGGGCCTGATTAGAACAAAGAGGCAGAAGAAGAGAAAATGTGCTTGCTCTCTTTGTTTGACTGAGCTGAGACATTGGTCTTCTGCCCTTTGACAAGGATTTAACACTATGGGCACTGCTGGTACTCATCTTCTCTGTGACAGAACTTATCCATGAATACAGCACTTAGCAGTTTATGGCTTAGTAGAAACAAGAACATGAACATGTTTCAACATGGCCCCATGAGTGTGAAGATAAATATTTGCACACAGTATTTGAAGAAAGTATGGAGCAGAACTACTTATCCCAACTACCTGGAAAGAAAGACTCACAAAGGACTACAGCACGACAGAATGCCTAAGCTCTCAAAGAATGAGAAGCTGGCCAGGAAAAGATTCATGGCCTGAGTAAAAAGCATATATAGGGTAAATCATGTCTGCCATGGATCCATAATGCAAGGTAAGGAATGATGAGAATGGGTCTAGAAAGGCAGGTAGGCATAAGGGTGTTATAAATCATGCTAGTTTGCTTGGACTTTGCTCTGTAGACATGTAGAAATCATCGGAGTGTTTTTTTTTAATTAAACTTTTTCTTTTCATTGTTATTTTTTTGAGAGAGACAGTGAGCGAGCATGGGAGGGGCAGATAAATAAGGAGACAGAATCTGAAGAAGGCTTCAGGCTCTGAGCTGTCAGCACAGAGCCTGAAGCAGAGCTCAAACCCACAAACCATGAGATCATGACCTGAGCCAAAGTTGGATGCTTACCCAATTAAGCTAACCAGGTGCCCCAATCATCAGAGTGTTTTACGCCTTGGAGTGTCATGGGCAGATGTGCATACCAGAAAGATCATTTTAGCAGCACTAGGGAAGCATGACTCAAAGATCAAGACTACAAGCAGCGAGTTGGTTAGCAGGTTGTTCTCAGAGAACAAATTGAAACATATTCCCATGCCCACCTGTGAACCTAGGGACAGCACAATCCCTTCATCTCCCTGTCCCACCAACTTGCACACTGTGAAGTGTTAATGGAAATAGTTCCATAGCAGAATGGCCAGTTTCACGAAGAAAACATTGCCATCAAAGTTCTTACAGAAAGAATAGTGAATGGAATCAATTTAATTATCAGGAACTAACTGGTATTTTTCTGGTTACCATGCAGATGGAATGTTAGTCATGACAGAAGTATTTTTTCACATGATAATGCTGGCAGTTAAATCAAATTCATGTTAGGAAATTATTATAGACACAAAAAGCCTTCAACTTTCATCTAAGCTCTCTATATGGCCAAGCTAGATGTGAGTTACTCAAGAGCTGTAACACATAAGAAATTCTTCTTCATATTCTTGAACTTTGCTTCAAGAGTTTATTGCTAAGGAAGGCTACAATGCCAAACACCATCGCCAGCTTTAAAAAAGAGATGGCACTTTCCATACTTTGACTATTGTTGATAGTGCTACTATAAACACTGGGGTACTTGTGCCCCTTTGAATCAACATTTTTGTATCCTTTGAATAAATACCTAATAGTGCAATTGCTGGGTCAATTGATGAGTGGATAAAGGAGATGAGGTGTATATATGCAATGGAATATTACTACAGCAATCAAAAAGAATGAAATCTCCCCATTTGCAACAATGTGGATGGGACTGGAGTGTATTATGCTAGGGAAAATCAGTCAGTCGGAGAAAGACAAATATCATATGATTTCACTCATATGTGGAATTTAAGAAAAAAAACAGATAAACAGGGAAAGGGAAGGAAAAACAAGATAAAAACAGAGAGAGATGCAAACTTTAAGAGATTCTTAAATACAAAGAGCACATTGAAGGTTGCTGGAAAGATGGTGGGTGGGGGGATGGGCTAAATGGGTAATGGGCATTAAGGAGTAAACTTGTTGGGCTGAGCATTGGGTGTCATATATAAGGGATGAATCACTAAATTTTACTACTGAAACATACTACATATATATTAAATAACTTGAATTTCAATAAATAAATTAAAAAATATAAATAAATGGCATATTTTATAGCTGATAGTAACATCTGTTACACTTGTTGAGAAACTGGTAGTCACATTCTCTGCACTGGGACAAGAAAAATCGCTATTGAATGCAAGTCAAGAGCATCCTCCTGTGTATATTTAGGCACACCCCCTGGCACTGTAATCTCATCTTCCTCCCCAACCATATTCCAATCCTACATTTGTACTCTGGTCACTTTCTATTTGGCAAGTCAAAGGCTGGTTCCATGGACTGGTGTGTTAACTGAGAGTCACTAAAGAAGTCTGTCTGTCTGACAGTGGAAGACAATTTGTTGAAGACTCAGTTGGGTAGAAATCTCTACGGTGTTAGGGGTTTGGACTCAATCAGTGTGCAGGCCCCTTCTTCATGTTTCTCAAATGGTGCAGTTTTAACTCTCTTTCTGATCTGTGTGGAAGGAGGTAGACTTCCTCATTAAGTTCTACAGAATTTTCAGAAAGTTTTTTCCTACAGGCAACTTTTCCTTCTTGAGGGACATGCTGTGAGTCAATTCAATACATTGTCCAGAGTTTACCGAGCTCTTTGAAAATGTGCAGAATTGGTAGCATTTATCTCTTGATGTAGCATACAGCTCATAGCAGGGTCTTAAAATCCAGTTCAGAAATCCAATTTCATTTCCACGAGGTGTGTGTATTGTGTCCCTTTGTTTAGATTCTGTTGTGTTAGCTTTATTCTTGAATTTAGTGTTCCAGTCACTGGTGCAGTGTAATTCCTGCTTCTTGCTTCTCCTCCTTGCTCATCCAAGTGGCAAAAAAGTTCCTTTTTCATGCTCTAACAATGCTTCCTTCCCTGCCTCAAATATCTACAAAGACTCCCTGCCTGGTTCTTTACTGAACTGAAATATCTTTTGACCTTCAAAGTCAAGCTTCTGTTCCTTGACACAGTTGCTTGTGTCTTCCTGCCTCCCATCCCTAGATGAGCATTTCTGTACAAGTTCTTTGTTTTGTTTTTAAAAGTAATTGTTAAGCATTTATTAATCACCAATACTTTATCAATTACGGTGAATAGACAATGACTAGCTCCTGGATATGAGGAATAAGATCCATAAGGAATTCATTTTCTGGGGCAAGGCTGAAGCATATACAATTTAGATAATGATATATAATTATATTAGTCATAATTACAATTTGCTTGCCTTATGGGGGAGTATTTGGACAAGGGACAATTATACTATGCTTAACTGAAAATAATATTTAAACTATTGTCCCTATTTTAGGAAATAGCTTTAATTTTCACCCTGCATTAGACCTCTTGACAACAATTGTCTAATAGCAAGTGAATCAAATAGTGTGACTTCCTTTTCTCTTATCTGGCACATTATCTGATGGCCAGGAGACAGAAATCAAGAGCTGAGAGAAGAAAAACAAAAGTTGTCACTAATGTTTTACTGTATGGTTTTTCTCAAGATGATATTTATCATCTTTTTTCAAATGTTTATTTATTTTTGAGAGAGACAGACAGAACATAAACAGGGGAGGGACAAAGAGCAAGGGAGACACAGAATCCGAAGCAGGCTCCAGGCTCTGAGCTGTCAGCACAGAGCCCAACG